>NC_139649.1:20759621-20797121 GCF_964638095.1 Poromitra crassiceps
ACCGCGTCAAGCTAACGGCAACAAAGACGTTGTTAAGCGCATTGCCATCCGGTGTTAATTCTGGGTCCGGGGTTTACGCCCCCATGACAATAAGCGGGGTGGAAGGTGCCCAGACTACTCCTCCTCTGCCCCTCACCCTCGGTGGGCGTGGCTGTCGAATGACGCAATATTCACGCGTCGCGCCCCCCCCCCCCCTCCTGTTGTGATGTCGCGCAAGTGCAAATGTTCCTGAAATAAGCAGTAGCGTATTATTTCCAGGTTATGTCCGTTCATAAGTTTAATTTACAAACAGCCTCCACACATTAAAGAGGAACAGGAGGAACTCTGGATCAGTCGGCAGGGAGAGCAGCTTCAAGGGCCAGAGGAGGCTGATATCCCCAAGTTCCCATTCACTGCTGTTCCTGTGAAGAGTGAAGATGAGGAAGAGAAACCTCAGTCCTCACAGCTTCATCAAAGCCAAACTGAGGAGAACAGAGAGGCAGAGCCTCTAACCAGCAGCTCAACTGAACAGATGAAAACAGAAGCTGATGGAGAGAACAGTGGAGGATCAGAACCAGCCAGGAACTTATATCCAGCTAGTAATTTACAACCAACTAGTGATGACAAGACTTCAGACTCTTCTGAACCTGAGACTGACCACAGTGATGAAGAATGGATGGAAACTAGTGAACCTCATTCAGGTTTAGACTCACAGAAAAACAGTGAAGTTCTTAGGAAGAAACATAGCTGCTCAGACTGTGGTAAAGGTTTCAGTAATAAAGCACACTTGAAGAAACACGTGATAATCCACACAGGACAGAAACAATTTATTTGCTCAGTCTGTGGTAAAGGTTTCGGTAATAAAGCACACTTGAAGTCACACATGATAGTCCACACAGGTGAGAAACAATTTACTTGTTCATTCTGTGGTAAAGGTTTTGGTAATAAAGGATCCTTGAAGTCACACGTGATAATCCACACAGGACAGAAACAATTTATTTGCTCAGTCTGTGGTAAAGGTTTTGGTCATAAAGGAGACTTGAAGAGACACATGATAGTCCACACAGGTGAGAAACAATTTACTTGCTCAGTCTGTGGTAAAGGTTTTGGTAATAAAGGATCCTTGAAGTCACATGTGATCCACACAGGACAGAAACAATTTATTTGCTCAGTCTGTGGTAAAGGTTTTGGTCGTAAAGGAGAGTTGAAATCACACATGATAATCCACACAGGAGAGAAACAATTTACTTGCTCAGTCTGTGGTAAATGTTTTTGTCAAGAAGGACACTTGAAGACACACATGATAGTCCACACAGCTGAGAAACAATTTACTTGCTCAGTCTGTGGTAAGGGTTTTGGTATTAAAGGATCCTTGAAGAGACACATGATAGTCCACACAGGAGAGAAACAATATATTTGCTCAGTCTGTGGTAAAGGTTTTGGTCGTAAAGGAAACTTGAAGTCACACATGATAGTCCGCCTCATGTTGTTTTCTAAGCTAGAGGAGCCTGGGACTTTGAAAGGTTTGAGTTTTGTTGTGAAAAACTGTCAGAATTCTGAATCAGGTTAAGAAAGTTTTGAATGTACCAGATGTTTCTGTTCACACACCAATCTGTTTTAATCATTCTTTTTTGCCCTCATGGTCAGATAGAATTTGCCATGCCTGGAGTGAAAAGGGGCTGGTCTCCATCAGTGACCTGTATATTGATGGCCAATTTGCATCCTTTGCTCTTCTGAAGAGAGCATTTGAGTTGCCCCAAACGCATCTTTATAGATATATACAAGCTAGACATTATGTCCGATCCAAGATTTGCAATTTTAAATATATAAAAAAAAATGTGGCTGCCTGTGCATGCATGTTTATTCAAAGGTTGGATAGTTATTTTGTGGTCGGTCCATCCATGGTAGCCTAATTTGGAGAGGGACAAACTGGCAGGGCCTTTTTTCAAAGGGGTCCCTTGACCTCTCAGCTCAAGATATCTGAATGAGAATGGCTTCTATGGGTACCCACAACTCTCCCCATCACAGACATGCCCACTTCCTGCTAATCACATTCAGTTATTGGCTAAATCCATGCTGTGTTTTGCATGCAGTATAAATGTGTTATTTTCACTTATTCTATGTGAATATTTCTGCATACACTCCCTAAACAGTCTTGGAATTGCATAAATTGGGTATCTGGAATGCTGAGACTCTTGTGGATTTACTGAGCTCAATTGTCTTCATGTGTGATGATGTTAGTCTCCATAGTACAGTAGCCATTTCATTGTAGTGAGACCATTTTTCAAAACTTGACCTGACTGAATAAAATGACCTAATGTGACCTCTAGGATAAACACAGCCTCATGAAACTTTACTTCCACTAACTATATAGAGACCTAGGGGCTCTATGGCTTTCCTCGCTATATTGACAATAAGGGGGTTTCTAAGCCAGAACACAAGTTTTCACCACCAAATCCAGAAAAATGCAAATCTTTCCAAATTTCCAAATGTCAAAAGTTTTTGATACCAAATCACAGCATAGGTTTTTCTATGGGGTTCCTCAAGGTCTTGCTGTCATAATGTGGTATTTTGGTGAGATTTCTGACAATTTTTATCCATTTTAGAGTAAAAAAAAAGTGAAATCAGCCACAAAATCTCTAACAAATGGTATCAAATCAAAAACTGCTGCAACAATTTATGATACATAATTGAGCATGGGGATGGTCATCATAGGCTATAAGTTCCATCATAATGTTCTAATCTAAGCACTTGTGCACTCTAAACATTCACCATTTGAATAGATGCCTAAAACACAATGTTTATTACAGATTTATGAAAAACTTGACAGAGTGCTGAGCTGCATCTCAAATTAATCTTCACTTTCCCAGCTTTCAGATGATGTGTACCACCCACTTCTATGTGTCATATACAGTATGTTGACTTGCTATTCCTGATTGTTTTGTTCAATATTAAATTATTACCCTATCATCATATAGAATGTTTTTTACAATATACTCACTAAGAATAGTGTTTTCTTGTTTTTGACAAAACTAAACATCCAGAGACCCTCCTTATTTAAAGCTTTCAATGGGTCCTGGAGGTGTGTGTTTACAGCAAATGTGCAGCGTTGACACAGCACAGCCTGTGGCGCCCTGCACCTCCTGTCACTCATAACCATTAAGGCCAACAGACAAAGCAACGATTTTACATGATGACTTAAAATTCTTCTTTTTATTATTATCATTATTTATTTATGTTTTTGGTATTCAGTTGAGTTTCAACAATTGGGCTTTAAGTCGAGAGAAAATCTCAAGACAAAATCTATCTGGAGGAAGTGAATTTGTAATGAATGCTCTCTCTTCCCTCAGCAACTTATATGCCTACTGAAGTGCCTTTGAGCAAAGCATACAATCCCCTTGTTGCTCCAATAGAACTGCTCCGTGGTTATACTGGGCATATCCCAGGTGCGTGACATTTCTTTTCCTTTTTTTCTGAAATCCCCCCCCCACCCCATTTTCTCCCCAATTGTAGCCTACTTGGTCAATTTCCCCCTGCTGCCCTGGTCGCTGCTCCACCCTCTGCCGATCTGGGGAAAGCTGTAGCCTAGCACAATGCTTCCTCCGACACATGCACAGTTGCCAGCCACTTCTTTTCACCTGACAGTGGGGAGCTTCACCGGCACGTGGGAGGATCACGCTATTCCCACCAGCCCCCCCCCCCCCCCCCCAAACAGTCTGCCATGATAGGTGGAGTATTGATGTACATGAATGCAGTGAGCATTCAACTGTGGATTTTTTTATCAAGATTTTTAAATGGGCTCATTATTTGACCTGCCGGCTACTTGTACTTCGAGTACTGTCAACAGGCAGCAGTAGATTTGACACTCTGATAAATGAAGTATGCATGCACACTAAAAATGATTTGCAACAGTTGAGTTTAATTTAGATAAATAAACCTTTGTGTGTGTGTGTGTGTGTGTGTGTGTGTGTGAAAAATATACAAATGTCCTTTTGTATGGAAACATCATTCACAAGCCCCATATCTGCAGAAGTAGCTACTTTTCACAAGACAATTTGCATCATGTGTGTATCACCTACACTTGATATTGTGTTGATGTCTCCCAAGAGCCCATAATCAAGGCTATTATAGGGGTCAAATGTTTTCTGCACACATCCTACATTGCTTGGATGTCTTCTGCCTTATAAAAACAACAGTTTCCCATTAAACAATGAAGGTTTGCCATTAAATTAAGTACCGTAAATTCCGGACTATAAGCCGCGGCTTTCCCCCCGTTTTTTGGCCTTTTTTTGCGGCTTATATAACGGTGCGGCTTATCTATGGATTTTTTCAAAAAAAAAAAAAAAAAAAAAAAACGGAATTCTCTCTTCTTTAGCACTCTAACTATAAATCCACTTGTTTTAATTTCCTCTCTTGCCCTCTTTTCACCACACCGCGGACACTGTGTGCACTGTAAAAAAAAAACACAGGTGGTGTTGTGTTATGTTGTTTTGTTGAAATGTTAATAAATGGGAGCTTCCTCAAACAGCCATCTCTTTCCCGACAATCCCCTCTGTGCACGAACCCTTACATATGGTAATTAAACATTAAAACACAATAAAAAAAAACAAAAAAAAAACATTAAAACACCCGCGGCTTATAGTCCGGTGCGGCTTATATATGTAACAAACAGTCAATTTTGCTGCTGCGGCTTATAGTCCGGTGCGGCTTATAGTGCGGAATTTACGGTATCCTATGAATTTACCATTTAAGCCATTTCACTTTTTATTTTTATTTTTAATTTACACTTGCCCAAATGTAGCGTATTTGTGTCGAAAGCATTTCAAGAAATAACACACCACCTTTGTATAGTTCTGCTGGTCTAGTTTCATTCAAACATGAAACTAGATGTTCCTCTTTTAGTGTTCTCATGTTAATTATGTTGGGTCTCATATAGTTAGATTCAGTGTTGGAGGTAACTCATTACAAAAGTAACATACATGTAATATATTACTTTTAGCAGTAACTCAGTAATGTAACTTATTATAGGATTTCAGTAATATTATACCAGTTACTTTGTCAAGTAACTCAAGTTACACATTGAGTTATTAAAAAAAAAAAATCAAAGCACATATTAAAAAAAATACAATCATTTCCTAATCAAACTGTGTTTTTATCCAAATAACCACTATAGATGACAATAACAAAGGAAAATAATAACATTTAGAATTTTGGAGTGTTTACACTGACTTCAAGGTGGTTGAAATTATTTTTCTGGATGGTTGCTGGGCGGTGATGTCATTCTGCTGCTGCTGTTTTGGTGAAAGTAATGCAAAAGTAGTGTAATAAGTAACAAGTTACTCTACACACAGTAATATTGTAAAGTAACTTATTACTTTCAAATGAAAGTAAGTAGTAATATGTAGTATATTACATTTTGAAAGTAACTTGCCCAACACTGGTTAGATTAATTACTACTTTAATCTTTACTGTAAAAACCACTAGTGCCTCCTCTGGACGGTCAGGGCGCCTGCTCGGGGGAGGGGCTACTGGGGGGAGCAGCAGGAGCAGTCAAAGCTACACTGATTATGAATGATCCAGGAGAGAAAATCTAAGCAAGAGAAAATGAAACGTGGGCGGGTCAATTTGGGTTTTACCGTCTTCACGCAGACAATGAGAAGTCAAATACGTGTATTCTCCTTGAAAACACAAATATACTTTATACACGGACCACAATTGTCACACCATATGAGATTTTTCATGTTTGGTTGAAAATGGTGAAAAAGTGAGTGATGAATTGCACGAATGTGCAGACATTTTTGACTCCCGGCAAACCAAGGAGGGTGATGTGAAAAATAATGACGTGTTTGCAGTCTGCTGTGGCTCGAGAATTTAAGAGGGACGATGCCGACATCTAGTGGTGGTTTTGTGGAATTGTAGGCAGCTAAAGGCAAGGCAAGGGAGCTAAAGCCACCACCTCACTGCTGCAGGTCGTTTGGCAATTCATTCTTCACACTTTATTTTGTGTGACCCCAGCTGATGTGGTGGCTGGAGAGCAGCACAATACTCTCAGCACAAATCCATATAGTGCAGATACACAAACGACACAACTCATTAGGACAGTGTTTACTGAGGTCATAACTCAAGTGCAAGAAGTAGTCATTTTACCATTGACTTCGATTCACCTTATTCACCACGTCCACTTTTTCTCTCTTCCGCATTAGACGTGATTGTATTTGTTCTTCCGGTTCAGCGCTAGTTAGCGGCCAATTTCAAAACAAAAAGTGACTATGAATGAAGTTGGGCAACATTCAGAAGCTACACTGCGGCCAACTTCAGTGACATGTTCATAGCATACTGCTGCGAGGAGCCAATGGCTGTACCCGGTCGGCATTTAACGTTAGTTACAAAAGCACGTCGACAGTGTTTTCTCACTGCCAGTACTGTAGGCGTTGAGAGATACTAGCTAGTCCAACTGGTCACACAGACAGTGCTCTCAGTCCTCGCTGCTCGTTAAATATTTCCAAATAGGCGTTATTCTGATAAACTGGTCACATATTTGGAATGTTACATTCTCACCCGAAAAAATATTAAAACTTTAAAACAGTTTTTTTTTTTGCTTGAAAACATTTTGGCAAGTCTAAAAATGACTACGGTAGGCGTCATCTACTTCCATGTCTAAAACGGAAAGACGATTACAAAATGACGTCATGCAGAAGTGTCCTTATATGGGCCATTTTTCAGCTGCGGAGGTTGCCCCTTGCTTTTGTTTATGTTGTGTTTTCCTGGAAAGTCACTTTAACATGATGTTGTGTTTTCCTGGAAAGTCACTTTAACACGCTGTCCCATCCTTTCTCCTTTTCCTCCATCCCCCTCTGTGTCTCTGAGCCGTAGCAGCTGGAAGCCTTGGCCGCACACCAGCACCCATCCCACCCTGTCTGTCTTCACCCTGGTCCCACAGGACACCCCGCCACCTGTCTCACCCCCGCTCACCCCCTCGCCCTCCGCTGCACTCCTGCTCGATCCAAACCTCCCCTCCTCCCTCCTCTCCTCTCCTCTCCCTCGTCCTCCCCATCCGTCTCACCCTCATCTTCCCACACGGCGAGTCCCGCCGCGTCCGCCACGTGGGAGTAGAGCGCCCCCTGCGCCGGCGATCCCGGTACCGCAGTGGACCCTCCAGAGGCAGACCCTCTGGTCGGGGGAGGCGGAGACGAGCAGCCCCGGGGACAGGAGCTTCAGGGCGGTCAGAGGGGCGGCATGGGCCAGGGGGAGGCGCGACTGGGAGCGGAGACAGAGGTGAAGAGGGGACTGAAACTGAGACTGGACTTCCACTTGAGGTGGAGTTTGGTTTTGGGGTTCAAGCAGAGGCACGGACTGGGGTTCGGGTTGGAATTGCATTTGCATCTGAAGCGGGACGTGTGGAGAAATCTGGGAGATCTGCACCTGTGACTGAGAAAACGCTCCGCTGCCCTCCGTCTCCCCGTCTGGGTATTGCAGCCCGATCACAGACACAGTCAGTTGTCCGTCGTCCCCTCCGCTAGCGACAGTTACCAGGCAACTGCCCTCTGGTTGTCCCGGTCCCTCTGCCCAGACGGCCAATGAGTTGACACCGCTCTGGTGGGCGGGAACGCTGAGGCAGGGGATCGGTGGCATCGGAGCGTCGCTCAAACTGCCAGTCGATAAGGAAGAAGCGGAGGTCACATCCCACAATGCAATTTTCCCGTCTGTAGCGGCGCTGAAGAGAAGCTTATGCCTGAGAGAGAGAGAGAGAGAGAGAGAGGAAGAGGAAGATGATACCATATTTCTAGCTGTAAATTGTAGCTATAAAAATGCTGTACTTCAGCTTTACATCATCCAAGACATTGTAGATTGACTGTAAATATGATACTGCAAATGACACGATACATTTGACTGTTTTATTGTTCATTTACATTCTTCCATCTTAAGATTCCTTTGTTTCCATTTACATTTTAATGTCGGCATGTGTGACTATATAGTCCATCTGCAACATTGTTGTGGTATTATTCTTTTTGTATTGCCTTTTTGCTCTTCACATTTGGTTTTTACAAATACGACAATTGCATCCTAACAGTCCTGCCAATTAAGTTCAGCAAAGGGGGAGAGGTTGACATGAGACATTAATATTCATGAGGGATAACTTTCCTCACACGCTTGTGTTTCTAATCTATTCTAATGATCGTGGCTCCTGGTCGAGTGACCAGTTCAGGCCGTGGGCTAAAAAAATAAAGAAAAACAAACCCACCTGTTGCCTTTTCCACCCTCCAGGCTGCAGGTGGCGACACTGAGCACACAGCGCTGGTGGTAAAAACTCTCCCACAGCAAGTCGATATGACCTTTAGCCTCACTGACAGAGAACAATCTGGAAAAGAAAAGATAGCAAAGAGACAAAGCCAGAGAGAAAGAGCAAATAAAATCTAATTGAATAAACATTTAAGATCAAGGCAAGAGACATGCCGTCTTTTACTGAACTACATGAAACGTTACCTTAACTGAATGCTGACAGATTTGGCATGAAAGCCTGCAAAAACACAAGGAGCGCTTGATTTAACTCATCCTCAAAGTCATGTGTCTACTTTAGACACAGTTAAATTGCCAGGGAAGATAAATCAAACACACGGGAAGCAGGCTAAATATTGTAAACAGCACTCAGAGCTGTTTTTTGTCTCTATTGGGTACTAGCTGCATTCCAGTTGTATATAGTTAATTGGTAGTATATTGGTGTAATGACAACAACCTTGATTTAAATGTCACCAAAACTAAAGAAATCTAATGCATGTTTGCACACTCACGTTAGCATAAACGCTGCAGATGTTGAGATTGTGGATAGTTGTAAGTTTTTCAGGCTGCAGATCTCCAAAGACCTCAAGTGGTCTCTTAACTGTTCTTCTAATGTCAGGAAGGCTCAACGACGTCTTCACTTCCTGAGATGACTGAAAAAGGCTGGTGTTTCCACCACAACTTGAATCAACGTCTACAGATCCACTGTCCAGAGCCTCCTCACAGGCTGCATAACTGTCTGGTACAGAAGCTGCTCTGTGGAGGACCGTTGTGACAGAGTTGTGAAAACAGCCCAGAAGATTATAGGCGCAGACTTGCCTCCTGTGAGAGATACAGTATCTATGCAAAAAGGTGCCCTGACAGGGCCCAGGAAATAATCACTGACCCCAGTCACCCAGGAAATGGTCTTATCACCCGTGACTGTCGTGGCTATACAAACAATTGTCTTTAACCACTGTTAAACGGGAACTTGCATGTTTCTGACTCTAATTGCTTTCAAAGAATTTGCCCGTGCCAGTCCAAACTGTTTGAAATAAGACGTATTTATTTCCGTCTGTACACGTGGAATACATCAACTTTGATCAATCAAACAAACAAAAAGGTAAGCAGTAAACAGGTTCCCGTCTGAACCAAAACCCCAGCTGTCTCTACTTGGTCCCATCTAAATAGATTAGCTGCACCCGCCCCCTACAGCCTATACTGCGGCCACAAGCACAGAGCAGCAGAGGGCAGACTTGTATCTCCCAACACTAATGACAGCAAATATTAATTCATTCATATATTCCACCTTAATGTTCAAATAAGAATTCCACCAAAAAGGATAATAAACCAAAATGGCTCTAACAACCCGACTACCTTCGGACAGACGCTTCGGATGGGAGCGCACCCCAGACAGGAAGGTTAAGCACAGGGTTCCTACAAGCAGACTTGTAAACAGTTTCTTCCCAGAGGCAGTCAGGTTCTTAAATGAATAGCACAACTGCACCTTATTTCTTTGATCTGCTGCTATCATTATTTTATTCTTATTCTTATTTTTAATCTTTCTAAGCGTGCACTGTGCAGACATGCTACCCTGGCATGGTTCCTAGAGAACAGCACAAAGCACTTTATTCATATGCGCTTCTTATTATGCCTTTTTAAAAATCATACTTTTTTTTATACTTTTTATTCATTTACAACCATGCACTGTGCCCACATGCTGAATGTATGCATGTCTTACCCTGTTTAGTGTTTTGTTGTGTGCTCTCTGTTTATGTACTTTATTTTTCTATTCACCTTATGTTCAGACCTGGTTCAGACCTTACAGTGGGCCAAATTCTTCCGGGTCCTGTTAACACTTCCGGCGGTCACGGCGCAAAATAAGCAGTGTTGGGCAAGTTACTTTCAAAATGTAATATACTACATATTACTAGTTACTTTCATTTGAAAGTAATAAGTTACTTTACAATATTACTGTCTGCGTAGACTAGTAACTCGTTACTTATTACACTACTTTTGCATTACTTTTACCAAAACAACAGCAGCAGCAGAATGACATTGCTGCCCCGGAACCATCCCGAAAAATAATTTCAACCGCCTTGAAGTCAGTGTAAACAATCCAAAATTCTAAATGTTATTCTTTTCCTTTGTTATTGTCATCTATAGTGGTTATTTGCATAAAAACACACAGTTTGATTAGGAAATGATTGGATCTTTTTTTTTTTTTTTTTTATTATTAACATTTTTTTATTTTGAATAAAAAGGATACAAGACAAAACAAGCACATGAAACAAGCGACATCAACAGTGAAAGGAAAGTGAGTTGACAACAGAAACCGAGTTATATGTTACACATAACTGGGGCACGTGACAGTGCCTTTAACGGTCGACACGGCTCCGCTATAATAAACAAGAGAAGATAAAAAGAAAAAAATCTCTCTCTCTCTCACACACAAAAAACACACACACGATATAACAGACTAAATGAACAGAGTATACAGGGTCAAGTACAAAGGTAGAAGTGTCTCAGTCAGAATCTCTCTAGATATGAACACAGGGGTGACCATATTCTCTGAAAAGTGTCAGATTTCTGATGTAGGTCATAAGTCAGTTTTTCCAGAGGTAAGAATATTGAGACCTGTGACAGCCACATATTTACAGAAGGTACTTGAGGAGTAGACCATAATAGTAATATGCATTTTTTTGCTAAATAAAATAAAACATTTAACAGAGACTCTGTATCTTTATCAAAATTCGTAACTGAGTCATAATTCAAAAGATACAAGACTGAACTCATAGTAAATTGTTTTCCTATAATGTTTTGAATAATAGAGTGGACATCTCTCCAGTAACTTTGAATCTTGTCACAAAACCAAAATAAATGGGTAAGAGTCCCTAGATGAGCTTTACATTTAAAACACAAATTGGAAGTGTCTGGGAACATTTTCTGGAGGCGAACAGGGGTGAGATAAATTCTATTAAAGAACTTATAATTTTGTTCAGATACACTAAGAGGAGTACATTTAGGAAAGATCTTATTGCAGATTGCTGACCAGCTCTCTGTGCTGAACGTGGTCCCAAGATCATGTTCCCAGACAGGCTTCAAAACGTCAAATGAGGATGAGCTGGCCATCGATAGAAGAGCATATATATATGAAATTTTGCCTTTAGAGCCATCAGCTGAGATAAGGCACTTCTCAATCTCTGACAATTCCAGACGTAATTTTCTTTCCCTCAGGAGCGACTGTGTAAAGTGTCTTATTTGTAAAAATGTATAAAGATCCCTATTGGGTAAGTCAAAACCAATTCTAATTTGTTCAAACGATTTTATATTGTTCTGTGAAAAAAGACCAGAAAAATCAAAGAGGCCCTTTGAGAGCCAAGTCAAGAGGCCAATATTTCCCATTTGTGGAGGAATGTCAGGGTTGAGAGCAATAGGGGACCAAAGAGAAATACATTTAGGAATATTTAAGTATTTTCTCACATCTCTCCAAACTAAAAGTGTATTATATACAATCATATTACTTGATAGAGACTCCACCTGATCGAAATTATAGATAAAAGGGAGTGACTTCAGCAGTCTTGGATGGCAAGCATATGATTCAATACTAGTCCATAAAGAGTCATGCCTGTCCAAAAACCAATTTGACATATTTTTTGATTGGATCTTTTTTAAATGTGCTTTGATTTAATAAAATGTAACTCAATTTGTAACTTGAGTTACTTGAGAAAGTAACTGGTATAATATTACTGAAATCCTATAAGTAATAAGTTATATTACCGAGTTACTGCTAAAAGTAATATATTACATGTAATATGTTACTTTTGTAATGAGTTACCCCCAACACTGAAAATAAGAGAGTTGTTTTTGGAGCGGACAGTGCAGGGGGTAAAATAAAGAACGTAGCCTACTACTTTGAGCTCGGTACACAGCAAGCAAGCAAGTATCCACTGTTAGCCAGGTCAGCTAACGTTATCATCGACAATGACGAGCACTTTCTTGTAAAACATACCTGGACTCCAAAAAAGAAAGCTTCAGATAGTTTTCTCTCCTCCGAGCGCAGCTCGAGCCACTTACGTCTATAAGACCCGCAGACGTTAACGTAATTTCCTGGAATGCAAGACTTAACGAGCCAGTTACATGGCATTGCATTCTTAGACATTGCCGTTTGCTTTTATTTGGTATGTTACATACAATTGGCTAAATTATTAGTTAATTCAGAGTTACCGGTAGATGATATTGGAGCAGCCAGCCATTTTATTTTATTTTATTTTTAGCCGGAAGTTTTGACACGACCACACAACCGGGTCAAATGGGCGTGGCTACATAAGGTGAATACCATGTGGAGGTGGTGGCTTGGGTACAAGCATTCCAATGCATTTGAATGCCAAAGGCAAATAAACTTGAACTTGAAGAGTACTTTAACTTTCTGTCACATTCAGTTTGAAAGGATTCCTTTTCACCAGCTCCTATGAAGAGATTTGAATTGTGAGTGAAACCGTTCATTTTATTTGATGCAAGACACCAACCTGACAGCTCCGTCACTGCAGGCCAGAACCAGCAGAACGCAGTGCGCCTCCTCCTGCACCACCGTGATGGACATGTACCTGAAAACACACAGGCAGACAACAGATGAGGCTGCTGGCAAATATACAGCACAGAGCTGCACTCGATTCAGTTTCAATTCAAAGAGCGGCTTTTCTTCACAATTAAAATACTGCAAGTGTGTTTTGTGTCTGCGCATGAAATCTTCCAGGACGTTCTGGGTTCTTAACTGAACTCTGAATTGTAATTTCAAAACGATACGGCACTCCTGGGACAGTAATTATGGAACAATTCTGCTACAGATCATTTGTTGATGAAGATAGAATCTAGAAGCCACCAAAGACCAAAAATACCCCACCAAAAACTAGGTAAACATGGAGCAGACAAATTAATAGGTCTATAATTTTATGGAGGAAATTCCATCAACAAGGGCAGAAACTAAACTTGATAAAAAACGATATATTTTATATATATATATATATATATATATATATATATATATATATATATAAAAAATATATCATTTTTTGAAACATCCCTCATGCAGCACCCGCAAGTTTAGTTTCTGCCCTTGTTGATGGAATTTCCTCCATATATATATATATATATATATATATATATATATATATATATATATATATACGGTATATATATATATATATACACTGGTATACACACACACATATATATATATATATATATATATATATATATATATATATATATATATATATATATATATATATTTACCCCAAAGATCTAAATAAAACTTGCCTCGTTTCTGGGTCCATTTTCACCGTCTTGTGTCGGTTCCGCCTCCTCTCCCACTGCTCGTCCAATCGGTGCTTGGCCACCTGGATCACCTGGCAGGAGGGAACCAGCCTCTGCCCATCCCAGCCAATCAACAGCCGGTAACACTGCATCTGAGCCCGCCCGCCGGCTGAGACGAGCAGGGCGGAGAGGGACCGCGTGGGATTTTCTCTCCTCCTGCCTCGGCTGCCTCGCGGCGAGCGCATTACCGCCACCAACGTCCACACGCTGGAGATGTGGTCGGTGACGACGGAGAGGACTTTGACAGCACCGGAGTTGGGCCGCACGGCCAGGACGCTCAAACTGGTGTCCTCTCCTCCCGTCACCAAAATCTCCCAATGCCCTTCGCCACCATCTCCATCTTCTTCTTCTGTCCCGTCTCTGCCCTCGCGTCCTGTCCCATTTCCAGCATCCCTCATCCCGATCCCATTCTCAGCACCCCCTACCTTCCCCAGCCTGCACACACACCCAACCCCCCTCCCGTGGACACCCTCTCTCAGGCCCCATCCCCCGCTCTTTCCGGCCTTCCCGGCCCGGATCGCCGCCTCTCCGGGGGGACGCGAAGCCAGGACGGCCCCCTGCCTGATGAAGACCAGCGCTGCGTATCCCGGCCACAGAGGCCCGCTGGAGGGCCAGAGGCTCCAGGAGCGATGGCCACCACCGCACGGCACCACCAGCAGCCGCTCCTGCCTCACCGGGTCCCACACCACGAAGTGGACGCCGTGGAACCCGACGATGACAAACCGGGCCTCTCTTCCCTCATTCTCTGTCTCTGCTTCTCTTCTCGAGTTCTCCGTTGCGTTTTCTTCCTCTGCTGCCTCGAGCTTGTCCACCTGTCCCTTCTGGAGTCTTTGGTCCATCTCACAGTGATTCTCACACCCCTTGTCTTCCTCCTTGTGCGCTGGTAGTTCAGGTTCCAGGATCAGAAGCCTCTCCAGCCACTCCATGCCCTTGCAGGCCCTCTGGACCCTCAGAACCTCCAGCTGAAGCTCTTTGTCACTCCCAGCAGTCTCCCCATCGTGGTTTCCTTTCTTCTCTCTGTGTGTTTCCAGCGGTGTGGGCAGCACGTCTCTGCCGGTGCTGTAGAGGAGGCCGTGGTATTCACACACCGATGTGACGCCCTGTTTTCTGTGCGCTCCAAACAGGCAGCTCAGTGGCTGCAGGGGTACGGCGTCCATTTTTCTATCATTCTCCTCTCTCCTTTTCCTTTCTTCATTCTTTACATTTCCCTCCTCTTCCCCCTGTCCGTCGTCACCGATAAACCCTTCCCTGATCAGTGCAGACCGCCACCTTTCCCGTGGGTCCAGCTTGCATTCTCGTCCTCTTCCCAGACTACGCGCACCTCCTTAGGCGTGCCTTGACCGGCAAATTTCAGGTCAGTTAGCGTCTCTGTCGCTGCGTCCTCCTTCGCCTCCTCGCTCGCGTCCACCCTCCACAGCCTCACCCCTCCGTTCGCTCCCCCTGTAGCCACCCATCTTCCTCCTGCTGCTTCATCCCGCGTTCCCTCGCTGAGCGCCAGCGCGCGGACCCCTCCCGCTCGGTGTCCCTTCAGCGTCCACGCCACCGTCCCGTCTCCGGCCCAGTCCCAGACTAAGCAGGCCCCGTCCTCCCCGGCGCTGAACACTTTCCCAGGGGAGAGATGCACAGAGAACACCGTGGCCTGGTGCCCATACAGGACCCTTAAGCAAGCAGGGTTCGAGTCCCCACACTCCCCCCCGGGTCCCCCCAAAACACCGACAGCCCACACCCTCACGCTGCGGTCGTCCGAGGCTGAAGCCAGCCATCCTTTCTCCTGGAGGTAGGAAATGCTAAAGATGACGCCGCTGTGCCCCAGCAGATGCCTCTCGACTGCCCCCCCCCCCCCCCCCCCCTCGTCTTCCAGGCTTCCAGAGAACCAGCTGATTGAAGACCGTTCCTCCAACTAAGACAGAATCCACCCACGTCCAGGAGAAGAGCGCTATTGTGGGCTAGAGCCACGCCAAGGAGGGGGCGTCTCTCTCCGGAGAGCCAGCGGACATCCAGGGCCCAGTCTTGCAGCTCCATGAGTGGACCCAGGGCCCCCAAGTGCAGATGGTCCATGCCATGAAGCTGCACAAGGAGCCTGACCAACCTCACAGCCTTGCCTCCAAACACGACTAGGTCATAGTGGTTAGGCTCTGTGGTGGAGCTTCGTCCTGGGGAGAGATAAGACAAGAAGAGCTTTTATGGATTTGTTACAGTGAATGCATGCAGACATTACAGAAAGAACAATTCTCCCTGTTACACCCAAAGACATGAGTCATATCACTTACATTTCTTTTATTAACTTGACCGTGCAAACACACCCTTAAATAGTTAGAATTATCTCATCTTAGTTTCATCTAAATATCTAGCTTATTCCATTTATAGTTATTGCTTAAAAGCAAGCAAGCAAAGAAACAAAGAAACAAAGAAACAAAGAAACAAACATCCGGATCAGCGCCACCCAGGCCCGTATCTAGCTATGAGGTCACCGAGGTCCGGACCTCGGTAAGAATTTCAGAGATTTTTTTTTTTTTTTCCAAAAATATATATATTTTTTTCCAAATGTAATTAAAAATATTTTGCAGTGCACTATGTTCCTTTCTTGTTTAAGAATGTTTCGGGAAATGAAAATGTAGCCTATTTAAATAGAATTATCAACAATAACAATCAAGGAAGTTACATGCTTGTAGGCTAGAGAAGAAGAAGAAGCGCGCATGCACGCACATGTTGTGTTGAACCAACCAACAACCAATATGAATTGTTTAATCTGGCAATAAAGAAATGTGAACTTGACATGGTATTTTAATAGCCTACTCAAAAATGCACCTCCCACTATACAGCAAAGAGAGGAGTCAATGTTTCTTGATATATGCCATTCAGATCAGAATAATTAGTCTAGTCATTAAGTTTGCTGATAATATTTCTATCATGTTAAGTCTGTGTCATGTTAACTGGTGTATTCAGAGCAAATAGGGAGATATAGAGCATTATCATCATGCTATATATCTCTCTCTTTGCTCTGAATGAGTGAGAAAAGGAGAAAATACTGAATAATTACATCACAACAGTATCCTAATGTTAATTAAAAATGAGATATTCCTCTAAATATGGCTAAAAAAGGGGGGGGGAAACAATTTTTTTTCGCCGGCGCCGCCGAATCCGCCTCCCCTTGCCATGTCTGGACCTCCCCAATTTCGAAACCCTGGATACGGGCCTGGCGCCACCAACATTTAAGTTGTAATCTAAGTTCCTTCCCAATGGCTATATGTTGACCAAATTTCATGGAAATCTCTTCATTCATTTTTGAGATAGCTACAAGCTAACATGAGTGAAAGCATGACTTCCTTGACAGAGGTAAGTGAATGAACCCAATAGAGGAAGTCATGTCAGAAAGAGACATATGGAAGCAGGGTGTCAGCCGGAGTTTAGTCTGACAATGTTGTGCGTACTGGATAGTTACTTAGGTTAAGTAGGGATGCACCGATATGAAAATTTTGGCCGATGCGATAACCGATATTAACATTGCTGTTATGGCCGATAACCTATATTTACCGATGTCGATATGATCTGTATAAAACCACATTTTTATGATCATCACATTTTGTACATACTGAAAAACACATGTTAACACTGAATTTGAAAAAGTTATGCATTTCTTTATTTGCAAAGCCTTTGGAAAAGCCCATAAATCATAGATTTACTGCATTATTTCATATCAATGTGAAGAATTTGGCTGATAATGATAACCGATATTAACATTGCAACATCTGACCGATACCGATATGACCGATATGTTAAAAAATGACCAACATCGGCCGATACCGATATGATTGCCGATATATCGTGCATCCGTAAGGTTAAGTTAGTTTGGTTAAGTACATACATAAGTGCCTGGGTAGCAAGCAGACGGCGGTATACAGCTACATCATAGATTATTGAAAGATATTCCATATTCCAGACTGAAATGCTATAACAGAAGTGGAGTATTGGCCAGAATGACATGAACATTTGGACACTGCGGGTATCTTGCATGTTGCGTTCATGTTGTGTTTTTTTTTCTTTAAATCCATCGCGGGCCACACAGGGGGCCGCAAGTTGAGTATCACTGTCCTAGTGAAATCACACAATTGACTCATTTTGCTGGGGACTCCCCTGCGACCCCTCGTCAAGCTGATGTTTGAGTTTATAGGACCAGCTGCCACCGGCAAGGCTCCAAGTCGAGGCGGACGCAGAAGCATGTTTCAGCATTAAGATGTAACAAATCCCCTGCAAAGCATGTTCACATGTTTTGGTGTTGCCCCTCTCTATTTACTTTCTGGAGAGAGATATTTGATACATTATCTGAAACAATTGGTACACAAATGACTCCAGATCCTTTTATTGCATTATTTGGGCTTCCTCCACCCACACACTACAACTGACCAAAATGAATCAAGATATAACTGCCTTTGTCACTCTGTTGGCGAGACGATTCATCTGGCTTCAGTGGAAGTCCACTGTACCCCCTTCTCATGCTCTTTGGATTTCAACCATTTTAAATTGCATAAAGTTGGAAACAATTAGACACACACTTAATGGGTCTGTAGACAAATTCTATAGAGCCAAAGTGGAACGTCACTTCCTGCTTCAGCAATGTACCAGAGATTTTCATCAGCCATTTATTTTCCCACAGACATTTCGTAAAATGCTTATAAAGATAGTTTTACTTGTTCAAACCAAATGGTTCAGATATATTTCGAAAGAGGACAGATCGCATAACATTTAACTCGGACCAAAACGTTTAAAAAAATGCGGGTTTAAAGAAAATGTTTTTTTAATGTTTTTTTTTTGTTTTGGTCTGAGTGAAATGTTCTATGGTCTCTCCCGATTCTAAATATAGCTGAACCGTTTGGTTTGACCAAGTAAAACTATTTTTATAGGCATTTACGAAATGTCTATGGGAAAATAAATTGCGGAAGAAAATCTCTGGTACAGTGCTGAAGCAGGAAGTGACGTTCACTTTGCCTCTCTATACAATGTGGGCCCGCTTCTTTTCTTATGTTCAAGAACTACATTTCCCTGCAGTTCAAGATTGATGCATATCTATTCCGATGTATGACTTTGTTATCTATTGTTGGATTGAGGTGATCAAATTCATCAAATTCAAGACACTGGTACTGGCCTACAGAAGTACACCAGACAGCTCCTCTGTACCTACAATCTATGGTCAGGTTCCAAACCTCTCAGCGCTCCCTTCGCTCCTCCACCAATGCAGGACGCCTCGCCCCTCCTCCACTACGTGGGATCAAAAGTCGCTCATCCTGTTCGCGACTCTTCTCGTCCCTGGCGCCTCAATGGTGGAACGAGCTGCCCCCTTCGGTCAGGACAGCCGAATCACTGCCGATCTTTCGGCAAAGACTAAAAACACACCTTTTCAGGCTCCATCTGGGCCCTTCTTGAACTAATATCTCTCTCTCTGTCAAAAAAAATCTATTCCTTCAAAAGTTGTAGCTGTCATAGACTGTGCTGCATAGTTGATTTCTCTATTGTTGACAAAAATGTGTTATTGTAAGTTGCTTTGGATAAAAGCGTCTGCCAAATGACGTCATGTAATGTAATGTAGGACGTAAAATGTTCTGGTGATATAAAAGGCCTGGCCCTTCCTTTTCTTTTTGGTGTGTGTGTGTGTGTGTGTGTGTGTGTGTGTGGTGTGTGCGTGTGCGTGTGTGTGTGTGCGTGTCTGTGTGTGTTTGTATGTGATTACCCTGTCTTGTAATATTGTTGTTGATGTTCTATACTCCCAAGGAATATTATTATATTAATATATTTTTTTATTATATTATTGTATAAACTGATTATTTTGAAAATCCAATAAATACATTAAATAAATGAAAGCAGCATGCGCTCACCGTCTGTCTCCTCCCAGCTGGTCTCTGTGGCAGAGCTCCGTCGTGGGCCTGCTGCCGGAGGTCTGGGTCGGATCCCGTGTTGGGGCACGCTCAGTGAGGCGCAGGCTTTAGGGTGAGGCTGGAGAGTGTACACTGTCAGGACGGGACCCTCACCTATCAGGACATGAAACAGTAACAGAAGATCAAATTTAATCTGTCCTAAAGCCTCGTGACTAGTGGTGTAGTGGAGGGTAGACGCGGGTAGACGGTCTACCCACTTATTTTTCAGACGGATTTGCGTCTATCCACTTCTTGCGGCAGGAAACGTTGCGTTACGGCCGCCGGAGCTGGTCGAAGCCTGTCTAGTGAACACCTGTGACCACCAGACATGTCCCCGAAGCGTGATTTCTAACCCCACATAGGATAAGCAATAACCACGCCCTGTGGCGCCGGGATTGGCCAGGAGCAACACTGGAGGGCACGCAGCCCAGCGATTTCATGAACCAACTGAATAGCTCTTGAGAACGGACAGCGATTTCGAGAGTGGACATTGAGAGTGGACATTGAAATGAATTATGGTCACCTACCTTCCTTAGCATAGTAATACTAATAATAAGCATAATAATTGTAATCTACACAATGTACACAATCGACAAAAACATGCAATAATATAAACGGTATTGTGTTCACGTTCATAGCTCATATAATATAATGTATCATTATCGTTAATTTCAAGCTCAATTCTTACCCAGAGAAAAGGTACAGCACTGAAAATGTAACAAGCAATAGTTTTTTAAACATCTTTATTTTAAAAGATGAAAAACCCCAGGTGCTTTAGTCCCAAGCTTCAATGCTCCTGGCCAATCCCGGCGCCACAGGGCGTGGTTATTGCTTATCCTATGTGGGGTTAGAAATCACGCGTCCCCGAAGCGGCTCTCTGCTCTGCTCCACTAAACATGTGTGCTGTGTGTATTTTCACTTCCCTCTTTGAGTTGCTTCAAGCAGCACAGTGCAGATTGAGCTGGGCAGGAATTCACGAGGATAATAAAATAAAACATCCTGTCGATTTTCAAAATAAAACCTGTTACTCTATAGCCCTTTTCCCACATGCGTACCGGAAAATTACCTGTAAGTCAATATCGGACATTTCCCTGAATTTCCCTTCACACCTTAGCGCGCGCATATGGGAATCTAGTCGTCAAATAGCCGGTATGTTGGGGGATGGGGGAGCTTATTTGGGGGGTCGGCAAAACTTCACTCAGTCCTCCGTACTTTGCAGCAGCCTGACACAGGACAGACAAAGCGAGAATGGGAGAGGCTTGCAAGGCAAGCTGCCCAACGCTTGTAGCCTATGTATGTAGAGAAAGCAAATGCACGAAGCGAAATGTGTGGAAGTAGTTTGCTTTGATGTGCGCGAATGATTAGATGATGCACTTTGAAGAAGTTGGGATCCGTGTCTGAGAGAAATAGTTGCTGGTTCGATGTTTATCTGTTCACCTGCGTCGCGTTGAAGCACTTTTTACAGACTGGCTTCGTTTGACATACTGCTCTTATTAGGCTATCACAAGATCATTTCGCCAGTTTGCTTTAATGTGCGCGAATGATTAGATTATGCCCGCTGGAACATTAAGCAACGTGTGTAGGCTACACTTCGCCCATGATTGAAGGACCGCTGTCGCGGAAAATGACTGGACCCGTTTCCACTTGCGTCCCCTTAAGAGCATACCGCTCTTCTGACTGGCTCGAAACTGGTGAAATGTCAGGGACGACGGGGTCGCGCTTATACCGGCACGGCGCCTTTCCCACATGCAGGCATTACACCACGTTCCGGTCATTTAGCGGTACAAAGCGCATGTGGGAAAAGGGCTGTAACGTTCAAACGCTCTAGGGCACAGAACACTCAGGGTGAGAGAGTCATTTCTTAAAGACTTTTTTTGCTTTGACAGTTTTATAGTGTGTGAAAGGAAATAGGGGGGCAGGGGGGCCGAGAGCGAGACCCAGGATGTCACAGGTACACTGTGCCTGACTATCTTTTCTTTGATCTTATTATCAAAAGTACAAATTATAATAAAAGATATACAATCTGTGCAAACCCACCCACAAAATAAGAACATTAATCCTGAGCTGTCTGGATGCCCCGCCCCCGAGACACTGGAACTGTCACTTTATTTATGAACAATTAACATGTGTAACATGTTTTCATTCTTTATAATATAATAGAAGTACGGATGCACCTATACGAACATTTTGGCCAATACGATAACCGATATTAAACATTGCTGTTAACCGATATTTACTGATGTTGATGTGAGCTGTATAAAAACAGGTTTCTATGATAATACAATTGTGTCTAAACACATGCAAACACTGTGAATTTGAAAACGTAATGACTTTCTTTATTTCCAAAACATTTGGAAAAGCCCATAAATCATAAGGTTATGAATATAACCCCGGTTTTATAACAAGGTGAGGGAAGTCCTCGCTGATGGGGAATCAGGCTCTGGCCTGATGACCAGAAGAACTACTTTATCTCTACCGGGGTGGGCATTAAGAAGCGAATCCCTCTGCCTCCGGCCATAGGGGGCATGGCCTCTATATATAGCCGGGCGTGGGGGGGCATGGCTTCAGATTTGACAAGCTCTCTTCTCGAACTGCCCGGTCAGGAAGGGTAGTCTGGTGAGGACTTCCCTCACCTTGTTATAAAAGCGGTGTTATATTCATAACCTTACGTTTTATACCACAAGGCTTCGGGAAGTCCTTACGATGTTTTCTGCTAAGAGAAGAGGGCCACTCCACGTACTCTCTCTCGGCGGCGGCCTGAAAGCACGATACTCAGGAAATCCTCTCTGGAGTGAGAGGATTTGGGCTACAATCACTCAAAATAACGTCCTCCGAAAGCCGCCAAGCTCACTATGGGACTGTTAAGCTATGTAAGAGCGGAGTGGCTATAAACCTGTCTTCGGTGAGAGAAGAGAGTAAAATCTGAAGCCATGCCCCCCCCACGCCGGGCTATATATAGGGGCCACGCCCCCTATGCCCGGAGGCGGAGAGATTTGCTTCTTAACTCATTCTCTGCCAAAGACGTACTCGGACGTACTTTTTACAATGGCGTTCTGTGCCAAGGACGTACTCGGACGTACTTTCATGTTTTGCTTGTTTACATTAGATCAGACCCTTTCCCAGCCTGTGACATTGTTTCAAGTCAAACTGATGAAAGCAACCCGCTAAATCACGTTTAGTATTTATAGTATAGTCACCCATTTAGCAGTAAACAGAGTCCGTTAGTGAGTGACGATCATGAGCGGCCATTTGTGCATTGAGCAGCATTTGCGGCCATTGAGCAGCTGCCTGTGATTCCTGTGTGCGTGTGTGTGAGACGAGAGAGAGAGAGAGAGAGAGAGAGAGAGAGAGAGAGAGCGAGAGAGAGAGAGAGAGAGAGAGAGAGAGAGCGAGCGAGCGAGCATAAAGGCCTAAACATGGTCGTCCGTCAGAGCCTCGCCCCGCCCTCCCCGTGTGACGGCGGGTGGAGCCCCGTCCTACGGGGAGGGGCCGCCGTTGGCTGACGGGGGCTGCTCGAAAATGTGACTTCACGGCGACGATACGTGCGTGACGACAGCTGCAGGAGAGTTGTGATTGGCCGTTGCCCTGGCTCTTCGTCGTAAAGTCGCCTTTCAAAGCATGATGTTAGATTATAACAACTAGTTGTGTGGCTTAGCCTTCCCAAATGTTGAGGGTCGTTTTTTAGAATTTAATACATAGAATTGGGAACGTTACATTCAATTTCATTCAGACTGCCTGGCACACAATCTCCGCCATTTTCACACGGAGCTTCCGCAGGGGGGGCGTAGTGGCGTCCGAGCATGTGGGGCTCGCTGGCGCCGCCAGACGGCGAGACGGCTCCAATTCGAGGCGGACGGACGACCATGTTTAGGCCTTTAGGGTTCATTTGGTCCGTCCAGTCTTGGACTATCTGGTAAATAAGTTCCAGGAAGTAAAAGTCAGTAAAAACTTTTTTTTATTTTTATTTTTATTTTTTTGGGAAAACAAATACTGTATATGTCTGATGTGTCACTGAGGCAAAAAATAAAAGGCTCAAAAGAGAGTTCTGCTTGAAACGGTGTCGTTCACTAAAAACCTCTTTTTCTCCTATTTCTGTTACAAAGGAGGGCATTTTCAGTGAAAACAAGCTAACTTCCACTGCTTGTAACTAAACAAGGAAACATGGTCGAGTTTCAGTTTTTTTACAAGGGGTAAGAAGAGAGTCTCTGCTTTATTGTGAGATATGTTGTGTAATTTTATTCCTAGCACAGAATATTCTGTGGGTCCTGGAAGATCAGGAAATATGCTCAAAATCCTGGCACTGGGAGCACACAGACCGAAATGACCCTGGCAGAGAATGAGTTAATGCCCACCCCAGTCCATGGCACTGGCGTAGAGATAAAGTAGTTCTTCTGATCATCAGGGCAGAGCCTGATTCCCCATCGCGAGGACTTTCCCGAAGCCCTTGTGGTAGAAAACATAGATTTACCTCATAGGTTTCCTCTCAATATGAAAATTTGGCCGATAGCGATATATTAAAAATGACTAACATCAGCCAATACTGATATGACTGCCGATCGTGCATCCCTAAATAGAAGGTAACATACGTGTTTGCATACGAGTGTTTATCTGTATCTATGCGAGTGCATGCATGCTCTTCTTTTTTGTATCCATGTTTTTCATATTAGTACACGCTTTGAATGCATTTTCTGCTCCGCGTTCCTAACTTCCCATAGATCTGTGTTGCTGTGTGTGTGTGTGTGTGCACGCGCGCGTGACGTACGTGTGTGTGTGTGCGCGTGCAGTGTGTGTGTGTGCATGCGTGCGTCTTGTATCTTGTTGTATCTTGTAGTGTGTGTGTGTGCGTATGTGTGTGTGTGCGTGCAGTGTGTGTGTGTGTGTGCCGTGTGTGTATGTGCGCGTGCAGTGTGTGTGTGTGTGCATGCGTGCGTCTTGTATCTTGTTGTATCTTGTAGTGTGTGTGCGTGTGTGTGTGTGTGTGCGTGCAGTGTGTGTGTGTGCATGCGTGCGTCTTGTATCTTGTTGTATCTTGTAGTGTGTGTGTGTGCGTGCGTGTGTGTGTGCAGTGTGCACACGTGCGTGTCCCCTACCTCCACCTCCCCTACAGTCATGCCCTCCTGTGTGAGCACAGCCAGGGCGGGGTCGGCCCTCCTGGGCCTCATCACATCCAGCGCCAGGCTGTTGTGGTCAAACTCCTCTTTGGGCTCCAGGAAAGGGTATCCATTCAGCCTGATATGAGCCTGGGGAGCAGAGACAGATACATATCTTATCTTAACACGTTCACTGCCAATGACGTGTTAACACGTTTTCAGAATCCAGCTGTTGACTGCAAACGACGTGTTAACACATTTTCAGAATCGATTTTTTTTTTTTGACGGTGGGACGTTGATCTAACCCTTTTACGTCTCCTACACCAGAATTGGAGGTATTGAATGTGTATAATCTATTTTACCGACCCACTGAGTGTCGACATGTCTCTCCACAGTAGAAAGAGGCGACCCAAAACTGGAGGGAAAAGCGCGAGGAAGCCGTTCTCATACTGTAAAATTGATGGCGAAAACGCTTTCACTTTCGCGCTGATGCACAGCGGTGGCAACGGTGGGGGGTTCCAAGAATAGATTGGATGCACACTTTGAAACACGCAGCATAAATATGACCAGAATCGCATCAAAGCTCTCAACCAAAACTCCACGAAACGAGCGAGTCCACCCAGACTTCCTCAAACAGCGGCCGCGCAAACAGGCAGCAGCCAGGCAGCAGCAACTTCGTTGTGACACGCCCGCTGGAGAGCCAGGGAGGCAGGAGGAGAACACACACGGAGGGAGGAGTTGGAAGCAGAGGGGGGTTTCCTGCTGTTATGGAGGAAATTACTGTTCAAAACTATTGTTTAGATGTCTGACTCTTACTGATGCCAAAAATGAATGGTTAAAGTGACTGTTCTATCGAATTTCACAAAAAGCCGTTTATCTCTGAATAATTTTTCTGACGCTGAAACCATGCTGTATTCAACTGCTAATGCTTACATAACTACTAACTCTACAAACTAACTCTTTTAGACAGAGAAAGCACACATTCTATTAGTTCTTTTGAGATATTGTGTGTTCACAAAATCTTAGCAGAAAAGAATCCTCGGGTCTTGAAAGATGAGCCAGAATCCTCAAAAAACCGCTCTGGCAGAAGCTAACTACAGTAAAAAAAAAAACGTCTGGCAGTGAATGTGTTAATACTCTCATCGGGTGACGCTTCAATCCAATGGAACTTCACGTGCCCTGGAATGAGTGAGCGCACATATTTTCAGCTTGGCTGGTTTATGAGAGTCCCGTATGTGTTGGGTGCACAACTGTGACTAAAACCAAGCTTCTTCTCCTCTAGTCTATTATGGGCTTGCTCGACAAGAATGGCCCCAGTGGGAATCACATTTAAAGGGACAGCTCACCCTAAAATCCAAAATACATATTTTTCCTCTCACCTGTAGTGCTATTTATCCACCTATATCGTTTTGGGATAGTTGCCTGAGTTCATAACAAAGTCTGTGGATTATCTTGAGTAACGGGGTCATGATTTCTGGAAAGATCAAGTTTTTCAAATGTATTTCTTTGGCACTTTGAGCACCACATGCCGAGTGCCATCCAGTTCCATTGTATTGTGATCAAATGTTTTTTATTTTTCACTTTCAGTTTCAGTTCACAGATCATACATGACAAAAAACAAACAGACAAGAACAAAACAATGATAAACAAATAGACAGACAAATTGTCAGGTAAAGCCATAAACTGGCAGCAAGCGACTTTTATAACCTATTACTGCAAGCACCATGCTGCTGTAGACCTAATTGGAGACAGTCGGGTCAGATCTTATAGTTATTATATTTGTCCCTATTTAGTGCCTAAAATGAGCTTCACTCTTATCCATTGTTTATATCTATTCATGTATTTCCAAATGTTTGATGAACATAGACTTTCTAATTTTTTCTATATATAATTCAGTGTCTATGTCTTTTAGAAATGATTGTCTTGTGACAGAGCTGCAAGCCCGTCTTCGTGTGGAGTTCTGATTGGCTGTGACAGAACAGCCACTCCTTATTTAAGCGGCTTCATTATGTCAGTAATCATTTGTTTGAAAAAGGTCTGTGACCGAAACGTCACGAATAAACTCTACAATTGCAAGTTTGGACGGTGTGCGGGACTCCTCCTTTATAATTGATGGACATTTCTGTTCCTGTCCGACGCACCTGCCCGAAAAAGAGATGTGCGGAGCTCTCTTTCTAAAGCAAGCGACGCACGGAAATGCATCCATACCTCCTAACCTAGATAGACTATAGTCCATAGGAATCCCAGCACAGAGAAATCAATAGACCCCCTCAATATCTCCTCAGAATCTCAGTGCTAATTCCGCTGCAGCAGCAACAGGGGTGTGGATCACTGGGCTCATAAGGATTATATAAATTCTTTAGATAGCAACCACTGACATCACAGACTGCCAAATTCAGAGCACCACCTGTAAAAGAAAACAAAAGAAGAAGAAAACAAAACAGACATGACGACAAATTAAAATGAAATTAAATGAAAAGAAATCAAATGAAATCAAATGTATGGCCCCCCCCCCACCCCCCCAGGCCCGGCGTTAGGGGTGGGCCTGACCGGGCCGGGCCCCCCCATTCAACAAACTGGCCCCCCCATTAAAAAAAAAAAAAAAAAAAAAAATGCTAAAAACGTTTTTCCGTTTTAAAGGTCCCATTCCGTGCAAAAGCTGTTTTTACTTGTAAATGCATATATACTGCTGTCATCCCTCCCTGTAATGAGTGGTCACACGCTCAGAACTGCCACAGTTGGATTTGTCCCTATCCAGCGTCCCCCTGCAGTCTCCTCCAAGCCACACCCCCAAACGCTTCGTTTGCCCAGAGGGGAATTGGGACGTCACTAGCTTCCTCCTGCATACTGCGCGGGTCTCTCTCACACAAGCTACCTGCACCATTTAGTCTATAGTCACAAAATTAACACTTCTAGCTGGAGCGACGCCAACTGTACGTGATCCAGCAACTGCAGAGGTGCATTCGGTAAGTCTAGGCATTTTGAGATGTCCTCTTTAGCGTAGTACCGTTAAGTTAACGATAACTCGCAACCTAGCGTGCTGGTCCACAGACGCTAATCTGATTGGCCGCTGGGAGCCTGGGGCGGGCTCTCCCTCAGCGGCCAATGGGAACTGTTAGTTCTGAATATATTATAGAAACAGGCCATTCTTGGGAAGCGACGAGATGAGGAAGTGAGAACTCCGTCACAACAAACGGGGTTGCTATATTTTCGACAGATTAATCCAGAATCATGTTTTATGGACCAGAGACACACGTTTTTAAGAGGTTACAGCTGCACGAATTGGGACCTTTAAAGTTTAACATGGAATCTGGCTGTCATTAGGCATTGATTAACTGAATGCTATTGCTAACTGTTACTTTGAACATCCATTTGCAATGATTCTGGCTGGATATTAACTATTGTAAATTTGTCACAATGAATGCAATTTGTGCACAATGTGTAAATACAGGGATGTCCGATATTATCGGCCGATATTAGCATAAAAAAATCGATATCGGAAAATATCGGTATCGGTTTTCATGCTGATATATATATATTTTTTTTTAATACAGGGGGAGTCTCACTGAGAGCAATGCTCTCTTTTTCAGGAGTGCCCTGTTCACATTCACACACACATTCACACCTGGAAGCTGACCAGTACAACCACAGTCTGATCTGCTGGCCACTGATCAGCTCCACTGGAGCGGTTGGGGTTAAGGGCCTTGCTCAAGGGCACCTCAGTGGTGGTAATGAGGGAGGGGCAAGCGCTGCTTTTTCACTTTCCCCACCCAGATTTATCCTGCCGGTCCCGGGGATTGAACAGACGACCTTCTGGTCACAAGCTCGCTTCTCTAACACTTACAACTTTAACACAACATGCATATTACCGTATATATTAAACTCTTCAGCTACATTAAGCTACATTATGTAACTTGTTACGTGAAATTTTGGTGGAAAAAAAGCCCGCTTATATCGGTATCGGTTGATATCGGTATCGGAAATTAAGAGTTGGACATTATCGGATATCGGATATCGGTAAAAAAGCCAATATCGAACATCCCTACTTAATATTAATTGTTTAGGCCTAATTATTTGTAAAGTCACAACACATTAGAGATGTGTGTAGTTCTTCACAGATTTAGCCTCTTCATTTTGCTCTCAAATGCACCAGGTTGACGAATTTTACTTTAAAATGTACAAAATCTTCTTCCGGGGAGCCCCCCCCCCCTTCAGGGGAGTAGGATTTTAAAAAGAAATACTGGTCAAGGTCTGGTATCGAAAAAAGAGGATCATGCTAAGAAATCTTTGAGTGAATTGATAACATTCTGCCAGTTGATTAAGGTAGATTCACTTGCACCGTTTATTCTAGCAGTTGACATCTCCAGGTACACGACATCTAAATAAGTAAGAACCCATTGCCTAATGGTAAGAGAGTGAGGAGGCTTCCAACGCATCGCAATCATCTTTTTCACAGCTGTAATACCAGCTGGTACAGTACGCTTTGTGGCTTTGGGCATATTGACCCCGGACAAGTCATTCAGCAGTAACGTGGAAGCAGTCATTGGGATTGTTGCAGATATTAATTCAGACAGTTTAGCAGACACGTTGGACCAAACCTGAACAACTGGAGGACACTCCCACACCATGTGGATAAAAGTGCCAGGAGCCTTCAAAGTACAGAGACTGCAAGAGGGATCATTTATCAGTTTCATCACATGTAGTCTGCGTGGGGTGAGATAAGTTCTGTGTACATAATTGAAGTGAATCTGTTGATGATTGGGGTTACGGGAAGCCTCCCTGATGTTATCCCATACCTGAACCCAGTCAAAATCGGGGTCTAGCTCCGGACAATCACATCTCCACAGCCTATCCACTGGTAAGTCAGAATAAGAAGAATCTAAAAAAAAACTGTACAATTTGGAAACCAATCCCTTATTATCTCTTTGCATAGTGAGCAGATTATACAAGGGATGAACGGATAGTTATTGTTGTAGAGGAATACCATGTGCCTTAAGGGCGTGTCTGAGTTGTAAAAAAAGAAGCTGGTAAATCATAAGTGACCTTGATGTCCTGAAAGGACCGCAAACTCATTATAGATGTCCCCTAGACAACGGATGGCATCCCTGCTCCAGGGAGATGTTGTTACAGTTCCATTGTATTGGAGAGAAGGCATAAATTCTGCGGCCGATATCTCCAAAACTCAGGCAACTAACACAAAACGATATAGATGGATAAATAGCACTACAGGTGAGAGGAAATATATATATTTTTAGCGTGAGCTGTTCCTTTAAGGTCACTGAAAAATAGTTTGCCAAAAGCACAGCAAAGTGAACTCTCTGGCATTTCACTATATTAACCATAATACAAACCTTCCAGCTGGATACAGAAGAGGGTTTAGAACATGAAAATACAGAATTGTATAGTTTCAACAGCCCCCTTACTGTTTATAAACTGGCACGCACACATGAAATAAATAAAGTACCTGTATATATGTATATGTATATATATATATGTATGTATATATATATATATATATATATATATATATATATATATATATATATATATATATATAACATACCCAGGTAAACTTCCAATGTCACAACTCGAGTGAATTCAGGCTAAGATGAAATCAAATGGACAAACCGAATGTATTTGGGGCAGATCCGGTCTCAATCAGCTAGCATTAGCTGCGTTAGTGTGTGCATGCAAGCGTAGCCAATGGTCAGAAATGTTGGCGTGTAATCCGGTTTATGCGTACACTGATCATGACCTCACTCTGATCAAGATATATACAAAAAAGTGTTTAGATGACGGTTGCTCTAGTCTGAAAATCAGTTTTAATGGTGTGGATGCCAGTGAGTGCAACAGCAGGACACTCTCGAGCGCACACACACACACTCGCGCACGCACACACACACACACACACTCGCGCACGCACACACACACACACACACACGCGCACACACGCACACCTCATAGATACCCTCCCTCCCGAATGCGTCCGCCACCCATTTGCTGGTCATGGTAGCGGCCATCAGGGGTACGATGTACTCCAGACCCCCCGTCAGCTCAAACATGATGACGACCAGCGACACCGTCATACGGGTCACTCCACCTGGGCAGACAAGACGGGGGTGACAGGTTAGAATCCACAGTGACACTATGCTCTTGAGCAAGGCAGCAACAGGTGACTCAGACATGACTACATATCGGCTGAGTCAGTGGTTCTCGAAGTGGGGTCCAAGGACCCCCCAGGAGTCCTTGGGGGGGGCCCAGTTGTCCCTTGCAAAAAGGAGGTTAATATATTTTCACTATAATTCCATGCATAATTATAGTAATACAACTAGAACGACCGCAACGCGGACTTATGCCTCCGCCATTAGTTCATTCTTGAGTCCAAGTGGATGTTGGAGCCAAATTGGAAGAAATTGCATCAAGGTGTTTCTGTGCAGAATTGGATATTTGAGCCAAATGTGAAGAAATTTAGTCAAGGTGTTACTGAGATATGGTGTTACCGAGCTTGAAAATGGCATTTGTTAGGTCACTGTGACCTTGACCTTTGACCTTTGATAACCAAAATGGAATCAGTTCATCCTTGAGCCTAAGTGAATGTTTAAGGCGAATCTGATGAAATTCCGTCCAGGCGTTCCTCAAATATCGCGTTAACAAGCTTGAAAATGGCGTTTGAGAGGTCACAGTGACCTTGACCTTTGACCTTTGACCACCAAAATCTAATCAGATCATCCTTGAGCCTAATTGAATGTTTAAGGTGAATGTGATGAAATTCCGTCCAGGCGTTCCTCAGATATCGCGTTAACAAGCTTGAAAATGGCGTTGGAGAGGTCACAGTGACCTTGACCTTTGACCTTTGACCACCATAATCTAATCAGATCATCCTTGAGCCTAAGTGAATGTTTAAGGCGAATCTGATGAAATTCCGTCCAGGCGTTCCTCAGATATCGCGTTAACAAGCTTGAAAATGGTGTTCGAGAGGTCACAGTGACCTTGACCTTTGACCTTTGACCACCAAAATCTAATCAGATCATCCTTGAGCCTAAGTGAATGTTTAAGGCGAATCTGATGAAATTCCGTCCAGGCGTTCCTCAGATATCGCGTTAACAAGCTTGAAAATGGTGTTCGAGAGGTCACAGTGACCTTGACCTTTGACCTTTGACCACCAAAATCTAATCAGATCATCCTTGAGCCTAAGTGAATGTTTAAGGCGAATCTGATGAAATTCCGTCAAGGCGTTCCTCAGATATCGCGTTAACAAACATCCGTACGTACGTACGTACGTACGGACGGACAACCCGGATCCATAATGCCTTCGGCCTGGCTTCGCCGGCGGAGGCATAATGACAGAATGCATGACTGTTTTGGTCCTGGGTTTCATGCACTTTCTATAATAAAACACCTAAAAGCAAAAATCTTATCAGATGGGGGACCCTGGGACAAAATCGTATGGAATCGGGGGGCCGTGGTCTAATTTGTGTCAGTTTAGGGGTCCTTGATGTGAAAAGGTTTCAGAACATACATTGCCATAGACTAGACAACTGTAAGTGCTGTATATGAGCTGCTGTTATCAAATCCATTTCAACAGTTTTTCATCTGAAAGTTTGTCTGTTTTCAAAATTGTAGATAGAAAGTTTGTGGCTGAAGTCACTGGGTTTGCTCTTAATCTAGGAGATTCTCCTTGCTTGGTTGCGGTGAAGCAAACAATGCTCCTCTTTCAGCTCTATGTCACAGCCCGCACCTGTGGCCTCCCTCCTCTGAGCAATTGGTTTAAGTCAACCGGACGCAATGAGGTTTCATTCCAACACTGCCAAATCGGCCGATTCCGATCAAGTGCCGATCGATCGGAGCACCTCTAACTACTACCGTCAAGGCAGCATGCACCAAGGCACTGAAACCCAAACTGCAGTGCAGCTGCCCACAGTGCATAAATAACAGTCACAAATGAAGAAGAGCTGAACCATTTCAAAATCACAATATACAATTATGCAATTTCCAAATCGCTGAGGCTGCAATTCATTTCTTGAGAGACAGAGAGTGAGTCAGTGAGCGAGTGAGAGAGAGTGAGAGAGAGTCAGTGAGTGAGTAAGTGAGTGAGAGAGAGTGAGAGAGAGAGAGGGAGAGAGAGAGTCAGTGAGTGAGTGAGTGAGAGAGTGAGTGAGTGAGAGAGAGTGAGAGATAGAGAGTCAGTGAGTGAGTGAGTGAGTGAGTGAGAGAGAGTCAGTGAGTGAGTAAGTGAGTGAGAGAGAGTGAGAGAGAGAGAGGGAGAGAGAGAGAGTCAGTGAGTGAGTGAGTGAGTGAGAGAGTGAGTGAGTGAGAGAGAGTGAGTGAGAGAGAGTGAGAGATAGAGAGTCAGTGAGTGAGTGAGTGAGTGAGAGAGAGTGAGAGATAGTCAGTGAGTGAGTAAGTGAGAGAGAGTGAGAGAGAGAGAAGGAGAGAGAGAGAGTCAGTGAGTGAGTGAGTGAGAGAGAGTGAGAGTCAGTGAGTGAGTGAGTGAGAGAGAGTGTGAGAGAGAGAGAGAGAGAGAGAGTCAGTGAGTGAGTGAGTGAGTGAGAGAGAGTGAGTGAGAGAGAGAGAATCAGTGAGTGAGTGAGTGAGTGAGTGAGAGAGAGTGAGAGAGAGAGGGAGAGAGAGAGAGAGAGAGTCAGTGAGTGAGTGAGTGAGTGAGTGAGAGAGAGAGAGAGTGAGAGATAGAGAGTCAGTGAGTGAGTGAGTGAGAGAGAGTGAGAGAGAGAGGGAGAGTGAGTGAGTGAGTGAGTGAGTGAGTGAGTGAGAGTGAGTGAGAGAGAGAGAGTGAGAGATAGAGAGTCAGTGAGTGAGTGAGTGAGTGAGAGAGAGTGAGAGAGAGGGAGAGAGTCAGTGAGTGAGTGAGTGAGTGAGTGAGAGAGAGAGTCAGTGAGTGAGTGAGTGAGTGAGTGAGTGAGTGAGAGAGGGAGGTATTTTACAGCTGCAGGTAATCTTTGATCCATGAAATAATGCAGTTGCAATAACCTGTCTAATAATCGCCATTAGATTCTTTTTTTGTCAATATCTTTCATCACCAGTTAAATGCGGGTTGTTTGCCAAATGGTGTCCACAAATTGGAGTTTGCTAGAGTAGAGTAATACCTGCAATTTCCTTGTGTACAAAAAGCATTTTAATCTGCATTTTCAGATCTACACGGCCGTGCTGATTATAGCTTTTGTACCCGAGAAGGCTTGATTATAGGTGTGACGGCAAGGTAAACGGTGATTTGTGCTAAATAATTATGACTTAGCCAAACTTTTAATAGCGCTGCCCATCTTGGCCCAAACACAGGAGGCCTCCCTGCTCACCTCTCTGTGTCTGTCTCGGTCCTTGCTCTTCTCTCGGACCCAGTCGATGGTGTTGAAGTCTTCGTAGGTGCCCACTCGGGCACCGGGTCCTCCAGCGGGTCCACCAGCTTAGCGGGCCCGGTACCATTCATACCGGCCGGTCTGCCGCTGCCGCCGTACTCTTCATAAGATCCTGGCAGAGAGAGAGAGGAGACACATTAAACCCACAATAACAAGCTCACACACAAAAACAAAAAACGCTCCCATAGGGTTGTCAAAATTATCAATAAGTATCAATATGATTTTTTTTTTAACGGATACAATACTCATTTGCAACAGGTATCAATAGTAATAGTATCGATATTATAATTATTGATACTTAATGAAAAATTAAACATACTACTGATTTTTCCCTCTCTCTCATAAAGAGCCGCAGGGATGACGTATTTTTGTAGGCAGAATGCGGAAGTCCCGAACTTCCTGGTTCTACACTGTTTCTGTCTATGGGATTTTTGAATGGGTTTTTGCCGCGATGCTTCAAATAAGGTCTCTGGGCAACGCAAGATTAATCAAACGCGAACCAGAGTTCCGTCGGATAATCTTCACACATGAGAACCACTTTCATGAGTTTTGTAGCGTAAATGCGAGCGAGTAAAAAGCTTGAGCTAAGCTAATCCAGAACTACACACTGTCGCATAGGCTTCCACGTCACGTCAGCACTCAACCTGGACTGTTGTTGATGTGTGCACTGATTACCCCGGGCTGAACGGGCTGAACCAGGTGAGGGAAAGAGAATTTCCGTGTTCGCCCTTTGAAGTGGTGACGTTATTGACGTATATATCCACATCCCCCCAGCAGTGTAGTCTCATTTAGCCGTTTGCTAGCTAGCCGCCCTTTTAACGGCAGGTAAAAGCTTCAAAACTCATAAAAGTGGTCCTCCTGTGTGAGTGAAGATGATATTACTAAACACTGGTTCGCGTTTGATTAAGCCAGCGTTGCCCAGAGAGATTATTAGAAGCATCGCGCCAAAAAACCATTCAAAACTCCCATAGGCGAAAACTGTGAAGAACCAGGGCTGTTAGCATCGATGATTTCCGGACTCGTTACTGCGGCTCTCTATTGTTGCGTCAAACAAGCTCAAAGTGTTCTGATAGGCTGATGACTAGAGCAGGGCTACTCTGCTGTGTTCTGATAGGCTGATGACTAGAGCAGGGCTACTCTGCTGTGTTCTGATAGGCTGATGACTAAAGCAGGGCTAATCTGCTGTGTAACTTAGGTGAAAGTTGTTCATGAGTTTTATCAGGCCTATTATGGAGAAGCGTGCATGGTCTATCTGTCCATCTGTCTTCCTTTATTTTTTGTCTCTTGATGTGTTGTCATTTCCTCACCTCATGGTATCAAAAATGGTATCGAGTATCAATATTTTTGAGGGTATCGTATAGGGGTGTCACAATATATCGTCCCACGAAATTTCGCGATAGTAAAACGTCACGATATGTATCGTTGAGATGAAATCTCATATCGCCAAAAAAAAAAAAAAAAAAAAAAAAAAAAAAAAAAATTTTCAAAAAATAGACTAAGAAACGTCTTTGTTGAAGTTCAATGTGTGGAAAGTAGTTCAGTTGAACAAGTCTCTGAAGAGACACATGAGAAGTTATACAGGAGAGAAACCATTCAATTGAGTTTCTGGCAAAACTGTTTACTTGACAGGAAAAACTGAAGATGCATAAAAAATAGATTAAGAAAAGTCTTGTTGTTTGAGTTTGAAGAAAAACTGAAGATGCATAATGAGAATTTATACTGCTGAGAAACCTTTTAGTTCAAAGTAAATCTAAGTGACAGTGTAACTCATTCTATTTCAAGATAAGCCTTATCTCCAATCTCATGTTTTTTCTAGTTGTTATTGTAATAACAATTTCCCACAACAGCATGTTTTGTATTTGTGCATTTCAAATAAAATACTACTTTTCCAGTCATATATTGTCATTATTCAAGTTTAAAAAAATATTGTTAAAATCGTATCGTATCGTATCGTTATCGTGAACCCAGTATCGTGATACGTATCGTATCGTGAACTGAGTGTATCGTGACACCCCTAGTATCGTATCAAAGTTAGAAATTCTAGTATGTGACAACCCTACCCTCCGGCTAGCACACTTAATTTTATTTCTCTTGTCATTTCATCACAATTAATCAACTAAAAAATAAAAAATAAACAATGGATAAATTGATAATCGGTAATTAAAATAATCATTTGCTGCAGCCCTAGTCATCTTGATTTCATTTGTTTGTGTTTGTGAGATGTTTTTATAAGCCCATTGGCTCTGAACATACTGTGCACATGTCTGCGTATAATGAAAGTAGAGACCGACCGATAATCGGTACACCGATTATCGGCAGCCGATATGACGTCATATGCGCGTTTAATATCTTATCGGTAACGGCTTTAATGTCACCGATAGGACCGATATGGGGGAAATGTACATATACCTTCAAAATTAGCTTTTTTCAAGGTTAATGCTTACTTTGTCCAGCAGAGTGCGCCACGAGGTCACAGGGCAGCTGCCTTCATTTGTTTCCCCAGCCCCCCTCCCCTCTCCCTTCCCCCTCTTCTCTTCTCCAAAAACAAGCCCGAACACAGACAGCAGTGCGTGCAACAGGCGTGCTGATTTCCCCCTCTCTGCTCTCTGGCCACTCCGCTTCAGCCCGCAGCAGCAGCCCGACACACAGGGACAGACACAGTGAAAATGGCAGCGGTTTGTTCTGAGAGTCTGAAGCCGCCCAACGCTTGTAGGGAAAGCAGATGCACGAAGTGAAATGTGGAAGTATCTTGCTTACGTTGCCGACAGCGAAGGCAAGCCCCTGGACACAACGAAGCCAGTCTGTAAAAACATCGAACCAGCCAGGCTATTTCTCTCAGACACGGATCCCAACTTCTTCAAATATTATAGTTCAAAGACTGGTTAGCGAATGTGAACAGGGCCCGAAATTAGAAATTATATTTTAGCTTTGGCAGTGGTGATCAGGGGTCTGTCCGCCACGTGGCGAGTAATGTTTTCACCGTCGCACTTTGGTGTCGCTGCGGCTTCTCCTCTCCTCTCCTCTATCTGCCTGCTGCTGTCTGAATTTCACAGAGGTGGGGGCTGAGCGCTCCTCTCTCTCACGGTACGTGCACATCATGAAGCGCTCGGCGGCTTGCCTGCTGAAAAAGCCGCTTTGACGCTGCATCTTGATAGGCTGTCTTGCTCTATTTCCGTGTCTGATTGGTCCATTTACCTCGCGCCCCCTGCCGCTGGAACCGCCCACACCGTTTCACTGTCGCAGACTAGAGGCGGCTTGTCTCCGAGCGGCTTCACGCTCGCGGGGCGGGACTAGGGCGGGACCTTTCGTTGAAGCTACCCAATGACAGCTCTTCCTACACATTTCCTCCCCGCACCCTCCTGTGTACAACGTTTCTACAGGCTACAGCTCCAAGCTGGAAGCTGGTTTGCACGCCCACAAAACGCTGCGACACAGCGGAAAAGCGAATTTGCCATTGTAGATGTGCACGTACCGTCACACACACACACACACACACACAGCAGTTACGTGTGTGCTGCG
>NC_139649.1:20802121-21152121 GCF_964638095.1 Poromitra crassiceps
GCAGACTGACTTCCTGTGTGAGAGATCAAACAGAGATCCACTGAACACAGAGAGCAGACTGACTTCCTGTGTGAGAGATCAAACAGAGATCCACTGAACACAGAGAGCAGACTGACTTCCTGTGTGAGAGGCCAATCAGAGATCCACTGAACACAGAGAGCAGACTGACTTCCTGTGTGAGAGAGGCCAATCAGAGATCCTCTGAACACAGAGAGCAGACTGACTTCCTGTGTGAGAGATCAAACAGAGATCCACTGAACACAGAGAGCAGACTGACTTCCTGTGTGAGAGATCAAACAGAGATCCACTGAACACAGAGAGCAGACTGACTTCCTGTGTGAGAGGCCAATCAGAGATCCACTGAACACAGAGAGCAGACTGACTTCCTGTGTGAGAGGCCAATCAGAGATCCTCTGAACACAGAGAGCAGACTGACTTCCTGTGTGAGAGATCAAACAGAGATCCTCTGAACACAGAGAGCAGACTGACTTCCTGTGTGAGAGAGGCCAAACAGAGATCCACTGAACACAGAGAGCAGACTGAGAAAGTGAACAGATTGGGATCTAACATGTAAACAGCTGAGAGAAAGGCGGTTGGCACGCGGATATAACACAAAACATTTCATATCATCTTTCAGCCACTAAGACAATACACCAGCTCAGTTCAGCTTAGTCTTTGTTACAGGCCTTTGCAGTAAAATAAGAGACAAGAAGACTGCAGAATAGTGTAACAGAATAATATTCACATACAAGCAGAACATAACTATTCGTCTCCATTCAGCCAGGGCTTCTTGATTTTTAACAGAACACAGAATCACCACTCATTGTTTTATACAGTATATATCTGACTACTGTGTATGGACTGATAATATTACCCATCCTTAATATCACACATTGTGTCTCAGGTGATGGCTCTGAGACACAAAAGACAAAAAGCTCAGTATGGCCACAGGCTGTGCTTTGTGACAGACAGGAGGTTTACATACCTGAGCTGTCTAGTTAGACTGGTTTTAAACACAACATTCAACAACTTCAACAAGACATCCATCGTAGAAGAGGAGAGAGAGCGGTTTCTCCACCCACAGGAGCAGGAGAGACACCAGTTTCTCCACCCACAGGAGCAGGAGAGACACCAGTTTCTCCACCCACAGGAGCAGGATAGACACCAGTTTCTCCACCCACAGCAGCAGGAGAGAGAGCAGTTTCTCCACCCACAGTAGCAGGAGAGAGAGCAGTTTCTCCACCCACAGCAGCAGGAGAGACACCAGAATCCAATGCAGCTACACAAGACAGGTTGGGGGTATGGCTGCAATTAGAGCCCAACCGATATATCGGTCCACCGATATTATCGGTCGATATTGGCCGATAACCGATATATCGGGGCATGCCCCCCCGCGCGATTTTTTGTAAAACATTTTAAAGTAAAATGCATGAATTTGGTGTACTTTGAGAAAGCTTAAAGGGATAGTTCAGTTTGTTTGAAGTGGGGTCCTATGAGGTACTCTCATACAGTCAGTGCACTGGGTAAAGCACACACACACACTTTCTCCAAAGAGCACACGGGTCTCAGAAGGGTCTTTCACACCGGCCATGAAAGCCGAAAAATGCGCGGAAATTAGGATTCGCGGCTCCGATGTGAAAGGCACGAACGCGCGTTGGTGGGTAATTCTTGTACGCCTTTTGTCCCGGCACCAAAGGTTGTCACATCGCCGTATTGGCGGACAACCCGCCTCCACTTGAAAGGTCGTCGCAGCGAGCCGGAAAAGGTGCGAATGGTCAGCTCATTCATAAAAAAATTACAGGGGAAATCACCTCATGTATCAAGAAAGTGACGAGCGAAAGTAAAAAAAGTAGACTGATAGACAGACCTATCTCCACACACCACACTGTGCGAGGCAGCGCTTCATACGAATCGCTCATAAGATCGTGGTGTTTTTGCAATGTCAGCGTAGGTAATTATTATGTATATTAACTTTATTACAACTTTGGCATGACAATATCTGCTGCTTTACCTTAACACAGTGTGAGTGTTACAGTTACAACAGCCAACTAGTCCGCTGCTCTCGCTTCAGGCAGCCTCGCACTGTCCCCCTGTCTAGTGCAGGCTGCGGCTGAACAGAAAGCACTGAGGTGAGGTGTCAAGATTTCATCTCTGAGCTCTCTGATAGGCTATTGCTTGATGTGTAACCAATCAGATAGCGCTGTGGGCGGGACATTGCTCCAGACACAGAACTACTGTAGGAGGGGATTCTTCCAGGTGCAGCAGCCGCAAATTAGCGCATTTTTTTATTAAGTTATGATATCGGCAAACAGCCAATGAAAATGCCGATACAGATCGGAGGAGGAAAGTCTGTTGTTGAATTGAATTCGTTCATCATACAGTAGCCTAGGCTACACTAACCTATGAAAATATTAATTTGGGCTAGGAGGAGCTGGAAATCCCTCTGCTCGCCTTTCAATGCGGGAGCGGGGGATTTCACCTGAAAGTACAGAGCAGCACGGTAATGTGGCCGTGCTGCTTGGCTCGTGTGAAAGCAATTTCTGTGGCGAGGCGGCTGGCTTTACGGGACTCCTAAACGGCTATTTTTCCGCGATCTGTGTATGAAAGAGCCTAGTAATGAAAAACATTGGAAACAACTATCCAACTTTTCCCGACGTGAATATGAAGGTGGACACCTGCTCCTTTCCCCACTTAACTAGCTAGCATACATTTATTTACAGGTGAACTGCTGCTAAGGTGGTAGCCGCAGACGTACCTGTGTGTGTGTGTGTGTGTGTGTGTGTGTGTGTGTGTGTCCTAAGCCCTTACGGGAAACTCTGGAAACACAAACACACACACACACACACACACACACGCACACAGTCCCCGTCATAGTTCCTGCCAGGAGGAGACAGTGAGGGTTTGAACTTTGACCCGCTGACGTCTGGTTGCCATGGGAACCAGCTGTGTGACCCTGGTGAGGCTTGACGAGCTTCTTGGGAACATGCAGAGCAGAGCAGACACAGACTGACATGACTGACTGCCATGACTCTGCCCAGCCCAGGTTTTCAACGCTATTTATTGGGTAATAAAAGAGTCAGAGGAAATTGGATAAAGAAGGAATGTGCCTTTCTAATAGGGGTGGGGGAAAAAATTGATTCACCTAAGTATCGCGATTTTTAATGTCACGATTTTTTGGATCGATCTTTTATTCCAGAATCGATAATCACACAAAAAAAAAAAAAAAAAAAAAAAAAATGTGGTGCTTGCAGTCAGGCCACTCACTGAACAGCAGGCCAGGCGCCGCCTACTGGTTTACTAGTGGTTTTATTACTTTATTAGTTAGTCTGAAGTAATAATTACACTTCAGGGTTAAAGTGGGTGCATCTCATTGTAAAATTGGACTTCAAACGGCCCAAATCTGGCTTCAAACTGCCCAAATTGGGCTTCAAACGGCCCAAATTTCACACGTGTCGGCCCATATCGGCCTGGCCTGCTTGGTATCTAATGCCCGGCCTGAATTATGATCCCAGTCCGCCCCTGTTTTTAACTATATCGCCCAGCCCTACTCATGATATATAATATACAGTCTTTAGTGTATGATTCAACTTTTCCCATGTTCTAATCTAGTGTAAAAAATCAAACAAACTGAAAAAAGAAAAGAAAAAAAGAAACAAAAATCGCAATAAATCGTAATATCGAATCGCAATAATCGTAGAATCGCAATACTTAAGAATCGCAATATAAATCGAATCTGCACCCAAGAATCGTGATAGTATCGAATCGGGAGATAAGTGAATCGCCACAGCCCTACTTTCTAACAGTACATTAGATTCACTTTGATGTCCATGAGATCAGGGATGTAACCATAACCGGTTGAATGATAACCATGATAATCTGACCTGCGCTCATTTGCTGCATGTCCTCTCTATCTCTCCCTGCTTTCCTGTCGCTGTCCAGCACACACTATCCTATGAAATACAGGCAAAATTAAAAAAATAAACAACTAATATATATATATATATATATTAGAGATGGGAATAGATTAATTTTTTTAATCTAGATTAATCCTGGTCATTAATCTAGATTAATCTAGATTAAAATGGGTCATTTGAAGTCTGTCGAAGCCATTCAAAATATGTGTGTGCAACATAAATAATGACGAAGTAAGTCCTTGTGAACAGGTTTCTGTTTATTCAATTCAACTTGAATAGCCAGTGAGCATTTAAAGGTAAGAAACCAGCAGGTTACACACATGGTTTGTCTTCATCTGGACAAAGTTCTATCCTGAACTACCTGGAATGAACACCAGAGGGTATAAGAACAACAACCCACATTTCTGGGATCAATAATATTAAACTGGCATTAAACTGTCAGTAGCTGTGTTTCCATTACAGTTTTTCGCAAAATAATTGCGATATTTCTACAACTTCGACAATGTACAATTGCGACTTGTAGGCGTTTCCATTGAAGTTGAGTTTGGTCTGATGCGCGCACACCTGAACGCAATTCCCCATTACCAGCAGCTGCCACAGTGATTACGCACGGGGATCTGCCCATATCCCGTCCCCTGCATGCTCAAATCTAACCAATGGTCAATGCAAATCACAACATCAAGTTACAACGCATATAAACGAGCCTGATTATCAATTCAAAAGAAAATGAGTCGCAAAATGTTGCTGGCTGCGGTGAATGCGAGCGCGACAGACAGAGGAAAAAAGGTAGCCTATACAACTGGTCCGATTTAGACATTTCAGAATGTTGTGTAGGCTATTATAACATTGCACCTGAAACGTGTGTAATGTATTACTCACAGTCACTGTATTCACTTCACTGAATACTGAAGTGACTTCAGTCAGGAGCACCGCACCGGTGTGTGCTTTTCAAGGAGAAGACGGGTCACATGATGTGCAAATGCGGAAAATCTGTTTCCATTACACTTTTGCGATAAACTGCTATATCGACACGTCTGAAAAACCACCTCATGAGAGCGGCAGACATAAATGTCCGCGCTTACAGGACAGGCTCCAGTACGTGCAGAACTCAGCTGCCAGGGTTCTCACTCACACCAAGCCCTGGCAGCACATCACCCCCACCCTCATTCACCTCCACTGGCTCCCGGTCAAGTTCCGCATCCTGTACAAACTCCTCCTTCTCACTTACAAATCCCTTCACGCACTTGCCCCCCAATACCTGTCCGACCTCCTTCACCAACACACTCCATCCCGGAACCTGCGGTCTTCAGACGCGGGTCTGCTATCCATCCCCCGTACCAGACTCAAAACCTTTGGGGACAGAGCCTTCAGCGTGGCTGACCCCACCCTCTGGAACGCTCTCCCTGCCGAAATCGGTAATGCCCCGACCCTGAACAGTTTCAAAACACACCTCTTTTCCATGGCCTTTCCACATTAGTTAGTTCAGTTTAGTTCAACCATCCCTGTTGTTTGTTTTGTTTGTTTTCCTCCCCCTCTCTCCCCTATCTGTATCCCACTTTTGTGAAGCGACCTTGGGTTTTATGAAAGGCGCTATATAAATTAAAGTTATTATTATTATTATTATTACATACCTGTTCCATTCTAAAGTGATAATCATCATGGCCTGCTCAATATAAGTGGACCCTGCTACCAGACAACTTTGAGAATAGATTAACGGCGATAATTTTTTTATCGCGCGTTAAGAGTCTCGCGTTAACTAGGGATGGGGGAGAGTACTCGGGTACTCGAGTACTCGTTTGTAACGAGAGTACTCGAGTACCGTTTCCGCTGTCCGGGTACTCGCCCCACCCCCCTCCCCTATAAAAATGGCCGATCTAACGTTAACAGCGTCTGGCGAATCGCCAGCAACACAGACGTCCATGTATATTAACGCAATCTATATTCAGCAGATGTAAAATAAACAAGATTTGATTGCAGTTGTTTTCCGTTCATGGCCAATTTATATATAGATGTGCAAGCAAAGATGGTAACGTTAGATGTTTTTTACTCGGACGGACCACTTTGACTAACGGACCCCTGACAGTAACTTTGTTTACCATAGCCAAACGTTCCGTGTTTCACCACGGGCGGGGACCATCACTCGGATGTTGTTGGTGGTTTTTGCGGTTAACGTTAGCGAACATTATTACTGTTTGCAGTTATCACTTTTTGGCAGAACACCAGAGTTTTTAATAAGTGGATTTACTTAACAGTGATCAAGAAGCAGTATGGAATGATTACCGACATGTATTGGGAATTACTTTTACTGAGGTAGGCTAACGGCTAACACCGGATCACCTTATCACAGTCAATCTGTAAAAACTAAAAAGTGCACCAGGCAGCGCTTTTTCCATGCAAAATTGGTAATGTGTGTGAAGTTGCTGTGAACAGCCCCATACAAAGCAGATCACCCCTGCTCTCATCACAGGCATTTGGCGAATGCTAATGGTAACTGCTTAACATAGCCAAACTTAGGATCTTTCATGTGTGTGTGTCGTTCCCCCGGGGGGGGGGGGGGGGGGGGGGGGAGTACTCGAGTACTCTTTCATAACAGAAGGAGAGTACTCGAGTATTTAAATCCCTTACAATGCCCATCCCTAGCGTTAACGCAGCCGTTAATGGCGTTAACGATCCCATCTATTATATATATATATATATATATATATATATATATATATATATATATATATATATATATATATATACAGTGTTGGGCAGTAGCTTGCTACAAGTAGCGAAGCTACATAGCTTAACTACATTTCTCAGTAGCTTGGTGGTAGCTTCACTACTTTTGAACCAACTAGCTTGTTCAGTAGCTAAGCTATTTATAGACCCAAGTAGCTTGTAGCTTCCCGCAAAAGCTACAAGCTACTCGCCAGAGAAGATCCATGAGCAAAGCACGCAGTGGAGATTTCTGCTGCGGGTTGGTTTATACAGGAGGAGACATTGCATATGTCAAGTGTGCCTGTGTAGCTAATAAAGCACTTCCAGTTCCATTATGACGGACAACAAGTCATCCTTGCTTTTTAGCATCCTTGCCTCTCTTGCAGCAAGACCCGGCACTACTCTGCCTCTGACTGGGTTGGGTTTAGGCAATGAAGACTGACGATTGGTTAAGGGTAGGGCAAAATATGTCATGTGCTGGCGAAGTCACATCAGCAACGAACTTTGAAAGATGGCAGAGCCAGAGGGAGCCACTGGCAGTGATGAAGAAGATGTTCAGGTTTTATTGTCTGTTTTTGAATATTGTGCCAGTGAGAGTTTCAGTGTGTTTTATAATATAATAAACAATCAAAATTTGATTTTTCTTTGCCTGCCTATTTGTTTGGTGGAAAGTTGTTCTTTGACATGAAGTTGATTCAATGTAGAAAAAAAGTAGCTTTGATGTAGCAAGCTGCTATTGCCATGTTGCTCGTAGCTTAGCTTGCTACATTTCTCTGGGGATAGCTTCATTGTAGTTTAGCTATATTTAATCGAGAGTAACTGATAGCTTAGCTTACTACATTTTCCAAGTAGCTTGCCCATCACATATATATAAAAGGGGGGATGTGGGCCATGGGGGGGGCTTCGTTTAGAATAGGTAGGTTTCAGAAAACGCTTCAAAAGTCATAAAAGTCACGTTTGTGAAGATTATCCTGCTGAACACAAATTACCACTCCCATAAACGTGTTACCCACAGATATTTAAGCAAAATCCCCATTCTAAAACCCTGTTGACTTTTCCCCTGAAGAGACAACATATGCGGGACTTCCGCCTTCCGCATACTAAAATATGTCATCCCTGCGGGACTTCTTTGGCGCAGAATCAGATAACGTGCGACTATTCACGAGTTTCCTGATGAGACCGTGGGCGCTTCCATGACAGCCTCCCTCCCTGTTTCCAGCTGCTGTTGCCTGTTTCCGCCCAGGACCGTTCATAGCGAAAGAGACTGAAAACAATCATAATAATTGTTGTGACTTTGTACCTACTGTATGTCTTGTAATGATGTCCCCCTGCATAATAATTTCACACGCATAATTGTACAAAACGGAGTGACAATATCTTGAATCTTGAAAGAGAGACACCTCTAAAGCTCCGTTCAATGACCAAATAATAAGAGTTCCGGTTTGGACGTTTAGCCTTCAAAACAAAAGCGGCCGCTATGCAATCACATACTATTTTTAGTAATTTCGGCTAAAATAAGCCCATACAGTACGAGTGAATTGACATTCACCTCGTTTTTGTAAAATATCGCCGCTATGCAAACCACACGTTTCTATTTTTAGTCATTTCAGATAAAATAAGCCAAATGTCCCCACTCTTTGACAGCAGCGCGCGCACGCTAGTGACAAAATCTAAACAGGAAGTCGACAACCGGCAACCGCTGAGAATCATGGGAAACGTAATTCCAGGAATAAGGTGAATACAGCAGGTCCTAATAGAACGTTAGAACGTTTGAAATAGAACACCAACCGTTCCACAGGTAGAAAAACTGACAGGCGGCGCCTTTTAAGTGCTATCCAATTACAAGAAAGCATAGACAAGACAATATTTGTTTTTAATCATGCAAAATGACAACATGTCAGTTAGTAGACTTCCATCTGGCAATGGGCCATAGTGCTGCAAGTTCCACAGCTTGTTTTGCTCAAAGGACTTCCTGGAAGAAGATGCGTGCACAGCTACTTGTTTCAACGGCTCTTGTGCAGATCATGAGCAGTCACTCTCACTTCCCCCTTCACTGTACAACGTTAAGACAAGGAGGGCTCAAGTGCGCTCAGCAGCCAGCACTTTACATGTGACCCATACGAAGATTTTCAGAAGATGAGTTGGGCAATATTAACGATGGAGAGAGGACATCAGCATGTAGGCTAGGGCTGCTCGATTATGGCAAAAATCATAATGACGATTATTTTGATTGATATTGAGATCACGATTATTTAAGACGATTATTGACCTCATTGACATTGAGAATATCATGCATTTATTGAACATTGACACTGGCTTTTCTTTTTAACATTGGATGTCTTTGGATTTTAGATATAATTGAAAATAAATAAATAAATAAATAAATAAATAAATAAATAAATAAATAAATAAATAAATAAATAATAAAAGTGCAAAGATTTAGAAATAAAATAAAAACTAAAATAAATATACAGTATATGTAGGCCTACTATGTTGCAGTGAACTGCCACAACCAACTGCAACTATTAATCTACATTCAATATGTTGGTAAACATCTGAACTAGTAGTCCTTAAACCTCAAATCTAACCAAATGAGAACGCTATTGAGTAACGTTCGTTTACATTAGGCTACATTAAATTACTAATTTGGCAGATGGTTTTATCCAAAGCGACTTACGTTTAGGTTCATAATAGGCTATTGTTAATGTGTATCTGTGAGATCGTTAGCTGTTGAATGCATATTCATGCTCATATCAATGCGGTCGCATTGTAAAGAGTGTCCTGAATCGATGACTGTGTTGTGGCAGGAGTAACTAGATGGGGCTTTGTCTTTTTGTTCATTTAGCGTTATTTCTTGGTCATAGACCACTTTGTGAGTGGATTTCAAGTGATTAAACAGAGGGAGAGGTCGTGTTGCGGGGTGATGCCACGACAGCGCATATCTTGACAGGTGGGTCAAAACTCGCATCGCAATTCCATGCTGTACATACTGTATATTCGCATCGCTCTTGATGTGTAAGTTACACATCAGTTACACATCAAGAGCGATGCCAATATAGGCTACAGCACGGAATTGCGATGCGAGTTTTGACCCACCTGTCAATCACAGGCACAGACTTGGAACAAACAGTGCAAGATATGCGCAGTGTAAGGACCTTTAAACTCGGCGAAACCATAGTGTTTCCACCCCACATATGTTGTTTCACCTCTCTTCTCGACCAGCGGCTCTCTTTCTGTGATCGGGGAGTGGGGGAGGAGAAACGTGCGACGTGCCGTGGCTCTTCACACGACAGTCACAACTCGAGCTGGTGTGCTTCTTTGGGCTTTGGGGGAGGGGCCGAGCAAAGGAAGGGGTGCGCGTGATTTAAAACACAAGACAGAACGAGAGAGACAAGAGCCGCAAAATCGTTTGATGTCAATTATCTTGTTTTCATAATCGTGGACAGCCCAAATCGTAATCTAGATTAAAATTCGATTAATCGAGCAGCCCTAATGTAGGCTATAACTTGCTAACTGCTACGTGTAGCATTTTAACATCAATAAATTAGCACCACCTTTTGCTTTCCAAGTTAATACACAACTTTATTCCATGCAGTTGTGCGATTCTATTCTATTCTACCTGCATGTTCATCTTGTGTGAGTGCATAATGTTTTTATCAAGGGCTTATGTCCATTCTTCTCCTTCAAGCTTGAAACTTGATCTTTGCATCAGGAAGCAATGGGTTTTAGAAGAAAGTGGTTTACATTGTGATCAACACAAAATACTACATGTGGCACCTTCAACTTTCCTGTATAAGGAATCAAAAGTATTTCAAAAATGTGTTTGGTTTGAGTTTGTGTTTGTTTTATAAGTATTTTCAGCCAAATTAGCCTGCCTGTGTTGAATAACAGGGACTCGGTTGGCAAGTCGGCACTGCCATTTGAGCAGGTTATGTCTGTGCCTTGCTCAAGAGCACTTTGTTGGTGCAGTAGATGCTGATGGAAGGATCGGCGACGTCTTGTTCACTCGTCATGTATTTGAACCAGCAACCCTCCAGGTACAAACTCTCCTCTCTATTCACCTCATGTAGAAGAGACAGTCTGCCTTGAGAGACTAACAGGAAGTGTAAACACAATCAGAAGCGATTGTTTACACTTCCTGTGGCAGAGCTTATCCCTGCAGCCTGCTTCCAGTGAGTCACTACTTCCTGTGGCAGAGCTTATCCCTGCAGCCTGATGCTTCCAGTGAGTCACTAGTTTTGACCAGAGAGACCATCTCTGCTTTGAGGTAAAACAGCCGACGTTTTGAACAGGAAGTCGTAACACAAACGGGTCAAGTGGGTGGGGCTCCATAAGGTGAATAGCATGAGGCTGCAGTGCCACAAGGCCAGGTAGGCAACAGGTTATACAAGTTGAAACGATGACAGCTGCAGTAAAAAACGCTGGCTCATGTGAACAGTAACGTGGCAACTTCTGTAAACAAACTCTCCACTTGTTCATGGGTGACCAAGTTCAGTGTGCAGTGGTTGTCAGTGTGCACTAATGAGCAGTTAGGAGACACACACACACACACACACACACACACACACACACACACACACACACACACACACACACACACACAGGGGGGAATAGTCGGGCGTCCATACAGGCAGATTGGCCATGTCTGCGGGTGGGAAGGCGGATTGGGGGGTATGTGTCCTGATCGCTGCACTAGCGCCTCCTCTGGTCGGTCAGGGCGCCTGGTCGGGGGTCGGGCGGAAGGCAACTGGTGGGAATAGCGCGATCCTCCCACGTGCTACGTCCTGCCGGTGAAGCTCCCCACTGTCGGGTGAAAAGAAGCGGCTGGCAACTACGCATGTGTCGGAGGAAGCATGGTGCTAGTCTACGGCTCTCCCCAGATCAGCAGCAGGGGGTGGAGCAGCGACCAGGGCAACAGGGGGAAATTGACCAGGCGAGTACAATTGGGGAGAAAGATGGGGGGAAATCAGAAAAGAATAAAAAAGTAATAATAATAATAACAAGGCCAGGTCAAAACCTGGCATACGGCCGGTGCATGCGATCGTCACCCCTATACTATACCCATACACATTTTAACAATCAACACAACACATATAAGCCGTCATCTGATTTTCCACCTTTTTTCCCTGTTTCTGTTTAGGGATGCAGGATAAAGATTTTTTTTTAAAATAAATGCTGCAGCTGCACACTTACTGTTTAAACTTGAATTATAATTGTAGTTTTTCTTTGTTCTTTGATGTGAATTTATGGCTTTTTGGCACCTGTAACCTTTTATGGTAGAGATAATTGTATTATCATTATATGGTCCAAATATTTCAAAAAAGCACTTGAAACACTTGAAATATTCTTGCTTGGGTGGTATCATTCTACTTGAAATGATGGTAAAATGTATTATTTTTAGTAAAATAACATGTCACGTGTGCAATGCAATATTTGTAATGGAATCATTATGGGACACGGCTAAGACCCAAACTTAGCCATAGTTCCATGATTCCATTTGCATAGCACACATGCTACACTATGCTAGCTAACGCTGTGCCAGGTATTAGCCGTGTCCCATAAAGATTCCATTACAAAACATGTTAACGTTAGCCAAACGTTTTTTGGTTACACAATGCATTGCCAGCTAATGTGACAGGATAAGGTCCGTTTGATATGTTGTTAAACGTGTTATTTTACACCGTTTTAAAGAATGAACCCACCTTGAATTCTTTGAACAGGTCTGCCATAAAAAGTTGAATGTAGGCTAGCTAAGTAAGCAGCAGAAGCACTATTGTTTTTGTTTTAAATACTTGAGGGCTACATGCCACTGGTGTTGCACTGTCTGCACTCACATACACAGTTGAATGTAAGAAGTAAGCAGAAGCACATTGTTTTGTTTTAAAGTTGAAGGCTACATGCCATTTGTTCATTGGAAATGGTTGCATACTTTAATAAAGGAGATCTCACCGCTGTTTACATGCTTTTCCGATCGGCTAACACACTAGTTATAGCCTACTTAGCTCAGCTGTTAGCTACTTATCTTAGCTCTCTGCCTCGCAGTAAGATGTTCATGTTCCTTATGCATAACATTCATGTATATTTGCTGGAAGGGGAGACGTCTCCCGCTACTGTCGATGTCCAGAGACACTGGGAAGTGTGTGTTTGTTTATTTGTTGCGTCGCGTGTAACGTTAACATGGACCCTCTGCGGCCGTGAGCGACTCTGTCAAGCTGAACGATCAGATCAGGGCAGACAGAAAGTCCGAAACCGGACATTCGTCAAATAAAACAAATTTCAAAGTAAAAGCCCATCTTGATGAAAGGGTGCCAGGAGTCGTGTATGAAGCCGTGTGTGAAGCGATTGGGACACACATGGTCCTATAGGCCAGTGCAAGCACCGGCCTAATAATATTAATAATACATACATAATAAAAAAATACAGGGTTGTAAATAAAGACAAGCCTGTGTTTCTTTGTTCCTGAAAAGCCGACAGCGGAAATACAGTCAATGGTTTTCAGTCGTCAGCAGCAATATCCGTTCAGATAAAAATGTCCTGGCCTTCCCCCTCCTGGAAAGAGTCTTATCTCTCTGTTTAGACGAGTGCAAAAGACCAAACTCAGGGTGATGACATCACAGTGACATCACCAGCTCATTAACATGTGGCAGCGCTCTGTTGTAGGAAAGCCAAGTCATCTTTTAGTCATATATTTGTTCATGTACTGAACGGACCTGGAGGTCATTCTATCATGTTTTGTCTTGGATGTTGTTTTGATCGTATCAGGAAAGAGGATGCAGTTAAGTGATGTCATGGTGACTGGGCGGGCGTGAGTGACTGCTCCTTCCTTTGCCATTTACATCTTGTTCAGTCTGCTTTTAATGCAGTTGAAGTATGCTCATGTCTTCTCAGGAACCCAGGCAGATCCGTCTTGGTGAGGCTTGTGACATCAGGAGTATCCAGGACAGTCGTGGTTATTGGCAGAAGAAATAATGTAGACTTTGTGGTGTTTTAGGAGACTGAAAAGGCGTATGGGGAAATGTTCTGTTGTTGTTGTATTAGGCTTCGGTGGAGGAGGTCTCTTTCTGTTTACATGTACCGTAGATGAGGAAAGAGAGATGCATCAAAATGACAATACCAGCAGCAACCACCAGGGTGTGACGTCATGAAAGACAGTAGCCCTGTTCCAAACCAGTCCCTGTTACAGAAAGGATGATGGAGGAGTTTCACCAGGCAAGATGTAGCGCACGGCAGGATCATGCTATTCCCCCCAGTTCTCCTCCCCCCCCGGAACAAGCGCCCGCCCACCCGACCAGAGGAGGCACTCGTGCAGCGACCAGGACTCATATCCCACCGGCTTCCCACGGCCAATTGTGTCTATAGGAACGCCGGAGGTACCGCTGTCGGGAATTGAACCCGCGTCTCCGCTGTAGTAGGCAAGTTATTTTACCGCTACACTACCCAGACGCCCCAACATGTGAATTCTTAAAGTGGGTAGTACAACAAGTACAGCAAATATGCAGGAAGGAAGTGGTCTTGGTGCCAGGAGATATGTCACAACACAATTCATTTTGACATGGAAAATGGCTCTCTTCAAGTGCAGAACATACAATAAGTAGTAAACGACATATCACTCTACATACAGTATATACTGTAAGTCTGTATACTCTAAGTCCAGCAGTTCACTGGAATAAGAAAATATGGATTACATCATGATGACACAAGCACAAAGCGGTCAGACGCAGCTCGTCTCTAGTGACTGCAAAACCTTTTTTCTCTACTGAAAACTCCGGCCAATAGGAGTTTGACATTACGATGACATCAGCAGGAACCGCGCAGCTCTGGTACAGAAGTCACATAAGAGGAACTTAACCAGGCTACTCATACAAATGCTACTCTATAATGCTAGTACTACTCACTTTCAATGGTTGTTTTGACAGTATGTCACAGTGTAATAAGTTCCTGATTTGATGTCAGACCATGACAAAATAGTTGAAATCGGTTTGACACACGTGACAGTATGTTCCCCCAGTGTGTGTGACAGAGAGAGAGAGAAACAAAGAGAGCGAGAGAGACAGCAAGAAAGTGAGTGGAGTAACTGATGATTCAAAGATGTGTGACTGCAAGCAATTCATTGACGCATGCACACGCACACAAGCACACGCACACGCACACGCACACACACACACACACACACACACACACACACACACACACAGCCCTGCAATAGTGGAGATATATCTTATCAGTAGAGAACTACCTTGGACAACCAACAGACACGCATTGGACTCTGAAATGAATGAACTCAAGTTCCACCAATGCAGCGAGCCATCCTTTCCTTCCTACTCCATTTCTCATATTTAGCCAATTAGCCTACGCCACAAACGCCTAGCCTGCAACAGGCCTTTCCACTAGCCTACGCCACAAACGCCTAGCCTGCAACAGGCCTTTCCACTAGCCTACGCCACAAACGCCTAGCCTGTAACAGGCCTTTCCACTAGCCTACGCCACAAACGCCTAGCCTGCAACAGGCCTTTCCACTAGCCTACGCCACAAACGCCTAGCCTGCAACAGGCCTTTCCACTAGCCTACGCCACAAACGCCTAGCCTGCAACAGGCCTTTCCACTAGCCTACGCCACAAACGCCTAGCCTGCAACAGGCCTTTCCACTAGCCTACGCCACAAACGCCTAGCCTGCAACAGGCCTTTCCACTAGCCTACGCCACAAACGCCTAGCCTGCAACAGGCCTTTCCACTAGCCTACGCCACAAACGCCTAGCCTGCAACAGGCCTTTCCACTAGCCTACGCCACAAACGCCTAGCCTGCAACAGGCCTTTCCACTAGAAACAACAAATAGATAGACACACTGGACCCTTTTAATTTAAGACCAATTGAAAATAAATAATCAAATAAGAAACAAGGTTGCCGTAACCACCAGCCTACTTCTTTTGAAAGTTCTGAAACTATAAATGACAAGTGGTAACTGGTCATTAGTTGTTGATGGATATGAAGTCCAATTAATTTGTGATTAGCAAAACGGATACGATGCATATTTATTGAACCCCTAACCCTGTTCTCTCTATGCTAAGAGTAGACATGCAGCTTAAAGGAAACCTGCCATTGCATGGTGAAAAGATAATACCGGCATGACTGCATTTAATGCATTTTAATACTTTTTTATGCCTTAAATCTAGGTAACTTAGTACTTTATCCAACTTTTTAAGGACCTGCAGACATTCGGTCAACCTACAAAACAGCCTTTTTATGCTTGTTTTAATATGCAAATGTAGTGCAACAAAACTGTGCTACTCAATACTGAAGCTACAATGACCTTAAAGGAAATGATATGTTGTTGTTTTCTCCTATGCTGTCACTATGCTGTTATATTCCTAGGCACTGGGATCGTTTTTCTGTGACATTTTAGTCATAGGATCATTCTAAAATGGTTTTCACAATGTTACAGCATTCACACTCACTTGTTTGCACAGGTTTGATAAGAGAACCTGTTCATCCCAAAAGTCGTTCATCCCAAAAGCCCACCGCAATATTTGAATGAAGCAAATCCACGTAGTGAACACCTGGTCGCAGCCGGCTTACCTGAGGCTGAGCTGAGGGGAGGGACGTCGTCCGTGCCGCAGAAGTCCAGCGTGGCTCCAGCAATGTCCACCATCTCATCGTCGTCATCGTCACTGGGGTGATGAAGGCCATCGAAACTCCCCGTGCTGTATCCGGAGTTGTCCATCCTTCTGAATTCTGTTTACAAAATAAAAGGGGGGTCATTTTGTGAAGCAGCATCTGGACTTGCCTCTACACAGTAGTTTTACTGTAACGTTACCTATGATTTCAGACGTGTATTTCTGATACAAACTCGTCCAATATTTAAACATTGTCACCAAAAGGTTGTGCGGCTTCAGCAACAGCGACTGTCTGCAGGGAAAGACTACCGGTAGTTGTCTTTCCTCTGTATTGATGAAAATAATGACAGCGGGTTCTTGTGAAACAGCCTCCCCCGCCTCTTGTGAAACAGCCTCCGGACCACAGCTGGACCAGTCACCAAAACAAGCCCCCAACTCCGCGGACAGTAATGATGAAGGCAGTTACTTCGAGGGAAGTTTAGCAACTAGTTCCGCTCTTATTCTGCATAAGTGCTATTAATATAGTGCCTCTGTTGTAAGTAACCGGTGTCTGACAGCACCCACACCAGATAAAAACCTACTACTACTTCAAGGTGGTAGGCAGTGGTGGAAGAAGTACTTCTTCTTCTTCGATCTTGTAAAAGTAGAAACACCACAGTATAAACATACCTCTGTTACACAAGTAAAAGTCTTGCATTCAAAATGCTAAGTAAACGTACAAAAGTTATTGGCATCAAAATGTACTTTAAGCAACTGCAGGCTCACGATGCAGAATGATTTCAGAATAATAATTGAATTATAATGATTGGTTTATTCGTGTGTAAGCATTTCATGTTTAGATGGAAGGTGGGCTGATTTTCCACATAACATTAACTGTATTAGCTTACAGTCATCTATAATGAAGGCATCACAACTGATTAGCTAGTTGAATATATTTTGCACTCTAATCTGAATCTGCAAAGTAGCTAACGTTATTAAACTACGTTTTCAAACAAAGGTAGTGGAGTAAAAAAAATATTTCCCCGAGCATAAAATGGTAATGCCCAAGTAGTTAAAGTAAGAGTGGTCAAATGAATTACAAGTAACGTTACCTCAACACGTTACTTTAGTAACTCACGTTACAATATTCGAGTTTCCGCAATAAGTCACCCACACCAGCTGATGAAAACCTCCACTGTAGCAACGTAACGTTAGCTGCTTCAAAGCCTATCGTTAGCTTGAATCGTTATTAGCCTAGCTACCGGTATTATTCTCGTGAGAGCAAAACGACAACGTTACCCGTCAAACAAACTCACAAAATAACCGTTGTTGTTGTTAGCTACGACGGCGGTATTGGCGTTAAAACGAGTAATAAGACAGAGAGATAAGAAAAGAAGGCCTGACGGTACCTGTGAAGAAGCAGCGGTCGCCCAAGCGTTAGCTAAGCTCTGCTCAGAAGTCTATCTTGTGACTGTGATTAGCCTCAGCGTCGTCTTTACTGTAGGCTGCTGCTTGTTATGTCAACACAGAGCCAATGTAAACTTCGCTCCACTGAAGACTGCTCCTCGGAAATCCTGCGTCATTCTCTCCGAAAACGACGGTTTTTAAAACCCATGAGCTGCTCTAAAGCCTGCCATCATATTGTAGCATTGCGGTGTGGCTAACTAAGCTAGCAGATAGACAGAGACGGACAAGTTACACTTTTACCTCACATGAGTGTTATTTATTCCCTGCCGCAGCTCACAGAGTAACCCGGGAGTTGGAGGTGCTCCGATAACTTGCATAGACAACAGCCAGTTTAGTTTCGGTAGCCTGCATGCTACTTGGAGCGCGTCTCTCCTTTCAGACTCTACCGGAACAACAGAACGGTGTTACACCTAAAAGCTTCCCCCTCGTCCCACCCCGTTGACCCACCAGTCCGTCCTCCAGCGTTACACTATAAACTACTATTGTTTGGACACGTACAATGAGTAAACAGCGTAAAGTAATCCACTCCCCGCCTTGTTTTTGTCTTGTAAAGTTGCCAGCTTTTCTGTGCGGACGTCAGACTACTGTCAAGTTAGCCGAAATAACGAATGAGATTGATAATGAGAATTCCGATCAGAACTTTCAAAATAAAACCGGTATTTCTTTAACAAAAAAGAAGACGTTTATTTTAGCTTCATTTCACGTATAATCTAAACGTCCGATTAGCATTATAATATTTATCACTTTTGGTGTTCTGTGTGTACCATAGCTAATCCTTCTCCTTTTTCTAACATTGAGGTCAATGTTTTTACGCGGTGAACGTTAGTTTTATTTTGAAGGCAAACGTAACTTCCGGTCTGTATAGCTGCATTGCAGATACATTGCAGGAGCTGAACGGCAGGATGTGTTTCCCATGCCCATGCCAGGAAAATCAGTCGAGTCATGAGCTACGGTAATCTCTCCAGCTGGGTCAGAGGAGCAGCTCGATTTATCAGTCATCCTCTATTATAGGGATCAGTTTATTAAAGGATTTGGGCCTGTGTGGTCAAACACAATTGTTTTCCAAATCAAGATTGCTCTTGATCAATAGTCTCTCGCTTGCCAGACTCTACTTGATCAACGACTCTTGGCCCTACAGCATGGAAACAAAATGTATCATCAGTCTCTTATCACCTTTAATTATTAACATTGTTGAGATCACATCTAATGAAGACCTGTATGATTAAGAACCTACTAAAGCCCAGCATTTTATAAGCCTAGTATGATCGAGTTGTATTCATCATTATATTCAACCATTAACTTTTTTTGTTATGTTCATTGTAGGCTATTATTAATTATTCGCTGTTAATTTTCTTTTAATTGATTATTAATGAGACACCTTGGTGTGATTTTGCACTCAAAATAAAACTGACTGATTGATTAATTGATTGATTGATTGATTGATCAGGCTAGGCCTAATGTTAAACACTCAGTGTCAGAAGTCTTTGATTTTATTTAGCCTATCAAATGCACATTATAGCCTACATATTATTATCGGTATTTTAAAGGTACATAAACACTATGCACTCTAAAGCCTCCATACACCTATAATTTAGACTTTGGACTCCTTTATTCTTGGATTCAACTGTGTAATGCTTCTTTTTTCTTAATTTTTTGATATGCTAGTTTGAATCGGGCAAGTCTGAAACTGCTATGAAAAATGAATGGGAGTCAGTGGTAGCTGCTGATTACTTGCTGAATGATGCCATGTTATTGTTGTGATTTAACTTGCCACTAGATGGCGATACAAATTTTCCCTACCCCATTTTTCGCGTCTCCATGGCCCGTCCCGAGGAGGCGAACCAACAAGGTTTTCTCCACCAATCACATACATGCATTTTCACCGTTGTTACAGTAACCAATCACCGCACCGCTTTCGGCATTTAAAAAATAGATATAAACGCTTGCGCAAGCCTTCCCCGTCATATGATTACAAACTCTTGATATAACGTGTTGGAAATTGAGAGAGAGAGAGCGAGTAACCATAGAGCTTCCATTACTATCAACAACAAACTACTGACAAACGACTTGGAGCACATTTCTTCTCAGAGAGGTTAGCGAATTCTACAAGCTAAAAGACAAAACATTGCATTTAATAGTGGATTAATTTAATCAGTAAATCTGTATGGTATGTTACTGTAAGTTGTGAGCTAACGAACGCTACATCTATGCTAACGTTAACGTTAGCTAAAGCTCACTCACTCACTTCACACAACGGTAGCATAATGTAGTTTAGCAAATTTGACATTGAGTAGTATGGTTAGCTAATGAACCTTACGGTTAATTAACGGGACTGTTGCTATTTTTCATGAAATGAAACTTAAGTCAACTGGTTAAGCCCACCAGTTTACTGTTTACATTTGAGCTAAATGTGAATGAACATGTTAAATAGCGTTAACTGCTCTCCTCGTCTCTCATGCTAGCGAACGTTTACTTTCAGACTGCATAACGACATGAGGATCACCAACATGGCGAGGTGGCGAAAGGAGGCCAGCGACTCAACCCCTCCAAATGTTTTGTCACCTGCAAAAACGCGGAGGAAAACTCCAGGTAAGTTGCGCACATGATTGAAATGTAATTTGTATGGATGCCTTCCAGTATAATGTTTAGTCTTCAGCAGACTTGTCAAACAGATTGTGGTATTGAATCTCTTTAGTAAAAGTTTCTGAAAACTGTTAACCAATGAAATACTTCTCCTATGTAAAGGCAAAAAATGCACCTGTTGCAAAGTTGGAGGCGACCGCTTCATTCCCACCAGAAATCCCAAACAAATGGAGGTGGCAAACTTCCTTCTGACAAAGGAGGCTGATCCTGTCGACACAAAAGATCCTATGGGAGCACTGGTCAGTTTGCTTTGATACTTTAAAGTTTACAGTATGTCTGGCCTGTATTTTATAGGCATGTTATTGACTAGGCTATGTGTCTTTTGTAGGAGAACCTCAGATCTTTCAGTGTCTATCAGGCTGTAGGAGCCAGCGCTCTGTTCTTGGCAGTGGTGTGCTGGGGTGGTGGCATCAAGGCTTGGAGGTCATCACTCTCAACAAGCTGTTAGTCTATGAACCAGTCTTCTCAACAGGTTTTTTGTAGAATGACCCGAGATTGTTTTCTCAGCTACAGTAATGCATTATGATGTCACATTGAAGTTGACCTTTGAACCAATAAGACATTTGTGTGAAATTTTGATTTTGATATAATTAGCGTATGAATTCTTGAATTATGGACAAAAACATTGTGAGGCCACAGTGACCTGGATCTTTGACCACAAAATTGTAATCCATTCATCCTCGAGTCCAAGTGGACGTTTGTGCCAAATTTGAAGGCATTCCCTCAAGGCGCTCCTTCCTTGCATATTACATTAACGAGAATAGAACGGACGCATGGACGCATGGATGGACGGACAACCGTAATAAAAAACGTTATTACAAGTTCAGTTCCTTATCGCAGAAACATTATATTTAAATTCTGCTCCAAGCAGTTGACTTGGGTTCACGGACCGTGCTGTATGTGAAATGGAAATTCAATTGATTATAAATTAAATTATAAATATTGTCAAGATATTTTGAAATATTCTTGCCAAGCTGAAATGCTGGCATTAAAGAGGAATTGACCTTAAATGTGTATTGTGTATCCTTCAACACCAACCCAATGATGTAACTGGCTGGCTGGCTGTCAAGCTCCAGCTTCCCAGTTGTAGGGCGTAATCCAGCCTGCATTTGGAGGCTTGGCCTTGGCGTTAGGCAGATGTGTCTCGTGGGATTACCAACCGGATTGAGAAAGTGAGTGCCAGGGCAGCAGGGATCAGCATAGCTAGAGCTACGGTGCCAAAAGCCGTACTCGCTGTGCCATAAAGACACTGCATGAAATAGGCCACGCCCATCACGGGGGAAAAGCTCTCCATTCAGTTCCACACACCAGCATCATTTTCCTTGAATTAAACATAGCTAAAAGCTGTTGTGTGGTGGGGCTGTGCAGACAACAAATGTAAAAAGAATTGCCACGTTTTTTTGTACTCCCGAGGAAAACAAGGAAGCCGTTGAGAATTGGCGAGAAGAAAAATGTGGATCTAGCTGTCAAGGAAGTAAGTTGAAGTGTTCATCTTCCGTATATATGATCTTTGTGTGCAACACGTGACATAGGAGAACGCCAGGATTGGGGGGGGTAGTTTTTGTTTTCCCCCGTTTTGGGTGTGGTTTCTGAATGATGACGCGCTCCAGTGTCTCTATAGCAGCTAAACACATCAGACAGACTGTGTGCACAGGGAGCTAAGAGAGGGATAATGGCAGGCCAGGAATTATGAATGACTCTGTACACTGTCATGTAGATGGTCTCACAAGCAGGCCCGTCCGAACTGTGACCACCAACTTCAGCCAGACGGGGAATTTGGACATGATCTTGGTGATGAAGGTGGCAATGGTGTCTCCATAATCTGGCTTGTGGAACTCTGCCTCATTTAGACTGTCAACCAATATGATGTAGTCTTCTTCAGGCAGCCTCCTCTCTGCAGAGAGAGATGGAGAGAGATGGGGAGAGAGAGAGATGGAGAGAGAGAGAGAGAGACATGGAGAGAGATGGAGAGAGATGGGGAGAGAGAGAGAGAGAGAGAGAGATAGATGGAGAGAGAGAGAGATGGAGAGAGAGAGAGAGAGAGAGAGATGGAGAGAGATGGGGAGAGAGAGATGGAGAGAGAGAAGAGAGATGGAGAGAGATGGAAGCAGATTAAAAACCCAGATATATTAGATTTGCCTGGCAAAATGCCTGCAATGAGGCAACACAGCTGGTATGGGAGTTTTATGTTAAAGGAACAGCTCACATTAAAATCCAAAATACATAATTCCCTCTCACCTGCAGTGCTATTTATCCATCTACCGTAAATTCCGGACTATAAGCCGCGGCTTTTTTCCCGTTTTTTGGCCCCTGCGGCTTATATAACGGTGCGTCTTATCTATGGATTTTTTCAGAAAAAAAAAAAAAAAAAAAAAAAAAACTCTCTTTTTTAGCACTCTTTCTAACTATAAATCCACTTCTGTTTTAATTTCCTCTCTTGCCCTCTTTTCACCACACCGCGGACACTGTGTGCACTGTAAAAATAAACAACGGTGGTGTTGTGTTATGTTGTTTTGTTGAAATGTTGTAATACGGTAAATGGGAGCTTCCTCAAACAGCCATCTCTTCCCGACAATCCCCTCTGTGCGTGACCACTTACATATGGTAATTACGGTAAGCAAACGGCCACTCGGGCAACAACTCCCTCCCCCGACTACCAGGAGAAAATCACAAACTTCGGCGAATTCACACAAAGGAAGATCAAGGAATATTCACAACAAGACGAGCAGTAGAAGCAACACTCTCACTTACCATGGGGAAGGTACGCAGAAATTCACACGAGGCAGCTTTCAAGTTGAAAGCAGTCAATCTCGCATTAAAAGAGAGCAGCCGCCGATCAAACAGAGCAGCCGCGCGTAACCTGGGCAAAAGGGACTGTCCGTCCGGGGGAGAACTACTGAACAACTCCCTCCCGACTATCAGGAGAAAATCACAAACTTCGGCGAATTCACACAAAGGAAGATCACGGAATATTATAGGAGTGTGAAAACATCCACAATTACCAACGGGTTCCAAAACGCTGGACTGCTGCGGGATGAAGAGGATGACGCCACGGGGACTGCCCCCTAGTCCGATACCTCACGAGTCCGACACCTCATGGTTTTGGGTTAGGGTCTGGGGGAGGTTAGGTTTAGGCGTGGGGGTGGGAGAGGTTAGGTTTTGGGTTAGGGTCTGGGGGATGTTAGGTTTAGGCGTGGGGGTGGGAGAGGTTAGGTTTTGGGTTAGGGTCTGGGGGAAGTTAGCCTCTTTTTTCGGACTCGTGAGGTGTCGGACTCGTGAGGTATCGGACTCGTGCCATGGCACCTGAAGGAGAGAGGAGAGTGGTTGACGAAGCCACCCTGAACCTGTTCGTTTCCGACACTGAAGATGAGGACTTTGGTGGTTTCAGTACGCAGGAAGAAGAGGAAGACGAGGATTAGTGACTTGACTTCTCTGGTTACAGGTTTGCTGCACATATACGGTAGCCTATTGTTGTGTGATTTTGTCTGGGGATTAGTGACCTGACTTTTGTTTTGTTTTGTTGAAATGTTAATAAATGGGAGCTTCCCCAAACAGCGATCTCTTTCCCGACATTCCTCTCTGTGCACGAACCCTTTCATATGGTAATTAAACATCAAAACACCCGCGGCTTATAGTCCGGTGCGGCTTATAGAAGAAAAAAATAGTCAATTTTGGTCCCGCGGCTTATACACCGGTGCGTCTTATAGTCCGGAATTTACGGTATATCGTTTTGTGTTAGGTGCCTGAGTTGTGGAGATATCGGCCGCAGAGTTTCTGCCTTCTCTCCAATACAATGGAACTGGATGGCACTCGGCTTGTGGTGCTCAAAGTGCCAAAGAAATACATTTGAAAAAATCAACAGCAATGTCTCTTTCCAGAAATCATGACCCCGTTACTCAAGAAGATAATCCATAGACGTTATGAGCAGTGTCATGTAGGAACTATTTTCTTTTGACCGAACTACATCCGCTACTGTAGCTGCTAGCTAGTTCCTACATGAGACTGCAAAAGAAAATAGTTCCTACATGAAACTGCTCACAACAAATGTATACAGTATTTCAAATGTATTTTTTGGGTGCTTCGAGCACTACAAGCCGAGTGCCATCCAGTTCCATTGTATTCAAGAGAAGGCCGATATGTCCAAAACTCAGGCGACTATCCCAAAACGATATACAGGTAGATAAACAGCACTACAGGTGAGAGGAAAAATATGTATTTGGGATTTTAGGGTGAGCTGTCCCTTTAAGTCTCTCATAGATACAGTACATGGATGCATCTTCATTTTCCCAGTAGCTATTAGCTCTGTTGAGACCACACAGGCACACAGACCCACGCTGACATCCACTCTGCTCAAAGTGACCAGAAAGGCATTTGCTCTTTGTTAGCTAGAAACAGGAAGAAGCCCGGAGAAAAACCCTCAGCTTTCATCTCAGCTGTCGATGCATCTATGTGAGCGTTGGTCCGTCCTCTCTGGTACAAGGCCTCTCCATTTATTCTAACCTGCTTAATAGAGATGGAGTAGACAAAACAGACTGCAGAGACCTGAGTCATCACAACACATCACTCCAGCCGGCCGAGCGTATCATGAGAAAGTGAGCAGGATATTGCATGTTTTGGTGAAGGGGGTTCCTATATGAAGGAAACCCCCAGGGGGCACGCGGAGAACATGCAAACTCCACACAGAAAGGCCCTTTTGACGACCCCACCCGGGCGGTGGGCACTCGAGGACATGCGGACTGGCATGCACTCCTTCAGTGCTCACAGCGTCCCAGGTGGGAATCGAACCCAGAACCTTCTAGCTGTTCCATTCATGGGGCTATTCCAAACAGGAGATAGCAGCAGCCTCCCTCATTGCCAGGTGAGGAGCAGACAGTTTCCCACCTGGAAACTGGTACTAAATTATTTTAAACTTTGAAAGTTCTTTAAAGGAACAGCTCACCCTAAAATCCAAAATACATATTTTTCCTCTCACCTGCAGTGCTATTTATCCATCTATATCGTTTTGTGTTAGTAGGCTGAGTTTTGGAGATATCGGCCGCAGAGTTTCTGTCTTCTCTCCAATACAATGGAACTGGATGGCACTCGGCTCGTGGTGCTCAAAGTGCCAAAGAAATACATTTGATAAACTCAACAGCAATGTCTCTTTCCAGAAATCATGGAGGAACTATTTTATTTTGACCGAACTACACCCGCTAGCTGCTAGCTAGTTCCTACATGAGACTGCAAAAGAAAATAGTTCCTACATGAAACTGCTCACAACAAAGTCTGTGCATTATCTTGAGTAACCGGGTCATGATTTCTGGAAAGAGACAATGCTGTTGAGTTTTTCAAATGTATTTATTTGGCACTTTGAGCACCACAAGCCGAGTACCATCCAGTTCCATTGTATTCAAGAAAAGGCAGACATCTCTGCGGCCGATATCTCCAAAACTCAGGCAACTAACACAAAACGATATAAATGGATAAATAGCACTACAGGTGAGAGGAAAAATATGTATTTTGGATTTTAGGGTGAGCTGTTCCTTTAAACTTTAATATCACATTTATCTCAAAACGCATGCACGCACGCACGCGCACCAACACACACACACACACACACACACACACACACACACACGCGTGCACACACACGCACACAGCTATACATCCATCACGGTGCAGCTCTTCTCTTCATCTGCTTGATTCAACCAGCTGTCTGTGTGCTTTCACCTGAGTCTGTGTGTGTGTGTGTGAGTGTGTGAGTGTGTGTGTGTGTGTGTGTGTGTGTGTGTGTGTGTGTGTGCGTGCGTGCGTGCGTGCGTGCGTGTGTGTGTGTGTGTGCATGTGCGTGTGCGTGTGTGTGTGTGTGCACAAATGAAACAGAGCTTATTACCCTTGCGCAGGCTTCCCATGGGCTCGAGGACCCCCTTGCGGAAGGCGGCGATGGGGTCTTGAACGCAGGATCGCAGGCTGAGTGTGTTCTGCAGATGCGGCTCTTGTACCAGCAGCTCCCTGTAGGGGGCGAGCTGCGGCGCTCTGGCCAGCAGGGCGGCGACACTGTGAACAAACTCGGGCACCAGGCAGGTGTAGGTGTTGTCGGCCTGACAGAAATGGTAGGCTACCACCTAACGAGAGGACAAGAGAGGAGGTGGAAAGCCAAGAAGAACCTGATAAAGATTCAAAACAGACAGTACACAAGGAGACCAATATCCAGTCTGTACAGGGTGCGGTCTAGTATAGAGACACTGCATGAAATAGGCCACGCCCATCACGGGGGAAAAGATCTGTTGATTTCCACACACCAGCGTCATTTTCCTTGAATTAAACGTAGCTAAAAGCTGTTGTGTGTTGGGGCTGCGCAGACAACAAATGTCAAAAATCGCCAGTTAAAGTTTTTTTTGTACTCCCGAGCAAAACAAGGAAGCCATTGAGAATTGGGGAGAAGAAACATGTGGATCTAGCTGTCAAGGAAGTAAGTTGGAGTGTTCATCTTCCGTATATATGATCTTTTTGTGCAACACACAACCATGCACGTGACATAGGAGAACGCCAGGATTGGAGGGGGGGTTTCTGTTTTCCCCCGTCTTGGGCGTGGCTTCTGAATGATGACGCGTTACGCAGTGTCTCTATGAAACAACCCTACATATTAAAGGGATACGCCAACATTTTTGGAGATTCACCTATTTGCCAGATTGCCGACAGTAAAAGTAGAATGTGGGTGTGGCCTTTATCTTCACTGTGCGTGTGCAGTACAAAGTGCGGTACACCCCTCACTGCTAGTTAGCTTAGCACTACAATGACAGTCTATGGTACAGCTGCCTAACCCCGTTCAGTCGCCCAAAATACACATTGCAACAGCGCCAGAAACATTCACATGTACATGTTGTGACTCATGTACCTGCTCACCACACGATGAAATAATAACCAAACGCTTATGGGAAACTGTCATTTTCTAAGTAAATCCATAGCCAGAACTAACAAAGAGGGGTTCCCTCTGTAACCAAAGTTACATCCGCGTTTGCCTGAGCTGTGCGCAGTCATCAGTATTTGGATTTCAACTACCCAGGGACCCAATGCTGTCTTTGCTTGGGCCCATCCCAGAGGACATGATGAGCAGGAAAACAATAGAGTTACTGCAGAATACTCCCTGCAGCAGCAGCCAGGAAAGCAAGAACGCTGAGTTGGCTCAAAGAAAGACCCTCCTCTTTTTGAATGCCCCGCTGTAAAATAATGATGGGTGCAAGGTCCGGTCTAGAACATGACTGATTGTTGCAGCTGGCGCATTTCCTGGTTAAAACTCTTTGGCTGGGGGGTGGGAGGTGTGGGGGAGGTTGCTTGTCACAATAAATAACACTTGTTTGACGACTTATTTGAGGCAATGTAATAATTGTATGTTATCACATCCGCTATCTGACAACCAGGACGGTGGTGAAAGTGGAAGGAAAGGCAACCTGCCACCCGATGGCGCATGGGACCGGTCAGCGGGCAAACTGCATCACCTGCGCCTGTTTCATCCTCCTAGGTTTTAATCTGTGCAGGGCTGGATCTCCTCATCTTCCTCCATGTTCTGCATCGACCACCCACACCCACACCTCCACTTTCCAGCTCCACCAAACCCACTGCAGCCCAGAGCGCCATCCACAAGGCGGAGAAATGAGAGCGGTTTTGCCGCTCTGTAACTCGACGTTAACCCTTCACAATCAGATGCCAACAGTGTGCTCTTGAACACCACCATGCACGATCATGTTTTGATCTGTCATTATGACGTCCTTCCTTATCCAGCAGTGCTAGGATAACAGCTCCTCTCTTTTCACTGTATTTTAAGCCCTGGCCTCTGTTTTGGCCAGTTGACGAAACATACCAGCTACGTAACGTCCTGCCAGTGAAACTCCTCGCTGTCAGGTGAAAGGAAGTGGCTGGCGACTGCACATGTATCGGGAGAAGCAGGAGACTACATCACAACAAATAACAAGAATGTACGGTATATGCACATTGCTCAAAGAAGAGTCACTCACTCAATCACTCACTCACCCACCCACCACACACTCACTCACTCTCACACTCACACACTCTCACACACACACACACACACACACACACACGCACACACACACACACACACACACACACACACACAACTATCTACTACTATAATCTACTATAAGCAAAGAAGAGTCACTCACTCAATCACTCACTCACCCACCCACCACACACTCACACTCACTCACTCTCACACTCACCCACCCACCACACACACAGTCACTCTCACACTCACACTCACTCACCCACACACTCACACTCACCCACACACTCACCCACCCACCCACCCACTGACACACACACCCACTGACACACCCACCCACCCACTCACTCACTCACTCACTCACTACCATTACGCCAGCTGACGCATACAGGTCAGCAACAAAGTCCCTGCACTTGTGTCTGTCTCTGGCCTTTGTGTCTCTGGTTCACCGGCTGTGTTGGTGGTCAAAGGAGAGGACTGCTGCTCACTCACTGAAGGAGCTGAGTCATAACCTCGTTTCTACACATGAAACTCAACAACGGCAGCTTCATTCAATCCAACAGTGCAGAGCCAGAGTATCTCAGTCCCTCAATAAATACTCTGTGCTTTATTCCTGCTGTCAGCTGAATGGTAAGCAATATAGTCTGAGAAGTGGACTATACTACCAATTAGGGTGCTTTTATTCCATGCAGGAGCAGCGACAGCTAAACTGAACCAAAGCATCAAACGCAGGGTATAACGTCACCATAATTGCCCACTATTTGAAAACGACAGCCATAATTGCCTCGCTGGAAGCCCATTAAGAGTTCATCTGTGAGAGTGTAATTGCATTATAGTAGAAAGGGATGAGTGGAACGTGTATGAAATAGATGTGGTTCAGAACTGGGCCAGTTCATACCAGATGAGACGCCAGGTCCACGTGCATCGTTAACACAAGTCTATCTATCCATCACAAGTCGTGTGACTAGTTCCCATGGAAACTGTTATCGAGGCCAAGTTAGTAAATTTAGAAGCCTTCCGTGGTGTCATCTATGAAGCAGGTTCTACATGAGACTGAAGAGATAAGATATAGTATACTGTCTGATAATCTTATACAATATACAATACTAGTCTAGGCCTATTATCTATTCCTACAGATGGGATCTGTCCTAATCAGTGTTGCGTGAATGTTTATACTAGGAGTCATTCCCTGCATTATTGTTTATGCCACATTGTGTTATTTACCATTTTGATGAGGGGAAAAAAATGCAAAAATAATAATTGAATTGTTATGATAAAAAGAGACATTCTGAGACGTGGAATAGAGACATTCTCCCATAATGCAATGCAAATGCAATCCAAAGTTTTTCCACCTTCCAATTAATTACAGCAGGTTAGTCAGCAGCACCTGTCAGAAACATGATAAATAACAAGTATTATGCAGTGCAATGCAATGCAGTGTGTGTGTGCAGGCCCGTAGCCAGACTTTGAGCAATACCGAGGTCATTTTACCGTGGTGTGGGGGGTCTGGGGGGGCAGACCCCCCCCTGAAATTTTTTTGTCATTTTTAAAGCCAAATGCTTCAATCTGGTGCACTTTGACAGCAACATGTAGAGGCTAGATCTATAAAGAACTACACACATCATATTAGATTAATATCATCTTTACTGTGCTATTGCTTTACCATTATACATTATGGTGGTATGGTATATTTTTTATATACCATTAAAAATAAATCTCTCCCCACATATATTCTGCATACAGGTCACATATGGTAGTTTGTAGAATACTGCTGGATTAAATACGATGGCACATCTACACGAACATCACTTACAGCTGGGGAGAACGCAAGTACAAAGTAACATTTGCTTTGTAGCATTGTAGGCATAAACAAAAGTAGGTGGCTATTTACTGTAGCTGCTGACAACTGGCGCTTGAGGAACCTCTGAGAGCAGTCGAGATCGAGATCATCTGAAGAGAGGGCAGTCCATGTTCATGTAGAATCACTGAAATTACATGAATTGGCCTAAATGAATGTTGATTGTTGAGAACACACCATCTATTACAAACATGAATGGCCTCAAATAAGTAATGTTTCAAAGATTCTCTAGCATAGATGCTACTTACCTTTTTATTGCAACTGGTGGTTGAGGAACCCCCTGAGAGCAGTGGAGATCATCTGAAGAGAGGGCAGTCCATGTCCATGTAGAATCACTGAAATTACATTAATTAGCCTACATGAATGTTGATTGTTAACACACCATCCATTATAAACACATGAATGGCCTTAATGTTTTAAAGATTATCCAGCATAGATGCAACCTGCCTTTTCATTGAACGCCAATGCTATTCTTCTGTGTCCAGAGGCATCCCAGCGCTTGAGAACTTTTTCAGGATCCAGAGCTCTTCTTCTATGCACATGTATCATTGCAAGTCCAGATAGCCTCTCATGTTTGATGGAATCTTTTCATGGTCTATCTGTGTTAGTGAAGAAAGCAAACACATCCACGGTCAATTGATATTCATGTGTGAATACCAGCCTCTGCTAGGATAATCTAGCAATGAAAAAAGAGGGGACCTCATTTCAAGATTTATTTCAACCATTTACACACACTGAATTGAAAGTAAAACATGTCATTGACGGTCTACTATTGAAATGAATGTTTGAATTAACTAGCGTTAGTTAGCAGTAGTAGCTGCCCTCCCGCCCACCGCACTGCTAGGCTTCATTCATTCATTTTAACGTTACTTTTATGCAAGCACAGGCTGTTACTTTCATGCAAGCACAGGCTGTGCTTGCATGAAACTTGAAAGTAACGTTAAAATGAATGAACGGTCTACCATTGAAATGAATGTTTGAATTAACTAGCGTCCCGCCCACCGCACACTGCTAGGCTTCATTCATTCATTTTAACGTTACTTTCATCATGCACAGGCAATGCCTATTACTAATTCTAAGACACAGTTACAAGAAGCAAGCAAGCAGCCCACACTGTTACCTCAGGTCGCTGTATATTCCTTCCTCCTGACACACGCTGGCTGCACAGTCACTGCTGACAAAATACTGCCGAAGATCGTCTATGATGACTTGACCACTCACTCCATCACCCGAAGCAAGCATTAGTACTGGCCGTCCCACAAATTATGCACCGCGTCGACCAAAAGATCGTCTATTGAGAAGAGGAGTCACTCCATCGTAATTTTGGCGTTGTAATATCTTTGCCGCACGAATATCAAGTTATTTTTGGTCGGAAAGAATACCGAGGTCATGACCTCGGTATCCACAATGGTGGCTACGGGCCTGTGTGTGTGTGTGTGTGTGTGTGTGTGTGTGTGTGTGTGTGTGTGTGTGCGCGCGTGCGTGTGCATGTGTGCGTGCGTGTGTGTGTGTGTGTGTGTGCGTGCGTGTGTGTTGTACCTTGGCAGCCAGGCATTTGACAGCCTCCCTCCTGTGTGTTGGGGTATCGCCTGTGCCTGCAACAGCACTCTGGTTGGGCTGGGAGGAGGAGTCTTTGTGGGGAGGAGGCAGCAGGGACTCTGGAGGCTGGTTGGAGGCTGCTTTTCCCTGCTGATCCGCACCTGAACTCGCCGCACACAACAGCAAACACACCGCGGCCAATTAAGAGTCGGTAAACGACGTCTCTGGGGCCAACGTAGGAAATGTCAAGAGTGAAATGCTTTTCAACGTTCTTTCAAGCGAGACTGTTTAAAGGGACAGCTCACCCTAAAATCCAAAATACATATTTTTCCTCTCACCTGTAGTGCTATTTATCCATCTATATCGTTTTGGGATAGTTGCCTGAGTTTTGGAGATATCGGCCGCAGAGATGTCTGCCTTCTCTTGAATGCAATGGACTGCACTCGGCTTGTGGTGCTCAAAGTGCCAAAGAAATACATTTGATAAACTCAACAGCATTGTCTCTTTCCAGAAATCATGACTGCGTTACTCAAGATAATCCACAGACCTTGTTATGAGCAGTTTCATTCGAGGCCTTCATACGTCTTTCATTCGAGAGACGCTGGCGGCTCTCGAAGCTTTAGTTGGCGGCTCTAAGAAATTGCATTTTTTTTTTTTTTTCCTCTTGCACTCCCCAAAATTTCAATAAACCTTTATGGCATATTATTACAATACAACAATACTGGTGTTGACAGTAATAGAAGGTGCCAAATCATTCAAAACAATAGGCATTTTGCTTTTAGGAGTATTGTGCCAGCGTGCAGCGCTGTTCCAAAACGTGTCAACGTGTGTCATTGCCTGGGAAACGCACATCCCATAATACAACTGTTCGCATCGCATCCCATAATAGTGTGATGATACTTGGGATGCCATTGCGAACATAGATGTGAACAGGTTAGCTAAAACTTCAGCGTCGCCAGCGACGGCCCCCACCGTTGCGGTCGGGGTACGTTTCGAAATCCCTCCAGGCCTGAAAGATTTTCTAGGGGAAACTGGTATGTGTGTGTGTGTGTGTGTGTGTGTGTGTGTGTGTGTGTGTGTGTGTGTGTGTGTGTGTGTGTGTGTGTGTGTGTGTGTGTGTGTGTGTGTGTGTGTGTGTGTGTGGAAAACAATAAAACACAAAAAAAATGGTAGGCACTAGGCAGATGTGCTTGGTTGGGGTGGCTTTTGGTGTTTTGCGGTAAAAGTGGCTCTCCTATTGACTTTGTCCTGCCAGTGCGGCTCTCATCGAAGAAATAGTGAGGATCACTGTAATATACTGTTTGTGATGAATTGAGTCAGGGGGATCTGGGGGAACTACACTACATCTCTGAGCAAAACCAGCCGGCCTCCTCATTACGCAGCCTCCTCTGAGTTCAAGACTAATCACCAACACTTCATTCACACGTCTGACACACACACACACACACACACACACACACACACACACACACACACACACACACACACACACACACACACACACACACACACAGAGTGTTGCTGTGTGCACAAGTATACGACTAGTCTACTATAAAGTAGAATACTGGACTACTTATACTAGAAGACTGAACTATGCGTCCTTCTCCTCCATTCCGACAGCATAACATCGCCCAACATGTGAGTGAATATGTGATACTAGGGACGAGAAGACAGTATGCAAATGTTACCACCCCTTCCTCCCCCCTACGGCAGATCACATCATCATCTGATACATCTAGTATCCTATCCTAGAAGAGCCTGGTGGACAGATTCCACAGGTGGTGCCAGGAAGAACCATCTACAGCTCAACGTCAGGAGGGCGAAGGAGCTGTCAGCAGATGGGGGAGCATATCACATTCAGTAGTCTCCATGTTCCACCAATCTGCATTGTTCTTTGTGCTGGTGTGCTGGCAAGGCAGCACCAAGATAAACAAACTGGTGAGGCTGGCTTTGTCTTAGGGCCGAGCCTGGACAACACGACTAAACCCAAACCCATAGCAGAACACACCTCCTCTATGATGGGCACGTCTTCACCCTCTGACTCATCCAGCCAAGGTGCAACATGGAGTGCTTTAGGTGCACTTCTTTGATCAGCTATCAGACGGTACAATGTGCCTCCTCCTGTCCAAGCTGCCCTACTCTCTGAGCCCACTAGGAGGGTGCTGAAGCAGGGTGCCTGCATCTATCTATCTATCTATTCTAGCGTGTGTGTGTGTGTGTGTTTTAACTTAAAAACAGGGATGCAAATCTCGGCAGGTACAAACTGCCGAGATGTGCACCCCCCTCCATGAAGCCAGGAGAGTTCCCCAGGTCTCGAGGTCATCTGTACCCGGATTTTAAGCACCAAAGTCGGCTTCAATGAGCCAGAAGAGAGCCCCAAGCATGGAAGTCACCTCCACGCGGATCTAATGCATCAAAGTCGGTCTCCGTGAGCCAGGACAGACCCCCTGGCTTGGAGGTCATGTCTACCGACAATTATATCATTTTTAAACCGTTAAGTTTCCGTATAAATCATTACAATATGCTCCCGGAAGGTGGGGATGCAATTCTCGGCGGGGGTGCAAAACTCTGCATGACACCGGGGAACATAGGTACGCTCCCACCTCTCCGCACACACCGTGGAGCGGTTTGAACAAACGTCTGTAATATAATTACCTACCTCGTTTCTGCGTTAACTCCAAACACTCTTGTCACTCTTGTTTTTGGAAATGGTAGAAAAAATCTCTAGTTGTTCCGTTGCTCCAACTGACTGCCTCCTCTCCTCTGCTCTCGGCAGCTTTTGGTAGAGCGTAAAAGTGCGGTCACTCTCCGACTCGCAGGCCAGTGTGTGCAGGCTGCCAGGCTAGGGGCGGGGCTGTGTGTGTGTGTGTGTGTGTGTGTGTGTGTGTGTGTGTGTGTGTGTGTGTGTGTGTGTGTGTGTGTGTGTGTGTGTGTGTGTGTGTGTGTGTGTGTGTGTGTGTGTGTGTGTGTGTGTGTGTGTGTGTGTGTGTGTGTGTGCTTGCGCGTGCGTGCGTGCGTGCGTCTCCTGTCGGGACTATCAAATAAAGCAAGCCCGAAAAAGTGGTGGGAGGGTCATCTCACAAGTGTCAAGGCCCCCCTTGAACTTTGGCCCACGTGACTGTGTCAAGGCCCCCCTTGAACTCGGCGCACACTGTGACTGTGTGGGCGTGTGTTAGTTAATTTAGTAAAGAATTTTTCAATTTTAATCAAGCAATGACTGATGTTGTACATGTTGGATATTGCTGTGAAATACAAATAGTTGGATTAAACTGTTCAAGGAATCTGATTCCCTTGATTTGTTAGCCCTACTTCATGTCACAAATCACCTTAACCTATCTGAGGTACACAGTGTAATATCTGAAGCTGTGGTGAGGTTAAAGGCTATTTTAATATGTGATGTGCTCTATCAAAATCAGTTACATTGACCCTGAAACACATTTTGAGTGTTATACATTGTTGGAAGAAGAGAATGTAGGCTTTCTGGTGATATATATATATATTTTATCTTTGTAGTCCAAAGATTGAATGAGATACACCCCTTGTCTTGACTGTTTCCAAACTATGCTTTTGAGAAAAACGGCCTGGAAGTATGACAAAGTAAGCTAGTTCTGCTTGTCACTCTACAATTTGAGCTTCAAAACGCTTTATTTACTCAAATCTGGTGAAAGGCCTAAAAAGCCAAAATCAATATTTTCTCATAAAATCATGTTTCTACTGGGTTTCTACACAAATGGCCCAGTGCTACATGTGACTGGTTTTGTCAGAGCAGGTCACATATCAGCAGGTTGACTACCATCCATCCACACATGTTGAGGTGTCTGGGAGGGTGAGGACCATGCTTTTCTGAGGCAGCTTAGTTGCTAGTTAGTATTTATTTCTGTGTCATGCCATTTCTGGCTTATCCCACATGGGGTTACAATATACCATTTTTCACAGGAATATAAATAATCAGGTTATATGTGAACAAGATATACATAGACACACACACACACCATAACTTATTTTAACATAAATATATCACTTACAGCAGCTTAAACCCAAAACTAATTGGGTCTTTGTAAGGTCAGTGAAACCCAAGGGTCTCTTTCATAATGTATCATCATCACTATATACTGTAAATGGGAGTTAGGGCTCTGTCTGTTTCTCTGTTCCACTGTGATTGTCCACTGTGACATCATCAGTGATGTCATAAATCCCACTGTGACATCATCAGTGATTTCATATAAATCCCAGTGATGTCATAAATCGCACTGTGACATCATCAGTGATGTCATGAATCTGACATCATCAGTGATGCTGGTCTCATTGGCCACACAGCAGCTGAGTTGCGGGCAAGGCCGCGCAGCGAATGTGAGCTGCAGGGCCAGCTTGGCGAGCTGCAGGACGGGCGAGGCTGCCTAGCGGGCGAGCCTAGGAATCGATCGCATGAGATCCCTAGTAATATGAATGGGAGCTGGGGCTCTGTCTGTTTCTCTGTCACACTGTGATTGTCCCACTGTAATGTCATAAATCCCACTGTGACATCATCCGTGATGTCATAAATCCCACTGTGACATCATCAGTGATGTCATAAATCCCACTGATGACATCATCGGTGATGTCATAAATCTGACATCAGTGATGCTGGGCTCATTGGCCACACAGCAGCCGAGTTGTGGGCAAGGCCATGCAGCGGCTTAGCTGTGAGGATGGGCGCGAGGCCGCAGAGCGGGCGAGCCTAGGAATCGAGCGCGCGAGATCCCTAGTATATACGTATACCAGTATACTAGGGATCTCGCGCTCGCAATTCGATCCTGCAGCTCGCTGAGCTACCCCTGCACCTCGCCAAGCTGGCCCTGAAGCTCGCATTCGCAGCTCGGCCACTGCGCTGCCTTCCCCACAACTCTGCTGCTGTGTGGCCAATGAGACCAGCAGCACTGATGATGTCAGATTTATGACATCACTGATGATGTCATCAGTGGGATTTATGACATCACGGATGATGTCACAGTGGGATTTAAGACATCCCTGCCGATGTCACAGTGGGGTTTATGACATCACAGGGATTTATGACATCACGGATGATGTCACAGTGGGATTTATGACATCACAGTTGATGTCACAGTGGGATTTATGACATCACAGTGGGACAGAGAAACAGAGCCCCAGCTCCCATCTCTGATGATGATGATGATGATGATGATGATAGTATGGGAGCTGGGGCTCTGTTTCTCTGTTTCTCTGTCCCACTGTGATGCCATGAATCCCACTGTGACATCATCCGTGATGTCATAAATCCCACTGTGACATCATCAGTGATGTCATAAATCCCACTGTGACATCATCCGTGATGTCATAAATCCCAGTGATGTGTGATATCATCAGTGATGTCATAAATCCCACTGTGACATAATCAGTGATCAGTGATGTCTTAAAAAAGTGGGAGTCTGCCTTCAGACCCCCGTCTTCAGCCCATGGACAGCTGAATGTTGCCAGCTCCAGGACGGGTGATCCAGCATCCCTGAAGTATGCCATCAAGGAGCAGCCAGGCGTATGTGAGCTGCAGGGCCAGCTGAGAGCTGCAGGGCCAGCTGGGAGAGCTGCAGGGCCAACTGGGCGAGGCCGCGCAGCGGGCGAGCCTAGGAATCGAGTGTGCAAGATCCCTAATATATATATATATATATATATATATATATATGTGTGTTCAAAATACATACTACAGCATGCGCTGGGACGCGTCATCAGTGATGTTACCTGGGGTCGTAAGGTGTTTCGGGTCTGTCAACATCATACACCCTCGCCCAGTAGATCCAGCCGAGTCCGATTAAGACCCCGACCGGCGTCCCAGAAGCAGCCGCTCACGGATCAGCCTTCCTACTCTGTCTGCAACGTTGCCCGCGGAAGGGTTGATCATGCCCCAATCCACTGCAATAGAGCTAGTGCTACACCACAGCATTGAAAGACTCTTCTGTGCATGGAGGGCTAAGGCCCTGTGGATGAATCCAGGCCGCGCTCCTCCATCTCAACAGACCCTCCCTGGGGAAAAGGCAATCCTACTATGCCGCACCATAGACAAAGAGGATGCCTCAAGAAGGCCTGTGCGCTGCATGTCATTCGCCTGCGGCGAGCACCTCGCTCTACCCTGAAGGACCCCAGGCCGCGCCGATCTTTACACAGCTTTTCAGGAGGCTAATCTGTAGCGTTTGTACGAGAGAGCCAGGCTGGGAGAGAGCAAGGCTGGGCCAAATATACATACATACATACATACACACACACACACACATATATATATATATATATATATATATATATATATATATATATATATATATATATATATATATATATATACATATATACATGTATATATACATACATATACATATAGCAATAATAGCCCACTGTATATGTATATGTATGTATATATACATGTATATATGTATATATATATATATATATATATATATATATATATATATATATATATATATATATATATACATATATACATGTATATATACATACATATACATATAGCAATAATAGCCCACTGTATGCAGGTCTATATATATATCTGTTGGTACGGTAACCTCTGTATCAAGGATAAAAACTCCCTCTGGAGAATTGTGAGAACAGCTTCTAAAGTAGCCGGCATCCAACTGGAGAGCCTTGACCTTAGCTACAACAGACAGATGCTCAAAAAAGCTCTGTCCATCCGCTCAGACAGTGCTCACCCGCTCAGTTCAGATTATAGGCTACTGCCATCCGGCCTTCGCTTGTGTGTCCCACGGACCACCAAAAACAGGTACAAGTATTCCTTTGTCCCTTCCTCCATCCGCGCAGTGAATGCCGCTGGAGGAAGGAAAAGATGACTCAGGAATTAACGTTTCATCAATCTGCTATACCAGCAGTCGGCTCTTTTATGTTCTTAGCTCTTCTTATGTTTTTTAATTTGTTTTTTAATTTGTTTTTAACTTGTTTTTTAATTTGTTTTTATACTGTCTTATCGGCCGTATCAGCCGCTGGCTCATCCCCTTCTTAAGTTATTAGTGTTGTGTTATTTTATTTATCAGCCGCCCCAGACGTATGCTCTTTTATATTGGCTCATCGTATGTCTAAATGTTGTTACATCCCGATAATTTATGACATCGTATGTATGGTTTGCACTTTATGTTTTTACGTTTCAAGCCTCTACGCCTTGCTGTAATCCAATTTGCCCTTTGGGACATTAATAAACTACTTGAACTTGAACTTGATGCAGTACTAGAATTATGGAAAAAAACTAACTTTTCCATGATATTCATTTTTTTTAAGGATCTGTATATGTGTATATATATGTGTGTGTGTGTGTGTGTGTGTGTGTGTGTGTGTGTGTGTGTGTGTGTGTGTGTGTGTGTGTGTGTGTGTGTACAGGGCGGCGCTGCAGGTTCGCAAGAACAGCTACAGCTGCCTGCTGCTGTGAAGGGGAGGATAGAGTAAGCCAAGCCACCAGTCAGCCCCCACACAGCACAAACAGAGGAACCTTTCAATCAATGGCTTCCTTGGACTATATTTACATCACAGATACCAATATGCCACAGGCCAATATGAAAGACTGACACCTGTTTAAAAGCAAAACAAATCTGCCTCTTTTCTTTTTTTTACTTTGTAAACATTTCTTGAAATTTCTTGAAATACTGTTTTGGGGGTTTTATGAGCTGGAAGCCAAACTTATGCAAAGTTAAACAAATATAAATACTTGAAATACTTTATTTTGTGTGTAATGAATCTATAATGTATGAAGGTTTCACTTTTTGACAGGAAATAACTTTTCCATGATATTCAATTTTCTTTGGAAAGGATCTGTATATGTATATGTGTGTGTGTGTGTGTGTATATATATATATATATGTGTGTATATATATATATATATATATATATAATGTGTGTATATATATATATATATATATATATAATGTGTGTATATATATATATATATATAATGTGTGTATATATATATATATATATATATATATATTATATATATATATAGTATATATATACTGTGTGTGTGTGGGGTGCTGCCTGGTATCCAATCCCATATGAATGGCAGCTGTCAGCACTCCATATGAATCCTTCATTGGGGCTGCTTAGCAGACTACATGTCACTGACATGGGTTCTGAAATGAAAAGGGCTGGATTGACCTGATGTCAGTCAATCCAGCTCTGGACCTACTAGCTGTCTACTCTGCATCCTGTGTGAGACACTAGAGACAATAACAATGATGAGGGGATCGTCTCATTTCAGATATTTAAATATTTTTGGTTGACATGAGTGACTGACTGTGTAGATGGACCAGATTATGATGAAAATCAAACACTTTTGAAGAGAGAACATATGAAGTAAGATTAGAGCTGGGAAGCACAAACTTTTTTATTGCATTATTTTGATTGGTGATATAAAACAGGACAGCACAACAAAGCACAAAAACAAAAATATCAAAATACATACATACATAAACACCTTCCCTGGCCGCGGGAACCCTGAATTAAATGTTTACTCTCCTGTGTGGATTTTCAAATATCTCTTCAAGTCTCCTTTATGACCAGAAGCTTTACCACAGACTGAGCAATTCAATTATTTATCTCCTGTGTGTCTTCAAGCTTTCTTTACAAGCAAAACATTTACCACAGACTGAGCAATTACATTAATGTTTATCTCCTGTTTGGATTTTCATGTGTGTCTTCAAGGATCCTTTTTGACCAAAACCTTTACAACAGACTGAGAAATACATTTTTGTATCTCCTGTGTGGACTATCAAGTGTGTCTTCAAGTTTGCTTTATGACCAAAACCTTTACCACAGACTGAGCAATTAAATTGTTTCTCACCTGTGTGGACTATCAAGTGTGTCTTTAAGGATTCTTTTTGACCAAAACCTTTACCACAGACTGAGAAATTAAATGTTGTATCTCCTGTGTGGACTATGAAGTGTGTCTTCAAGTGTGCTTTACAACCATAACCTTTACCACAGACTGAGCAATTAAATTATTTCTCACCTGTGTGGACTATCAAGTGTGTCTTCAAGGATCCTTTTTGACCAAAACCTTTACCACAAACTGAGCAATTGCATTTTTTATCTCCTGTGTGGACTATCAAGTGTGTCTTCAAGTGTGCTTTACGACCAAAACCTTTACCACAGACTGAGCAATTAAATTGTTTCTCACCTGTGTGGACTATCAAGTGCGTCTTCAAGGATCCTTTTTGACCAAAACCTTTACCACAGACTGAGAAATTAAATGTTTTATCTCCTGTGTGGACTATCAAGTGTGTCTTCAAGCTTTCTTTACGAGCAAAACCTTTACCACAGACTGAGCAATTACATTCATGTCTATCTCCTGTGTGGATTATCATGTGTCTCTTCAAGGATTCTTTTTGACCAAAACCTTTAACACAGACTGAGAAATTACATTTTTTATCTCCTGTGTGGACTATCAAGTGTGTCTTCAAGCTTTCTTTACAAGCAAAACCTTTACCACAGACTGAGCAATTACATTCATGTTTATCTCCTGTATGGATTTTCATGTGTGTCCTCAAGGATCCTTTTTGACCAAAACCTTTACAACAGACTGAGAAATACATTTTTGTATCTCCTGTGTGGACTATCAAGTGTGTCTTCAAGTTTGCTTTATGACCAAAACCTTTACCACAGACTGAGCAATTAAATTGTTTCTCACCTGTGTGGACTATCAAGTGTGTCTTTAAGGATTATTTTTGACCAAAACCTTTACCACAGACTGAGAAATTAAATGTTGTATCTCCTGTGTGGACTATGAAGTGTGTCTTCAAGTGTGCTTTACAACCATAACCGTTTCCACAGACTGAGCAATTAAATTATTTCTCACCTGTGTGGACTATCAAGTGTGTCTTCAAGGATCCTTTTTGACCAAAACCTTTACCACAAACTGAGCAATTGCATTTTTTATCTCCTGTGTGGACTATCAAGTGTGTCTTCAAGTGTGCTTTACGACCAAAACCTTTACCACAGACTGAGCAATTAAATTGTTTCTCACCTGTGTGGACTATCAAGTGTGTCTTCAAGGATCCTTTTTGACCAAAACCTTTACCACAAACTGAGCAATTGCATTTTTTATCTCCTGTGTGGACTATCAAGTGCATCTTCAAGTGTGCTTTGCGACCAAAACCTTTACCACAGACTGAGCAATTAAATTGTTTCTCACCTGTGTGGACTATCATGTGTCTCTTCAAGTTTCCTTTTTGAACAAAACCTTTACCACAGACTGAGCAATTACATTGTTTCTCACCTGTGTGGACTATCATGTGTCTTCAAGTGTGCTGTCTTATTTCATGACAGGTCCAATGTCCAATGATCACGCAGCTGACCGATCACGGACCAATAGCAGGTGGAGCTCCAGCTCTGTGGGAAACCCCTGGTCTCGCGCCGTCTCGTGCGGCATGTCTGAAAACCAAGATGGTCCAAAACACCAAAGTAGAGTCTTCCGAATGGGACATCACAAACGAAGGGGTGACGTCACATTCACTCCATCTCTTTTGTAGAACTCCTCCAGGCTCATCCTCTCTGCCTGGACCTGAGGCTGGAGTTTCTCCTCCACCAGCTTGAGCAGCCCCAGCAATGCTGCATCCAGCTGCTCCTCATCCAGCCTGCAGCAGAAGGAAATAAGGCATTAGGAAGGCAATGCATCATCCTCCATAAGCAGAGGTGGACACTCCAATTGGCCGCTTGTTTGCTTGAATTGCACTAAATGTGTGCTTGACTTGGAACTAGGGATGTAGCGAGATACTGTTTGAAGGTATTCACCTTATTCACCACGCCCACTTTTTCTCTCTTCTGCGTTCAACGCAAACGTATTTGTTCTTCCGGTTCAGCGCTAGTTGCCTTCTGTGGCTTCTGTGGTTAGCCACTAGTTAGTTATGTTATATGGCAGTAAAATGCCACTGAATGACCAAATTGATAATAACTTTTAACCATTTCGAGTAACACTGTTTCCATACGGATCACCAGCGTTAGTTTGTTGTTTATAACGTGGCTATATTCATAACGTTTCTATCTCGGATGCGTTATTTCGAATCGCACATAGGTTACGCTAGTGGGTTTCAGGACGCAACAGCCTCGACTCCACTAACGTCATCTTAAGAGCACAATATTCCTGGAATGCAAGTTTAACTAAACAGTTACATATCCTCTGCATTCTACATAAAATTAAGATATTACGGGTTGTTTTATTTTGCATGTTACATACGTATTGGCCAAGATATGTTAGTTTATGGCGGAGTAATTCTGCCAGTTTATATGCAGAGTGTGCGCAGCCATCTTGCCTGCGGAGTTTTTGGCAAGTCAAAACGGAAATACTATTACGGAATGACGTAATGCGGAAGCGTCCATGTGTGCGCAAAGAATAAGGTGAATATACAGCAATATCAAACAACCACTGTAATACCATGCGCATGATATGTTGCGCAATACGTACGAGTCCTAGCCTGGGTAAAGCCAGCCTTCAACGTGACTTCACAGGCTCTGCCATAGAGGTCACGTGGAGGCTGGCTTTACCCTAGTCTCGCAGTGCCAGCCGTAGATGATATCTACGTCTGGAGCACAACTCTCAAAAGTGGTTAACGCCCGCCCCCCAAGCCAAAAAAAAAAGATCTGTGACAGACGTATGAATTGACCAACCAGGGACCTCGTGGGCGGTGCATTCGGAATGTGTGTATCAGCTAAATCGACTCCGGCACAGTTAGTGGCATTCACAGGGTTCCCACACCTTCTTAAACATCACATTCAAGGACTTTTCAAAGACTTTCCAGGCCCAATTCCCTCAGATTCAAGGAGCCAAAATGGCCTAGTTTGAGACACGGATCAAAAGGTTCATGACTATTTATACCATTGATAATTAGCAGCTTTACAGAAGCTCACAGACAACTATTAAAAAGAGAGGCTTGAATGTGTGAACAGTTCTCAACTGCGCTGTTACAATAATGGCAGACTATGGGGCCCTTTACACGAGGACAGTTTCTGAAAGAAACGACACAATAGCGTTTCCTTCACACCTTTTCCTTCACACCTTCTCCCTGTTTACATGAGCGCTGTTGAATTTTTAAAACGTCGTAATGTACATGCCAGGTCGCTAGGTGGCAGTGTGATCACCTTATTCTTTGCCCATACAAGGACGCTTACTGCATGACGTAATTTCGCTTTAAGTAGAGTACACTTTCCGCAGTCATTTAGACTTGCCAAAAAGCTTTTTTCAAGCTAAAAAAAACCCCCAAACTGTTAAAGTTTTAATATTTGTCGGGTGAGAATGTAACATATATGTGACCAGTTTATCAGAATAACGCCTATTGGAAATCTTTAACGAGCAGCGAGGACCGGGAGCGCTGACTGTGATCTGTCACCCTACTGCTACTGGCAGTGAGAAAACACTGTAGTGTCGACGTGCTTTGTAACTATAACGTTAAATGCCGACCGGGTACAGCCATCGGCTCCTCGCAGCAGTAACGTTATGAACATGTAACTGAAGTTGGCCGCAGTGTAGCTTAATTCTGAATGTTGGCAAACTTAATTCATACTGATGTTTTATTTGGTTGCCAACTCGCGCACGGCATCGCGTGTGTCGCCTGTGCAGGCACGTCAGAGTTTCTGAAATGTGCCGTTCCAAAGTGATTACATGGAGCGCTCAGCGGGAAGCGTATCAAACAATTTCACTCTGGAGGGTGGTTTTAAAATGTGTCGTTTCCTAAGCGCGAATCCGCCGTCGCCGTCTAAAAGGGAGGCACTAACGATAAAATAATTCCCCGTTTCCATAGGAAACCGTCCTCGTGTAAAGTGCCCCTTAGTTGTGTTTCAATGTCGAATAATTGTTGCACAACATCTATACATTCAAGCACTTTCAATGGACCATGTCAATTTTCAAAAACTTTCAAGGCCTTGATTTAAAAATAAAATAAAAAAAGGGAATCATTTATTTTCACTATAATTCCATCCATAAGCAACACAATGACAGAATGCATAACTATTTTGGTCATGGGTTTCATACACTTTCTGTAATATAACATCTGAAAGCAAAAATCTTATCAGATGGGGGACGCTGGGACAAAATCTTATCAAATGGGGGTCCGTGGTCCAATTTCTGTCAGTTTAGGGGTCCTTGATGTGAAAAAGTTTGAGAACCACTGTCATACACCACTAGTGTGACTGTCCCAGTGGGAGTTGAACCCCTGCAGTGTTGGTGCCAACTCACCCAGCGTCATTTTCTCCTTCCCTGCTGTTGATCTTGCCTGCGTCCTCGCCGGTGAACTCCTGCTCTGGTCCGTTCTCCTTCTCTGCCTCCAGCCCGTTCTCTGACGTTTCCATCAGCTGGTTCACTGCACCTGCCATGCTGCTCACGGTCCACTCGCTCCCACAGAAACTGACAGGAGACAGACAGGAGACACAATAAATCAGGGCTATCAAACATACGGCCCGGGGGCCAGAACCGGCCCGCCAAAGGCTTCAATCCAATGTGATGCACTTCAGGATCAGGATCAGGATATACTTTATTGTCCCCGAGAGGAAATTTGTCTTGGACAACAGTGCTACATACAGCTGCATCATAAAAAAGAAGACAACACAGATGACAAAATAACATAACAGGAACAACAAAGGTCTACACATTTTTTTCGTGAAGAAATGCTCCTTACATATGAAGTGCATGGAATTATATTGCAAACTGACCCGTCAAAGGAAAAGACCCATATAATAAAGAATTGCACTGAGGATAAAAGATGACATGTGCAAAGAAATGGGCGGGAGACTAGATAAAGTGACCTATGCTACTGTGCAAAAGTGGCTTACAAATTAAAACAAATGGTGATAAAAGCAATTTGATAATAAAACCAATAAAATAGTAAGACCACAGCATGATCACGTTTAAAGAAAAATGGTAAAGTGCATTATTGAAATGAAAAATTTAAAATAATAATAGAATAAAAAATAATAAAATAATAAAAGGATTCAATAGAAAATTATAAAACGGGTCCCATGAGTTTTTAGATTAAGCAGGTCGTTTGTTTAGGAGTGTGATTGATGTTGGGAGGAAGGAGAGCTTGTAGCGGTTAGACTTGTACCTACATGCTCTGTATCGCCTTCCGGAAGGTAAGAGTTCATATTCTGAGAATAGAATATGGGAGGAGTCATCCAGAATGCGATAAGACTGCTTGATCACAGCTTCCTCAAAGATTGATTGAAGGGACGGGTAGTTTTTTATTCCTATCACCTTCATAGAGTCTTTCACCATCCTTTCGAGCTTAGATTTACTTTGGATGGTGAGGGAGCCGAACCAGGAAGCTAAGCCATATCTGATCAGGCTACCGAGAACGGCATTGTAGAAAGTTAGCATGTTTGTGCTGCTCACTCCGAACAATCGGAGTCGGCGGAGGAAGTGGAGCCTTTGAGCAAGTTTTCCGCACAGGAAATCAACATGCGTGCTCCATTTAAGTTGGTTATCAAATTGAACTCCCAGATATTTATATGAACCGACCTGCTCAATTACAATATCATCAATGATAATGGGGGCGTGTACACTCACTCCACGGGGGTCAAAGATCATCTCTTTGGTTTTGGAGATGTTCAGAGTGAGATGGTTCTGTTTACACCAGGCCCAGAAAGTGTCAATCTCATTGGAATACACTGATGGGCAGTCACCAGCTCGCAACAGGCTTAAAATAATAGTGTCGTCAGAGAATTTGATGACAAAATTGTTGGGCTGACTGCTTCGACATTCATTTGTGTAAACTGTGAATAGAAAAGGGGAACTCACAGAACCTTGAGGCACTCCAGTGCTACAGTGTTTTACTTCGGACAGTGTCCCGTTTATACAAACCTGCTGAGGCCTGTTCGTTAAAAGACTGTGAAACCATTTTACAATGGAGGGATTTACATTTAAATTTGTTAGCTTTTTGACAAGCAGCAGTGGGCAAACTGTGTCGAATGCGGCACTAAAATCTGCAAATAGGACCCTGGCATAGGCCTTGGGGTCTTCCAGGTGTTTACTGATCAGATGTGACACACTAATTATGGCATCTTCCGTGCTACGCCCCTCTTTATAGGCGAATTGGAGGGGATCAAGACTGGAGGAAACCATAGGTTTTACCATGCTCACAACAATCTTTTCAAAACACTTCATGACAGAGCTAGTTAAGGCTATTGGTCTAAAGTGCTTGTTTTCGGTGGGACAGGATATCTTTGGAACTGGTATAATTTTGGACTTCTTCCAAAGATCCGGAACAATATGGCTCTCTAAAGACAGATTGAAAATGGGGCACCATGCGTCAGTCAATTCATCAGAACAATATTTATACAGGCAAGCAGGTAAGCCATCAGGCCCTGTAGAATGCTTATTCTGAACCTTTTTAAAAGCTAACTGTACCTGTCGGGGGACAATTTCCAGCCCATCTGAAGGATCAACAAGAGAGTTGGACATATCACTCATTGCTGAAGGTAAGAGGTTGTGAAAGGTAAGAGGTACCAGGCTTCAGGAGCAAGTTAAAGTGTAACTAAAACTAGGGTTGTCCCGATCCGATCACGTGATCGGAAATCGGGGCCGATCACGTGATTTTCAACTGATCCGGAATCGGGGGAAAGAGATCGGATTTTTATGTATAAAAACGTCACAAAACAAATATGGCAATTCTCACATTTCAGTCATCCAAATAAACCACCTGTCATTTATTTTATCATTGCAATTTGTCATATTCATCGTAAACACGAGCCCTCTTGCGCAGCAACACACGCAGTTTTAACTTTAGTAGTGGGGAGTGAGCATTGATAAGAAGCGACAACTAATCCAGTGCAACAGCGCACAAGAGATCGGCCATTTTGGGGCGCAACAAACCTCTCTGTGCTATTGTCCTGCGCCACAATGGCCACGGTTCTCTTGTGAAATGTCGCTTCTTTCCTTCCATACTCTTTGTTTAGTGTTCGACTAGCCACACATCAGAACGCGATAAAACATACAAAAACACATGTCCAATCATAACTAGATGGTCGCACAGTGGCTAAAACAGAAACAAGACGTAACGTTAGTTAGGGATCATGATTAAACTCACCTAGGAGTCAGACTAGGAAGAAAAGCCAGAAGTGTTCTGCACTGCCTGCATCATCAGTAAAGTTCCCATAACGAACATGTATCTTTTTGTTGTCCGCGTTCCGTCTGTCTTGTGAATAAAATCTGTCCTCCATGTTGTCAGAAGAAGTGGCCGGACTGCACTCGTCTCCCAGATAAAGTTTCAATCATTTTAATCCACACTGACTGTCCTCAGTGACTCTCCATGTTGTCTCACTTGTAAACAGAGCTTTGCACCCCGCCCCCATCTAGCAAGCATGCTTCATTCTGATGTGGCTCATTTGCCGAAACTCGAAACAAAAGCAGACAGCCGTGAAACGCCGCATGCAAATGAATACCAGCCGTGTCCAGAGATAGCCTAAGACAGTAATTTCTCTCTCAGAGTCAGTTTTTATCTTACAAAATATACCTATTTACTGATTCTAAAATGACTCCATTTTATGTGGAATGGATAGTCCTCTTCTTTGTGTACTAATGGGGGGGTGGAACCTTTTTCACAAAACAACCTTTCACCTTAAATTGCTAGATTTCAACATGGCGAGTTTGTAGTGAAAAAAACAGTCTGTGTCATATTTTTTATTTTGTGCTGCACCATTGATAAGCTGTAAAGAGATTTTATTTTGTTTACTTGGTTTAAAACCAATGCTGCACTAACTGAGTTGTGGTTGTGATAAAAGAGCCGTACAAAGATGTCATATTGGTTGGTTAAAATAAAAACACTTAAACACTTAAAAGAAAGGAAAAAAAAGCATCCAAGTTGTCCCAACTTGTTGTCGCAACTATTTCTGCAATGCATTGCAGAAATATCGGATCGGGACTCGGTATCGGCAGATACTCAAAATCATATGACTCGGACTCGGACTTGGAGGCAAAAAAAGGTGATTGGGACATCCCTAACTAAAACCCAAAAACACCGTTAGCAATTAACCGATTAACTGATTGTTAACTCATTGAATGCCAATGACGACAGCTGTCGTCAATTCAAATACTGACGTAGAGTGCCAAAGACGACGATTGTCGTCAATTGCGTTTTTTGACGGTGGGACGTGGATCAATCCCTGATACATCTCTGGTACAACTATTGTAGCTATTGGAGGTCTATAACCTATTTTACAGAACCCTTAGGTGGCGACAGTGCTCTCCACATAACAGAAAGGCAAGGAAAAAACAAAGAAGAAGTCGTTATGGAAACGGAAATCGCATCGCATCCGTATGCATCGATATGCTGAAGCACGTTACTGCAGCTGTGCCTGCAGCAGCCAATCTGCTCCCACAATTGAGCCGCTCCGTGTCGGTTGCGACAGCACATCTGCACATCCACACCGTGGAGTTGTTATTATTCTCAACTGGAAGCATCGTTGCCGGTGACAAACACACGCGGAACGCTGTAAAAAAGCCTGGCTGTTCCGCACCCTTCACTGTGCGCACAGCAAACTCAGCAGAGAGCCACCACAGACAGGAGGAGGAGTGTGCAGTTGAGGCGAGGCGGGGCGGGGCGGGGCGGGGCGGGGCGGGGGGGGGGGGGGGGGCACGCAGAGCAGCACGCAACACCCAGACAGACCCAGGCAGCAGGACAGGATTGACAAACGCAAGCCAGAATATCCGATACCCACCAGCAGCAAATCAAAACCAGCAAGAAGCTGCAACCAGCAGCGCACGCAGGGGCCAGCGCTGCTGGTTGTAGCTAAAAATATTATTCTGCCAAACAAAATTCCCTGGCCTAAACTGTTTTATTGAAGGAAATTATTTTTGAGGTGTGACTACATTAGAAAAGATTAGCTTCAGAGTCAGTGATGTGCTTGAAATGATTAATTTCACAAAAGGCCAATTATCTCAGCTTCTAGAAAAAAATTGCTGTTTTCGGATGAATCAAGCTATCTTCTCCGGCTCATAACTAAAGAACGGAAAATGGGATCAATAAACTTTTTTTTGCAGATGATAGAATAGAGTCTCATCGTTCTTTGTGCGTGTTCAGTGTTTACATAGTAATATCACACAATATTCTGTGGGCCTCGAGAAATCACTGAAAACGCTCTGAAACTCTGGCACTGGGAGCGTCCGTTCTCCAAAAGTGGCTGGCACTCAATGAGTTAAGGTGCGCAACTAACGGTTAAGGAAAATGCATGAAATTCCCATCCCTAGTGGTCTATGAAGGATTCTGGTCAAAATATCCAAACAATTGTATAAACTGCACCAATTTCAGCAGCAAAGATGGGTTCAAACCTGCTACGTCACGGCCAACTAATTTAATATCCCTATTATAGAGAAAAGTCTTACCTCCCGCCTCCACTTGAAGTGACAGGTGTGGTCCAGATGGGCAGGTCTGGCTTCTCCTCACAGTTCTTACATCCGATGCATTTGCACAGTGAAGAGCAAACTGCGTTGGCCTTCAATATGAAGGGAGAGAATCAGAATCAGGAGAGATGTTAGGTTGCATGCAAACAGTCCATTGTGTTAATATGAACAGCTACATTAATACTGCTAGTGGAGACACCCCGGGAAAGGGGAAAACGCACCTTAAAGCACTCGCAGTACTTTTTGATGCAATGCGACTGCTTGCAGGTGCAGCCTCTGGGCACGGTGAAGGTGGGCTGGGTCTGGGGTAGTGGAGTTGCAGAGAGGATGAACTGAAAAAGTTCAAGTAGCAGAGGCAGAGCATGAAGTCAGAAGAAGAGAATAATAACACACATAATACAGTCAGTATTCTGTAACACCAACTGGTGAATTAGGATTGGGCGGTAATACGTGTCTGTGTGGCTGAAGATGCTATGAAAGTGATGACAGAACTTTTGATGGATGCAGGATATTTATCAAACCGATAAATCAGGGATACTCAACTTTCTTTGCCCGGGGGGGCACTTTTGTAAAATGATAGGAGGCCAGGGGCCAGTTAATAAACCACCATTCATATTTATTTTTCTGTTAGATGTTTGGTCTATGAAATGTCAGAAAATGGTGAACAATGACGATCAGTGTTTCCCAAAGCCCAAGATGATATTCAGTTTACTGTCATAGATGAGTAAAGAAACCAGAAAACAATTACATTGAAGAAGCTGGAATCAGAGAATTTTGACCTTTTCTCTTAAAATTTTACTCAAAACGATTAATGGATTATCAAAATAGTTGTTGATACATTTTCTGCCGATCAAGTTAATCGATGAATGATTATATATCGCCTTCATCTCTTGGCCTGCTAGTGACCTCCCTGCACTCTTGTCTGTGTGTGTGTGTGTGTGTGTGTGTGTGTGTGTGTGTGTGTGTGTTTTCTACCTGGATTTTGCGCAGCTTTGCAGGGTGGTCAGTTGACGACCCCTCAATCCGTCTCTTCCTTGAGGTGGCCTGCACCTCATGTCTCTTCCTTGAGGTGGCCTCCTGCACCTCATGGAGGTCGTGAGGCAAAGCCTATGAGGAAAAAAACACCAGGACGTTAAAGAACATCTCAACTCAAGGTGTTTTGTGCAACAGATGTTTCTTTTGTCTTGAAGCACCTTCAGACCTGTGGCAATCCTGCAAACCTTTGCTGCAATTTCCAGACTTTAAGAGCTGAAAGTGACCAAATTCTTTGACAATACATTTCCAGGTTTGTAATGATCATTTACAACCATGAGCTAAGATCCTAAAAGAGCAACATTCCTAAAAGGCGATAGCACACAAGCAAGAGTTGAAACAATCACACACAAGCACATCACCAGTCAAATCTGATGATGCAGTAATTTTATACCAAGCCGTCACACCTTCAAAACAGCCTCTGGTCTACAAGGGGACAATACCAACAGTGGCCACTGGGAGAATGTGGGTACACTTCGGTGCTGGCTGCTACATTTGTATGTGAAGAATTTGTTTGGTTGGTGAAAAAGTGTCAATGGATAATGCTGCCTGTGACCAAAAACGGCTGTTGAATTCTTCTGTGAGAAACGAATCCAGGAAATTTCCACTCTTAAAAAAAGTTGATATCTTCAACCTGCATTCAAGTATTCTACAACAAAGTCACCAAATTGCAAACTGGCACAAGTAGTGCATCAGACAAACATGACGTGAATCCAATGCATCTTAGTGATTCATATGAAAGAAGTCTGTTTTGTTTTTTTACCTGTTCGGTCTCTGAAAGGTTGATGAAGCTGCAGGTGGAGGTGTGCTGCTTCGTGGGGCTGTCTTTGGGACGGATCTCCCTCAGCGGGGCAAGGTGGGCCTTGGTTCTGGCCTCTCTGCAGTTGGAGAAATGAAACCAGCAATGAGATCCATGGTGACACTAACAAGAACACTTTAGCTGGAAATTCTGTGAGTGCGTGTCTGTGAGGGAGGCGTATTCACATGAAAGTGTCCAAATATATCTGTCCATATATGACATACCGGTAGTTGTAATGTGAATAAGATTAGGCAATAGACAAGACAGTGGTGGTGGGCAACATAGTAGACATTATTCAGCCATTTTTCTGAAACAGCAGCAGGAGTGTTATGCAGGGTTAGATCAGGGGTGTTCAAAGTCTGAGACTGTGGGCCTCCCCCCAGACAAAGCTTGCAAAAAGGAGCCTCCACCTCGCTCAATTCCTGGATGCCTATGGGATCATGATTATGTTATTTGATCCCATAGACACTTAACAATTGAGCCAAGATAGCCTGATATTACTGTTTGACATCCTTCAGACTAAACCAAATACAGAAAGAACGTCTGTTTGATGGCATTTATTAGTTTGACTCTGGAAAAGTGACAAAAACTGTAAAATGATCTAAAACTATTGAAAACTAATGTAATATGTAATCTTTTTTCACTTTGATTCACTGAGCCTCCCCTGAAACTGCTTGGGCCCCCCTGGGAAGGCCTGTTCCAGACCTGAATTCCCTGACTGGATTTAAAGATTTTGGGTCAGGGTTCAATATTATTGTTAGCTAAGCTATATCACGTTATGGCTGAAGAATAAGCTATACTTCAACAACAACAATTGTGAAATTGCAGATGGAACATCTACACATAAAGTCATGTGTACTGGGTCTGAAAAGTTAAGATCATTTATAATATGGAATCCCCCGTGATAGTGCAAAAAGCATCCCCAAGTATGATGGAAAATAAATGGTAATGTAGTCAAGTCAAAGTAAGGGCATCATATGAAGCAGGACATGTTTGATCTTATTCTAAACAACTTGCAGTTAAGACTCATATTTAAAATACAGCATATATTATGCAATATTTATTTGTGTTGTATGGAGATGGGGGGGGGGGAATGGCAGATGAATGGCTCTAGTGCGTAAGCCTAAACTCTATTCTTTGGGGACTAATAAAAGGGGGAGGGGGGAGGCAATTGCACTTGAAATGGCTGTCAGAGATTTGTAGGTCTTGCATTACCTTGTGACATGCTGCTGCAGGTTCTCCTGGTCCTCTAGGTTGCGATCATTCTTACGACGCATCTTCTTCTTGTAGGCCTTCAACTCAGAGGACAGGATCTGTTTTGAAGTGACCTCATGATTAGCAACTGCTCAATCAAACATACTTTAAATACTGTACATTCAAAAAATAAATGTTGTCTCCATGTACCTTGTTCTGGCATTTGGCCTCGTCCAGTTCTTTCACCAACTTTTCATTGGCCATCTTTGCCTGCAGGAGCCCTTCATGCAGGTCAGCCACCTATTTTTGACATTCAACAATTAAGTAGTTAGAGATATGCACAAGAGAGACATTTTAAACTTCAAGTGTGTTGTGTTCAGTGGGGACTGTGTGTGTGAGATCACGCTCACCTGTGCCTGGTAGTGCTCAATCTGGTTGATGTGGTCGATCCACTCTTGGACGTCCTGAGCCAGCTCTGACTGCTCAGAGCTTTGCTTCTGCAAAAAAACAGAAAAGGAGTGGCCACATATAACATTTGTTGTCATTCCTACAACGTTCACCTGATTTGGAGGTAAATACCCTCAAATTAAAGCTGAAAGTCTGCACTTAAAGCGCTTCTTGATTGTTTCATTTCAAGTCCATTGTTGTGGTGTACAGAGCCAAAATGATGGAAATTGTGTGTCCATGTCCAAATATGTAAAGGCTGTAAAGGGAGAATCCATCTCAGATAGTGCATTATACTTCTTCAATTAAATGTATTTATTAATTTAATTTAGGCTAGATTTTGACCCATTACAGATATGTATACACTTTACCTCCATTATGACTCTGTAATAAAAGCCTGTAATATGAACATCCAACATTGTAACAGGTAGATGACAAAATACGTAAAAGCATTGCTATTATGCTACATTATAGATGTCTACAATTATGATCACAAATCAAGCTGCTTAGGTTTCATTCCATTGCCATTTGCCCCTGAGACAAATCTAAAGCATAGAGGACTTGTTACTTACAGTGTTGTGGGACACCAGTGGGGCGGTATGCAGACTGTCCAGTGGGTTGTCATCCAGGTCCACGTCGTCCTCGCCAATGTTCAGAGACCAGGTGCTCAGGAACATGGGGCTGTAGTCCGGAATCTCCATCGGCTCGGAGTCGGGACACGAAGCGAGCTGGACAGGGATAAACACAAGCGAGTTGGACCCAGACAGCTATTCCCCCCAGTTCCTCTCCCCAACGAACAGGCGCCCCGTCCCACCAGAAGAGGCATTCGTGCAGTGACCAGGACTCAGTCATAACCCACCGGCTTCCCACCCGCAGACACGGCCAATTGTGTCTGTATGAAGGTCTGGACTGGAACAAAAACACATTGTGGACCCGGGTATGTACAAAGATGGATGGAGGTAAAGATATCAACCAATCTGAAAACTTTGAATCAATATCTCCTCCTCTTTGAGAGAGATATGTATCATCTGCTGGCTATTGTAAATCCAGCTGTTTCCAGTACCCCGTGTTGAGTATGTACTCTGTTGCTTCCTGATTTGCAAAAAGAATAGTCTTGTACATTTATTGTACTTGGTGATCAAATGTGATTCTTAATCCTCCCTGTGACGGCAGCTCAATAGGTCCCCTTTTAAACACTGTACGCTTGGCTGATGGCTGAGTTCCATCTGTAGGTAGCAGGTTTTGACCAACTTCAAATGTAAACAAAAACAGACAAGCTGTATGGAGGCTTTTTTTTTTTTTTTTTTTTTTTACATTTGAAAGATGGTCACCATTCAGTTCAATTGTTTAGGAAAATGCTGTAACTTTGTTTCCCTGGAAACGATCCTTTAACAAGATCACCATTATAGAGACCTGCAGGAATGAGTCCAGAAGTAGCATGTTGGTAGCCTGGTAAACCAGCCCGTCACGTGAACTCACATTTCATTTGGTTCTGCGTGACGGTCTGGCCCCAAAGCCAGTGGGGGGGTTTAGCAGAAGCTGCAGAGCCAATCAGTGTGACTGACAGTGCAAGTTGGCCAATCAGGAATGCTACTAGCACTGCACTAACAAAACAATAATGGCCGCCTCCTTGCCTGATCGTCTCGAGGAGTAATGTCAGCGTTTGTCTAGTTTAAACGGCCATAAAGTGCAGTTATTGCAGAAAGACTCAATAACAACAACAACGGCTTTTGTTTTTGCCGTTCTCCCGAGTGGATTTGGGTTTGACTGGATCCGACCCTGATTGGCTGAAGGAGTTGTCTGTCAAGGCAACTACGCCCGCCCATGCTCCTGCCCCTGCTAAGGACTGGGTGAAGAGTTGGGGCCAGACCGTCACGCAGAACCAAATGAAACGTGAGTTCACGTGACGGGCTGGTTTACCAGGCTAGCATGTTGGATCTTCAGGGGAAAAGTGAATGGGGTTTTAGAATGGAGATTAATTTGTCTTCACAAACATGAATCACTTTTATGACTTTTGAAACGTAAATGTGTGTTTGTGTGTGTGTGTGTGTGTGTGTGTGTGTGCACACGCGCGTGCACGAGAGCGCTCCCTCACCACCAGATTGAGTTCCTCCTCCTCTATCTCTATGTCAGAGAGGCACTTGGTGATGATGAAGGGGATGATGCAGTCAGAGGACTCCCTATCGATCAGCTGGTGCGTCTCCATGTCGTTGATATCTAGAAAAGACAAAACAACCCTCTATTATAGCAGACAATTCATAGATGATTCAGCTGTGTCTTTCTGTCTAAAACATGGCGCCATTAACAAAGTGTTGGCAGCACTAGGAAAAAAGTAATTAGTGCATAAAGTTGCTAAACAAAAACAGGACTGTTTGTGTGTGTGTGTGTGTGTGTGTGTGTGTGTTTCATCGTCTTCTTCTGGCAACCAGCTTGTAGGTGCTGAGTGTGTGTTAGAGATGCAGATTAAATAATGTATTGAATGAAAATAAAATGATCCTAATTACAGTTGCTGAGTTACTAATGAGTAGTTAACTATTTATGCAACGCAGCCACGCCAGAGCTCAAATGGCACAGCGCTTCATACATATGAAAAACATACATATATATATATATATGTATATATATATACATATGAACATACATATGAACATAAAAGCATAGCCTGTTAAGAGACAATCTGTGTCTCGTCATACAATAACATATAAATAACAACATAACAATAAATCGTAATCAATGTACACATGCACACACTAATAAATCAGCATGACACACACCCCAAAACTCATTAGGCCTACTGATCACGCACAGGCTATGACAATAATAGCAGTACATTATGTTAAGCAGGGCTGGAGTGGTAAATACAGGGGTGATGTGAGTTAGTAAAGTAACCATCCATAGTGACTAGTTTACCCACCTGTTTGCACTCATTGATTCAGGTGTTTACCCTGCACTACACCCCTGGATTATGTAACATATCGTTTGAATGAGATGACCAAGTGACGTTAACGATAGATACAGCGCGCAGCACAGAGTGAGAGAGGGAGGAGGAGGTGCGGTACCCCGTCTATGTGCCGACAGGCCACAAGCAGAACCAGCTGAGCAAGGCGGCGTGCAGGGAGTCGGTGGACCGGCTGGAGCTAACCTCTCCCAGCCCCCACGCCTAAGCCCTCATTCACACAGGACGCCGAACGTAAGCAGAACTGAAGCTTGAAGCAGGCACAAGCTGAACGTACGTACGTCTTACTGTTCACACAAGACACCTTCTCTTTTCCTCTCTTCCTCTCAGCGCCTACTCTCGCACCTTGAACCCGCCCACAACAACCCCCATTGACTTCATGCCTCACGGCTTCACGGCTTCAGCGTCAAGCTTGGAAATTCGGCATCAGGCCTGAGTGATCGATTCAGCGTGGCGTGAGCGTGGCTTCGGCACGGCTTCAGCGTGGCACACGTGCGGGTGGTGTGAACGCCTTCGCCTGTTAACAAGGACGCCGAAATGAAACTTGTGGGTACAGCGTAGGTACAGCTTCAGTTGAGCCTAAACCTAACCTCCCCCAGACCGTAACCCTAAACCTAACCTCTCCCACCCCCCACGCCTAAACCTAACCTCCCCCACGCAATATATCATAAAAATATACAATGTCATTATGTATTAAATAAAAAGAGGGACAATTGCAGTTTCATGTATTTTGACCACTAGGGGTGCAACGGATCACAAAACTCACAGATCGTGTCGTGTGACGGTTTTGATGTCACAGATTGGATCATTTTTTTCCACATCAGCAATTTTTTTATTAATTTTAAAATGTGCTACTTTGATTAAAGAAAAAACATTCAAATAGGCTATGCAAACAGTGCAGATGTTCTCATCACAGTGGTATACAAAGAAAAAATAATATGAATTTAAATAAACAAATAGCCTAAATGTAGGCTAATAATCATTTACTCAAAAATATAAATATACTAGATAGATAAATAAACTCCATAATTATTTTTGCTACTTTGACTCTGATGCAGACAGCTGATTGATTGGTTACATGCCTATGCCACAGACAGGCAAAGAGACAGCTGTCAGCCCTCAGCCCCTGCATAGGCTACACCACTGGTGGCATAAACACCACACTCTTGTGATCTATTTCAATGACAAGCATGGCCCTGTTTCCAAGTTACACGACTGAAAATGCCCGCACTTCACAGCATACAGGATGTCACTCAATTCAATCAGTCGCTCTGTCTCCCCCTTCTCCTTCCCGAAGGTAATGTGACACATCTGTCTCGTTACTGCAGCGCATGGAGATGTAGGTCACGTTAATTACACTTTAAAAAAGTAATAGTGCAGTACTGTAATATCTTTACTAGCTTTAAAAGTGAGCCTGAAATACAGTAATCACGGCCGCGGAGGAGGAGTAGAAAATCAGGGACAGGTCACCAAAAACGGGGTCTGGTCACCTCCGAAGAGGGCACATTCATGCATTGTTTACCCTGCACTACACACCCCTGGATTATGTAACATATCGATCGTTTGAATGAGATGACCAAGTGACGTTAACGATAGATAGATAGATAGCACGCAGCACAGAGTGACAGAGTGAGGGGAGCAGGTGCACACGGCACTATAATCCCTGCCAGAATAACCTTAACGTTACTTGATGTGTTGAGTGAGGCAGTCGAAAACTGCACTTCCCTGCCTCCATTTGTGTTCGCTAATAAAAGTGTTTAGACAGATCTCTCGTCTCAAGCAATGAGCAGCGTCCACATTGATTCCGGGGACACCTCGGCATTCCGAAGTGTCGGCATTCCAAAATACCGGCGGGGGGGGAGGGGTGCAAATCTCGGCAGGTGCAAACCGCAATTTTTTAGTTAAAATAGCACCAAAACATGGTGGGGATGCAATCCTCGGTGGGGACCTGTGCTGATTCAAGCATTTACACGACGGACACAGTTAGCTGTTTGATGTTCCAACGTAACTAATGTTTGAACTAGCTAGCTAGCTAGCGCTAGCGCTGAGCTAGGTAGCCAGCGCCATTTTAGGTCAGTGCCTCCGTCCTCGTTCCAATAAAGATTTTAAATCGGCTCACCTGTCGCTGTGTGCTCTTCGGATGTCTGTGAGTTTTTAAAAAAACTGCTCATGGCTCGAGTACACTCAATCTAATTGTCTTCTTCAACAGTCGTGTCTACTCCTCTCTCTCTCGTTTACTCTTCTGTCTCTCCTCTTCACTGCTCTCTCTCGAAGTCTCTCCGCTCTCCTCTCTGCTCCACACTGAGATGAGTGACACTGACGTTGAAACATGCCACGCCCCCTAGCCTCCCGGTCACGTCCCATAATTGGGAGACCACCGATATCTCACTGTGGGTGATCGTGAAATAGCATGTATCAGTCTGACGTAGCCTATGTTTACTGTTAGCCAAACTCCATTCAAAAACATGCAGTTCTAGCTCTGATATAACATTAGCTGTTATGCAGTCTGTCTGAAGTGTTAGCACTTAGCAGACAGTGCTGTTTGTAATGTCTCCGATATGTCTGTGCATATTTATAGCGATATTATTATTCTTATAATAATAATAATTATTATTATTATTGTGGCCTGTGTACAGTAATGCTGATTGTAGCTTCCTATGCAAGCTAGCACCCTGTCACCATAGAAAATGTGGATAAAAAGCATATTTCTAGCTGTTGGGTAACACATTATGAAAGTATAGCTATTATGTAATATAATGTAGCAGTAACTCAGTATTATAACTTCTTGCCAATAGGATTTCAGTAATATTATACCAGTTACTTTGTCAAGTAACACATTTACAAATTGAGTTACGTTTTTTTAATCAAAGCACATATATTTAAATAAAGATACCATAATTTCCTAATCAAATTGTGTTTTTATGCAAATAACCACTACAGATGAAAAGGATAATGATAGTTTTTGTTTCTTTTATTCAGACAAATGTGTAGTAGTTTTTTTTTTTTTACCTTGACCTATAACTGAGATCATGTCTGTCAGCCACAGCTGAAAAGAAGGTGGAGATGAGGACTTCCATTCCTTCAAAATTAGTTTCTTGGCAACTGTCATTCCCTGTGTCAGAGATTGCTGCACGGCCGTTGGGAGGAGCAAAGAGGACTCCGAGCAGCCGAAGATGGCGAGTTCCGCCTCCAGCTGGAGGGCTACCCTGTAGGCCTTAGAGTACCAGTCAAATATTTTGGCCCAGATCCTGATAGTGAAGGGCAAAACCAAAAAGCATTGGACAGTGTGCCCTCCGACACCCGACACCTATCACATAGTGGTGAGACCGAAGGATATATCTTGTGTAACCTATGCTTGGAGTAATGAAGACGGTGAGCAACTTTAAATTGGATAAGTTGATGTCTGCTATTAACTGAGCAGAGCTGGACCACAGACAGACTCCTGTCCCATATGATTTCAGACAGATCAACACCAAGTTCCTCCTGCCACGCCTCTCTGATCCTCTCAGTGGGGGCCTTAATGCAATCGTCGAACAAACACACAAACTTAGAAATAAGATGCCTGGAGTTGGGAGGGCTTAACAAAACCATGTTCCTCTGGGAGAACTTCAAAATTGTGAATCTTGGATCGGACATAATGTCTAGCTTGTATATATCTATAAAGATGTGTTTGGGGCAACTCAAATGCTCTCTTCAGAAGATCAAAGGATGCAAATTGGCCATCAATATACAGGTCACTGATGGAGACCAGCCCCTTTTCACTCCAGGCATGGCAAATTATATCTGACCATGAGGGCAAAAAAGCATGATTAAAACAGATTGGTGTGTGAACAGAAACATCTGGTACGGCTACGTTAACATCTTAACAACAAGCATGTGTTCAACTGCCACCAGTGTGTGCTACTAAATCTGTCTTTGTCTTTGTGCTACTTTGTGTTTTTTGCTTACTAGCACCAGTGCTACCACCTACTAAAGTAAGCATACACAGCCATGTGACACAATGTTTCTGGATTTAATAATCATTGACATTCAGATCAGAATTTGCATTTACAAATAATGGCAAGAAACAGCACTTGTGATGTACAGATTAATGTTCACCATGCTGTGTTCAGACTAAAGAGAGAGAGAGAGCAGAAGAGAGAGGACGAGGATGCCAACAGGACAGGGAGAGGTGACATCTTCATGGTTAAGACTGAATAATGACATCAATAATAATAATCATCATATTTTAATGACTAGAACGACCACACCGCGGATATATGCCTCTGCCAACAAGTCAGCAGGCGACATCCATGTCTGTCCAGACTTTGACGTTTGAGCCAAATGTGAAGAAATTCCGTCAAGATATTGCGTTAATCAGCTTGAAAATGGCATTCGTGAGGTCACCTTTGACCACCAAAATGTAATCAGTTCATCCTTGAGTCGAAGTGGACGTTTGAGGCAAATTCAAAGAAATTCCTTCAAGTCATTCCTGAGATATCACGTTAATGTGCATGAAACGGGAGGTCATGACGTCACAGTGACCTTGAACTTTGACCACCAAAGTCTAATCAGTTCATTCCTGAGTCGAAGTGGATGTTTGAGGCAAATTTGATGAGATTCCGTCAAAGTGTTCCTGAGATATCACGTTAACAAACATGAGACAAGCGGTCGTGAGGTCACAGTGACCTTGACCTTTGACCGCCACATCTAATCAGTTCATCCTTGAGTCCAGGTGGATAGTCCAGGTTCCTCAGATACCGCGTTAACGGACATCGGACGGACGTACGGACAACCCGAAACCATGATGCCTCCTAGCTGTTGCCGGTGGAGACATAAAAATAGCCAACAAAATGAACACTATGTGGAACCTGTGTTGGAGGCGTTGGTCTGTCTGTGTCTCAGCAGGTCAGAGAAGGTTTGACCAGGTTTCCTGCGAACAGGACGAACAGGCCTTTGAGGCGCTCGGCAAGCCGGTAAAACACCAGCAGACGGTCCTTCCCCTCTGTCTCTGTCTTGCTCCAGTCAAACATCTGCAGCACAGAGGGCACATAATATGTGATATATATATAGATACATATATACAGACTTTATATATATATATATATATATATAGATACATATTAGGGATGCACGATATATCGGCAACCATATCGGTATCGGCCAGTATCGGCCGATTTTTTTACATATCGGTCATATCGGTATCGGTCAGATGTTGCAATGTTAATATCGGTTATCATTATCAGCCAAATTCTTCACATTGATATGAAATAATGCAGTAAATCTATGATTTATGGGCTTTTCCAAAGGCTTTGCAAATAAAGAAATGCATAACTTTTTCAAATTCAGTGTTAACATGTGTTTTTCAGTATGTACAAAATGTGATGATCATAAAAATGTGGTTTTATACAGATCATATCGACATCGGTAAATATCGGTTATCGGCCATAACAGCAATGTTAATATCGGTTATCGGCATCGGCCAAAATTTTCATATCGGTGCATCCCTAATACATATATACAGACTTTTAACTTGACAACATAAACATTGTAAATTGCCCCTAGCTTGCACTGTTTGCTAATATAATAGCTGACAGTAAAATAAGCTAGGTTTCAAATGAAGCAATAAGCCCCAAGAGGCCATGGTTTACAGTGATCTGACAACAGCTAACGCCACAACACATGCTGTGGACACCTACAGCCACAACACATGCTGTGGACACCTACAGCCACAACACATGCTGTGGACACCTACAGCCACAACGCATGCTGTGGACACCTACAGCCACAACACATGCTGTGGACACCTACAGCCACAACACATGCTGTGGACACCTACAGCCACAACACATGCTGTGGACACCTACAGCCACAACACATGCTGTGGACACCTACAGCCACAACACATGCTGTGGACACCTACAGCCACAACACATGCTGTGGACACCTACAGCCACAACACATGCTGTGGACACCTACAGCCACAACACATGCTGTGGACACCTACAGCCACAACACATGCTGTGGACACCTACAGCCACAACACATGCTGTGGACACCTACAGCCACAACGCATGCTGTGGACACCTACAGCCACAACGCATGCTGTGGACACCTACAGCCACAACGCATGCTGTGGACACCTACAGCCACAACGCATGCTGTGGACACCTACAGCCACAACACATGCTGTGGACACCTACAGCCACAACACATGCTGTGGACACCTACAGCCACAACACATGCTGTGGACACCTACAGCCACAACACATGCTGTGGACACCTACAGCCACAACACATGCTGTGGACACCTACAGCCACAACGCATGCTGTGGACACCTACAGCCACAACACATGCTGTGGACACCTACAGCCACAACGCATGCTGTGGACACCTACAGCCACAACGCATGCTGTGGACACCTACAGCCACAACACATGCTGTGGACACCTACAGCCACAACACATGCTGTGGACACCTACAGCCACAACACATGCTGTGGACACCTACAGCCACAACACATGCTGTGGACACCTACAGCCACAACACATGCTGTGGACACCTACAGCCACAACGCATGCTGTGGACACCTACAGCCACAACACATGCTGTGGACACCTACAGCCACAACACATGCTGTGGACACCTACAGCCACAACACATGCTGTGGACACAGGGGCGTTTCTACGGGTGGGCCTGGGTAGGCACAGGCCCACCCACTTCTTGCCCTGGCCCATCCAAAAAACAAACAAAAAAAAAATTAATTGGTTGTTTTCTAGAGGCAAACTTGCTGCTGCCTTGCTAGCTAATGGTTTTGTAGCTTAAAAATGCAGGGCACATCATCTCCAGAGTGTAATGCATGACAACTTCATGACATCTAGGAATTTTGCGCGCTTTGCACGCAAAATTTCGTCATGCAATTACCCCACCAATTTCATCCAGGCCCACCCATAATTGAATTTCTGCCTACGCCCCTGTGGACACCTACAGCCACAACACATGATGTGGACACCTACAGCCTCACACAATTTCCGTGAAAACTGTCTATAACAGAGTCCAAACCACACAACTAAACACACAGTCACTTGAAATACAACACAGAAAAAGAGTGTAATGTAACTGAACTGATAAAGCAGTAGAAAAATATAAATCAGGAAAAAAGGGATAAATCCATTAAATTGACAAATCCCTTTAAGGAAAAATCCCTTGATTGCAGGGATGCAGTGTAAGTGTGCAGGGATGCAGTGTAAGTGTGCAGGGATGCAGTGTAAGTGTGCAGGGATGCAGTGTAAGTGTGCAGGGATGCAGTGTAAGTGAGCAGGGATGCAGTGTAAGTGTGCAGGGATGCAGTGTAAGTGTGCAGGGATGCAGTGTAAGTGAGCAGGGATGCAGTGTAAGTGTGCAGGGATGCAGTGTAAGTGAGCAGGGATGCAGTGTAAGTGTGCAGGGATGCAGTGTAAGTGTGCAGGGATGCAGTGTAAGTGTGCAGGGATGCAGTGTAAGTGTGCAGGGATGCAGTGTAAGTGTGCAGGGATGCAGTGTAAGTGTGCAACCCAATGAGTCCTCTATAAGTTCTTAGCTCTTTTTGCAACTGCTGCACCTGTTGCTTAATGCACTTTTTATAAAGTTTTGTTGTGATGCTTTTAAATGTCCATGTTATTCTCTTCTTCTATTCTTTTATTTTCCTGTCAACCATTTTATGTGAAGCACTTTGAATTGCCTCTGTGTATGAAATGTGCTATACAAATAAACTTAACTTGACTTGATTATATTACTGGATGTTTTTATTACATTTATTCATCACGATTGTTAGTCCTAATATTCTGAAATGTTTCAATGTTGCTCAAATGTGAAATAGATCATTGATCACATATGATGGTGATGGATAATGACGTTTTGGGCTGGCAGATGTTCCTCACCTTGAAGAAGAGCGGTCTGAACGTGACCTCAGACGGTTTCATCACCATGCTCAGCAGACAGTCAATCACATGACCTTCAATCTGCTGCGTCTTCTCCAGATCTCCCTGTTAGGAAGAGGAAAGATGGTGTCAGACAGACAGGCAGGCAGACAGACAGGCAGACAGACAGGCAGACAGACATGCAGACAGACAGACAGACAGACAGGCAGGCAGACAGACAGGCAGACAGACATGCAGACAGACAGGCAGACAGACATGCAGACAGACAGGCAGGCAGACAGACAGACATGCAGACAGACAGACAGACATGCAGGCAGACAGACAGACAGGCAGGCAGACAGGCAGACAGACATGCAGACAGACAGACATGCAGGCAGACAGACAGACAGACATGCAGGCAGACAGACAGACATGCAGGCAGACAGACAGACAGACATGCAGGCAGACAGACAGGCAGACATGCAGGCAGACAGACAGACATGCAGGCAGACAGACAGACAGACAGGCAGACAGACATGCAGGCAGACAGACAGACATGCAGGCAGACAGACAGACAGACATGCAGGCAGACAGACAGGCAGACATGCAGGCAGACAGACAGACATGCAGGCAGACAGACAGACAGACAGGCAGACAGACAGACATGCAGGCAGACAGACAGGCAGACAGACAGACATGCAGGCAGACAGACAGACAGACATGCAGACATGCAGGCAGGCAGGCAGGCAGACATGCAGGCAGACAGGTACCTGGCAGTGCTGGGCTCTAAAGTCCAGGGCGGTGAGGAAGAAGGAGGTGAGCTCTGATTGGTGGCAATTGAGCTGGTCCTTCTCCATGTGAGCGATGTGTTCCTTCAGGATGGCCAGCAGGGGGCCGAGGTGACTGAGCGAAACACACAGTTTACAGTCACACTAATCACACACACACTCTGCACCAGCCATGACTTTACTGTCACACTGATCACACACACACACACACACACACACACACACACACACGCACACAACTTTATGGTGACTTGGGACTTGACTGTGACTTGTGCTTTGATGGCCTTGAAAAGGTTTCTAAAGGTTTCTTGAGATCTTGTGTTTGTGTAAATAACTTGGATTGAAAGTGATGAGATTTGTTCCACATGCAAAGGGCATTGTCATGTTTTCTGATGTGCAATGTTCATAAACAGCAAGATATGGATATTGAGGATTATTATTAATGGAGTGTGCATTGACATATTCTTCATATAGCTACACGCACCCAACTGTGAGGCACATACTGTGACGGCACGGGACGAATACATGTACCGTGAAACCCCTTATATATGTGTGTGTGTACATACATACATACATATATAGTGTGTGTGTGTGTGTGTGTATGGGGCCAATGCTGATTAATCAACATATCAGCATTATACATCAATGTAAATTTGCTGGAAGTGCACACGTGACTTGCTGTTCTCTACAGTACATTTAGACTTGACACTTAATGTTAATGACATGGACTTGACTCAGACCTTGTTTGGTAATCTACATTTAGACTAAGCAGGTGACTAAGGGGTGGGCAGGGCCTAAGCTGCGGCACAGCAGCTCCAGGCTGTACAGCGCCGTCTGCCGGTTGATGGCCTGCTCCTGCTCCTCCTCGCTGGCGACCCTTGACCCCTGACCTCTACCCACAATGCTCAGGAGGTCGCCGGTCAGCTGCAGAGGCACGGTGACCTGAGGAGAGAGAAGAGGAGATAGAACCGTAGCAACAACAGCTCAAAGTGGAGGCCCAAGTTTAGCCATATCAAATCGGGAGGCGGGCCTCGCCAGGGGAACTCCAAGCAGTTTCAGGGGAGGCTCAGTGAATGGAAGTGAAAAAATATGACATTAGTTATTAAATTAGTTATGAAGGAGATCACATAGAATAGCCTAAATGTGTGTGATTTCTAAGTCTGCTCATAGAGTTCAGCATAGCACAGGAATGGATGGACGCAGAGAGATGTGGATGGTCTAATTTTTTAAGTTATGTTATGGAGCATTTACTCATTTGTAATAAAAACCACTTTATGCACATTTATCTCTACCCGAATCTTACATAACGGGCCTTTAAGGAGATAGTTCAGAGATACAGTAGTTTTGGGGAAATTGACAGTTTTTCCCACTTTCCCAGAGTCAGAAACAAATAATGGTGGTGAATGGAGAAAGACGATACATTTTTTATCCTGCAATACATTTTATGTCTGCCAAGGAGACAGCCACTTGGCTACCTAGAGTCCCAAATGGCACCTTTAAATGTGGCCATTGCAACCAATGCGACCTAGTAGTAAAATCCAAAGGCTTTACTCATCCACACACATTACAGACCTACTCGTTAAGACATTTTGTGAATTGCAAAACCACCCATGTGATTTATATTCTGTCTGGCCTTCGATGTGTGGCGTTCTATGTAGGACGCACTAAGCGACGGCTTCAGGACCGTCTAGCAGAACACAGATATGCTGCTAAGATTAACAACATGGACTATGCTTTGGTTAAACATTTCAAAGATAGCCACGCTGACTACTCTGTTGTCATAGAGTGTCCATACATGGACACTGAGCACACAGAGGATAGATAGAACGCGATGTAACCACACCCCCACAGTCCTGAAAATTACCGTAAATTCCGGACTATAAGGTGCACCGGTGTATAAGCCGCACCTTCAAAGTTGACTATTTTTTTCTTATATAAGCCGCACCGGACTATAAGCCGCGGGTGTTTTAATGGTATTTTTTTTTTTTTTGTGTTTTAATGTTCAATTACCATATGTAATGCTCCCATTTATTAACATTTCAACAAAACAACATAACACAACACCACCTGTGTTGTTATTTACAGTGCACACAGTGTCATACAGTGTCATACAGTGTCATACAGTGTGGTGAAAAGAGGGCAAGAGAGGAAATTAAAACAGAAGTGGATTTATAGTTAGAAAGAGTGCTAAAAAAAGAGAGATTTTTTTTTTTTTTTTTTTTAAATCCATAGATAAGCCGCACCGTTATATAAGCCGCAGGGGCCAAAAAAGGGCAAAAAACGGGAAAAAAGGTGCGGCTTATAGTCCGGAATTTACGGTAGCTCTGTTTTATAATACAGTTGTGAACTTTTTTTTTTTTTTTACTCATATTTAGGTGGTTTTCTCATGAGGGTGGCTGGCATCTCCCTTAGGGACAAGGTGAGAAGCTCAGTCATCCACAAGGGACTTGGAGTAGAGCTGCTTCTCCTTTGCATAGAAAGGAGCTAGTTGAGGTGTTTCGGGCATCTGGTAAGGATGCCACTTGGGCGCCTTACCAGAGGTGTTCCTCCCTAGGGAGGAACCTCTCAGCGCTCCCTTTGCTCCTCCACTCGCTATGGGGGCTCAAAAGTCACTCATCCCGATCTCGACTCTTCTCGTCCCTGGCACCTCAATGGTGGAACGAGCTTCCACCTTCGGTCAGGACAGCTGAATCACTGCCGATCTTTCGGAAAAGACTAAAGACACACCTTTTCAGGCTCCATCTGGGCCCTTCGTGATCTAACTTCTTTCTTTAAAAAATAAAAAAATAAAAAAATAACCTAAACTTGTACCACTGTTCCTTCAGAAGTTGTAGTTGTCATAGACTGTGCTGCATAGTTGATTGCTCTATTGCTGACAAAAATGTGTTATTGTAAGTTGCTTTGGATAAAAGCGTCTGCCAAATGACGTAATGTAATGTAATGTGTTCCAGGTACGTCCAGCTGGAGGAGACCACGGGGCAGACCGAGGGCTAGGTGGAGAGATCATATCTCCACGCTGGCCTGGGAACACCTCAAGATCACCCAGTCAGAGCTGACTAATGTGGTCAGGGAAAGGGACGTGTTGGGGTTCCCTGCTGGAACTGCTACCTCCATGACCTGATCCCGGATAAGCAGTTGAAGATGGATGGATGGATATTGGATGGATATATCCGTGAAATTAAAAACTGGATGACCACCAACTTCCTCAAACTAAACAGCAATAAAACGGAACTCATAGTGAAGTCCACTCTACACAAAGTCAGCAACCTCATCCTCTCCATTGACGGCTGCTCCATCTGCCCCTCCTCAGAAGTCCGCAACCTGGGGGTCCTGCTCGACCCAACACTCTCCTTCCAATCTCACATTAAATCTGTCACTAAATCTGCATTCTTCCACCTCAAAAACATCTCACGCCTCCGTCCCTCTCTCTCTGACACCTCCGCCGAAACTCTGATTCACGCCTTCGTCACCACACGCCTGGACTACTGCAACGGAGTGTTGTTCGGGGTCCCTGCCAAGACCCTTGCCCGGCTGCAGTACGTGCAGAACTCCGCTGCCAGGATCCTCACACGGACCAAACCATGGAACCACATCACCCCCACCCTGCAGCAACTCCACTGGCTTCCCATAAAACACTGTATCACGTTCAAAATTCTCCTCCTCACTTATAAATCCCTGCACGGTCTGGCCCCCTCATACCTATCCGACCTACTCCACCCATACACCCCCCTACGTAGTCTCCGTTCCTCCGACACTGGACTTCTCACCAGGGGCGGACTGGGCTCATAATTCAGGCCGGGCATTAGATACCAAGCAGGCCAGGCCGATATGGGCCGACGCGCGTGCCGGCGTCTGAAGGGCGCCGGCGAAATTTTTTTGGGCGTTTGAAGCTCAATTTGGGCCATTTGAAGCCCAATTTGGGCCGTTTGAAGCCAGATTTGGGTCGTTTAAAGCCAGATTTGGGCCGTTTGAAGCCCGATTTGGGCCGTTTGAAGCCCAATTTGGGCCGTTTGAAGCCCAATTTGGGCCAAGTCCAATTTTACAATGAGATGCACCCACTTTAAACCTGAATAAAGTAATAAAACCACTAGTAAACCAGTAGGCGGCGCCTGGCCTGCTGTTCAGTGAGTGGCCTGCCCTGGCCTGCAAAAAAAAAAAAAAAAAAAATTTGCCAGGCCAGGCCAGGCCAGGCCACCGGGCATTTGCCCGACGTGCCCGATTATGCAGTCCGCCACTGCTTCTCACCATCCCCCGCACAAATAGATCCACCATTGGTGATAGAGCTTTTTCTGTTGCTGCACCTAATAGTCCATGGGCCAGACCAGATATCGGTATCACTCAAGGTGGCAAAATCTAGTCACATTTTTTGAAAAGGTACATGTCCATAGATGATATTTTGGTATGATAACCTTTGCTAAGTGGTAGCTTTGTCACAGTTATCAGCACATGAAGTTAACCACCCCCTACAATAAATTGGTATCTAGGCGCTGGTGCATATCCTACTTTAGGCTCATTTTCAGGACCTTTACTCATGTTTTATGAAGGCATGTTTGGTCTAATTTTAAAGGGTAGACTCATAGGTTCATTTAAGCACAGTTGTGAGTCTGTCTAATAAACATAGATACAAAACTATAGATCATACATCACCACTATCACAAATATAATATTAAACAGTATTCATATTCTGTTTTATTCACCATCATCATTATCATCATAGTCATCCAGGGTCACAGCAACTTCTACATCCAGGGGGAGCATACAGGTATCCGCCTCCTCATGGGAAGACTTTAGCTCTTCAACAACATTACAATCTTTTTTGTTGAGACAATAGCATGTCTCTCCACAGGTTGCAAATAGCTGCTTGTCCTGAAGCTTTACCCCTGTTCTGTGGCAGCTTTCACTGGTCCACGATGAATGTTATCAAGGCAGTTTTGCTGTCTGGATTACTTAAAAGCTTTCTCCACTGCACGACATTGTGTCCTACTTGCTGAACCACAACTGCATCTCTCGGCATTCTTGATTGATGTTTTCCAGTACACATCAAACACCACATCTATTCAGTTACTGAGTAACTGAAAGAGAGAGAAAGAGTAACTGTTACTCTTTCTCCTTCATGCAATGCTAGGTTCAACACAGAACCAGCAATCTCTCCAAAAGTCTTGCCATCATCTTTCAGCATGAGTGGTCTCCAATATCTTCAACTGCTAATGTTGATTTCTCTAACTCGCTAGTGAGTGCAGCGGCTTTGTTGGTTTTCCGCAATGAGACATCTGGATTGAAAGTGACCAAGGCAGTGGACCATGAGCCAGGACATCTTCAATGTGCAGATCTTTACTTTGCGAAGCAATGATCATATGCCCAAAAATATTTCTATCTGCTTTCAAGACCAGCTCCTTGTTTTGGTTTGGTTTTGGTTTGGTTTCCTCTATCTCTTTTTGTGATGCCTGAGAATGTCTTCAGATTCTTTTTTCCCCCACTTTGTCATGGAACTTGGTTGCTGGTTACTCTTTCTCTATCATATGATTGTTCAATTGCTACTGTTGTGTCAGCTAGAATTAGCTAGACATATTTTATGTGAAGTCCTCTGATACATGCTTGTGAATTAGGGCTATACAAATAAACTTGACTTGACTGACTTGACTTGGTGACACAGCAATTCCTGTGGAAAGACTGATGATATTAGACTGATCTGAGCTGCCTCAGATACTGACTTCTGTCTGAAGTGACTGCACCAGTTTTCAAGCTGAAACCCTTGGTTCCTCCAGCAGTCTGATTGTCCTTGTTTATGGTCTCCTCAATTGTCTGGTCTACCATAATCTTTCCAATATGGAATCATTTGTCTGCAGGATGTATGCACCGTCATCCAGTGTATGTGATGCCAACAATCTTAGCTACCTGCTGTTCTGCACCATTCTCGCCACCCTCACTGACTGTCTCACTGAAATAAAAACCTGGATGACCAACAACTTCCTCAAACTCAACTGCAATAAATCTGAAATCGTGATCTTCGGCCCAAAATCCCTCCTCCCCTCCTCCCAGAACTTCTCACTCTGCATTGATACCGTCCCCTCTGGTCAGAAATCTCGGTGTCATCTTGGATCCCACCCTCTCCTTCAAGTCACACATCAACAACATCACCAAAACATCCTTCTTTCACCTCCGAAACATTGCACGACTGCCCCACTCTCTCCCCCTCAGCCGCCGAAATACTCATCCACGCCTTCATCACCTCCAGACTAGATTACTGCAACAGCATCCTCTATGGCCTCCCTTCCACTGTTCTCCGTAAACTGCAATATGTCCAAAACTCAGCTACCCGATTACTCACCCACTCCCGCTCCAGAGAACACATCACACCCATCCTCCAACATCTCCACTGGCTCCCCATTCAACACCGCATCCACTTCAAAATCCTCCTCATCACCTACAAAGCCCTCAATTATCTGGCCCCCTCTTACCTAACAGATCTCCTCCAGCGCCACTCCCCCACCCGCCGTCTCCGCTCTGCTGATGCCAACCTCCTCACCCCCATCACCAAAACCAAGCACCGCACCACGGGGGACAGAGCCTTTGCCATCGCTGCCCCAACCCTCTGGAACTCTCTGCCCCGCAATATCAGAAACTCCGACTCACTCACCTCCTTCAAAACCCAACTCAAATCCCACCTCTTCAAAACAGCCTACAATATCTGACGTTTACCTCTAATCACCATTCCATCTCTGCAATCTATTGATTTGTATTTGTTTTGTATCTGTATTTGTTCTTGTTATTTAGTTTGTTTACTGTATAACTGTTTCTATGTATTGTAAAGCGTCTTTGAGTTCCCCAGAAAAGCGCTATATAAAACTTGTGTAGTATTATTATTATTATTATTAAATGTCCTCGAGTGCCCACCGCCTCATGGGTGGGGTCGTCAAAAGAGCCTTTCTGTGTGGAGTTTGCATATCTCCCCGTGCCCCCTGGGGGTTTCCTTCATAAAGAACCCCTCACCAAAACATGCAATATCCTGGTCACTGAAGTGGTGCCTCCTCTGGTCATTCAGGGCGCCTGTTCGGAGGGAAGGGAACTCATTGGAATAGCGTGATCATCCCACGTGCTATGTCCTACCGGTGAAGCTTCCCCTGTCAGGTGAAAAGAAGTGACTGGCTACACTGCCCATGTCTCGGAGGAAGCATGGAGCCAGTTTCAGCTCTCCCCAGATCGGCAGAGGGTGGAGCAGCAACCAGGATAAATAAATTAAAAATGAGCACTAATGGGGGATAAAAAAAAATGAAAAAAGAAGAAGAAAAAAAATAGACTGTTTAATATTATATTTGTGATAGTGGTGTTCTGTTCAAATAAAATGACAAGATTGTCTCTTTCTTTGGATCAACGTTTGGTGTCATTGAGGCTTAACTGTGACTAAGATACCACTTTGGAAGGTTTATCAAGTTGAAATATCATCTAAAAGGTACAGACCTTTTCAAAATACAAAACTAGAATTTACCAACTTGGGTGGTACCAATTTGTGAAAATTCTGGCCCGGGCCCATCTTCTACTTTAAGGCCCACAATCAGCCTTCATGGTGGGATAATATGGGAAGATTATACATTTCCTGAATTGTTACAGTCCTGTGAGTATTTCAGGTTTTGTTATTTGTGTCAGTGATGTTCCTACATGTCATAATGCTCAAATAAAGACTATAGTTTAGGCGGAAATGGTGGAAAAACGAATGTTGTTGACACTTTGAAGAGCCCATGTGACCTCTATGTTTATTAGACAAACTCACAACTGTGCTTAAAATGAACCTATGAGTCTACCTTTAAAATTAGCCCAAACATGCCTTCATAAAACATGAGTAACGGTCCTGAAAATGAGCCTAAAGTAGGATATGCACCAGCGCCTAGATACCAATTTATTGTAGGGGGTGGTTAACTTCATGTGCTGATAACTGTGACAAAGCTACCACTTAGCAAAGGTTATCATACCAAAATATCATCTATGGACATGTACCTTTTCAAAAAATGTGACTAGATTTTGCCACCTTGAGTGATACCGATAAGTGAAATTTTGGGCTTTGGCCCATGGACTATAAACTCTGGAACTCCCTCCCATTTCCCATCCGCGACTCTGGTTCTATAAACATCTTTAAAAGCAAACTCAAAACCCATCTTTCCTGCCTCGCTTTCCCTGAGCACAGCCTGGGCTCCTGATAGCTCTACTGCTCCCTTTTAGCCTCTTTTCTTACTCTTTTTTTCTGCCTATTATGTTTCTTTTAGTGTGTTTTGTTCTTATTGTACAGTGTCCTTGAGTCTGAGAAAGGCGCTTTTAAAATTGAATTTATTATTATTATTATTATTATTATTATTATTATTATATTTGGGTGGGTAATTAATGTGATGGTCAGCTGTCATAGCCTATAAAAAACGATATTTGAGGCTGGGTTGCCAGAGGCTTTAAGCCCTTTTCCGATTTGCTTGTGTGAAGAAAAGCTCACCTTTGCTGTAGCTGCTGGAGAGACTCATTCACAACATCACCACTGTCTGCAACCTGTAACAGCAGCAGAGCACAGCCTCACATATACACATTTCTATTATGATCAGTGTAGTGTCTCCCCAGACTCAAATATTACGTTGAATCGCTGCACTCCGCATACTACATAAATGAGTCTGTACCACTTCACAGCCACTGCTGGGGTTTGGTGGGCGCGTCTAGGGGGGTGAAATTGAATGAGTGACAGGTCGTAGCACCAATGAGAGAGTGGTTAAAAAAATGGGCTGCTCCTCCCGTGTTGTCTGATCGCAAAGTCGTTACTGATTGGGCAGGACTGTATCCATCCCTGGCATATGACTGGCCAAGTGAACGGTTCCCTCCCATTACCAGCCGGCTGGGGGGGAAGCGTCCCAGACCCAGAGAGAGCTCTGCAGCATGCAGTAACATAGTGTATCAGCGTAAGAACTCTCATGGGTCTGGCGTCGAGGCTATGATCAGCTGTGGCCGAGTTACTACTAAAGGAGACATTAAGTGTTCATTAAATAAATTTGCACGCTATTCAAGACCGGGAAATGATCAAATTAAGTTGTAATACTTTTCCAGACTTTCCAGACGTGGAATAGAGTGACATTAGTCGAGTGGCTCACAGTGTGACGTGTGAACATTGATCTGGGCGGCGTACCTTTCCAATGAAGCTGGAGGAGGCCAGCAGCTGGGCCATGAAGGAGATGGAGAGGAACTTAAAGTGTCTCAGCTCCTTGCTGCTGTGAGCCTCCAGGCTGAAGATCAGCTCCTCCACTTTCTCCTCCTCCTCCTCCTCCTCCTCCCCCTTCCTCCTGCGGCCAGCGGGGCGCTTCCCCGGAGCTGCAGCATCACGGAGAGGAGAGGAACATCCAGAAGGAAATGACAATGGAGAATTTAGGTATTTTTCAACCTGGACCCTATTTTCATCATTTATTTGATGTATAACTAAGTAATGTGAACAGAAATCTTTGGAATTGATCGCTTCAGTTGGCAGCCGCTTTTCCCACATGCCACTACAGTGCTGCACTAGACAATTTTGTTTCCCATTTACTTCACGGGTGGCCACACTTTTTTTTACCTTGCGAGCTACTTTTAAAATGGCCAGCTCAACATGATCTACCAACCATCCCAACCAAAAAATAAAAAAATCAATTCCACCCCACACACACACACACGCGTAAAATCAATGTTTTACTCACTTTTATACATACGTGGGTCGTTGTCATTGTTGTAGTCGTTTGATGTCTCTGATGATTGTTTTTTTTACCTTTTATTTATACAGGGGGAGTCTGACTGAGAGCAATGCGCTCTCTTTTTCAGGAGTGCCCTGTTCACATTCACACACACATTCATACCTGGAAGCTGACCAGTAGCCTACAACATCACCTGACTGCAGCTTGGGTAAAGTTGCATCTACTGTAGGTGTCATTCAGCATATTGTGAATATATGTTGTTGGAGAATGTGTTGTCATATCCTACTATAGCATTCAGTGTCTCCTATACAGTTATCTATTTGTGGAGGTACACCGCAATAGATTTTGAGCACCACAAATAGATGTTGACTGCCACATATTCATTTCAAGTAGTTGACTGCAAACACCTGCTTTAGGAGCCCACTAGATGGTGCTCTGAGGCCCACCAGTGGGCCACGGTTCAGTGGTTGAGAAACACTATGATGCAGATAGAATAGGCTATATAATGGCTCATTTCCACCACATTTTACTGCCCTGCACAGCTCGTCACCACTCGGCTCTATTCGTTTCAGCCCGATGGACGTTTTGCTTCCACCGCGGATCATCTGCCCCCACCCACCCCCGCCCACAGCTGGTCGTCATAGCGACCGCATATCTGTCCTTCGCTTATAGCCGAAGTAGGCTATAACATAATGTTACAATTAAATCCATCCACAGAACTTTTAAACTGTTTATGGTACTGGTGCCTCTAAATGACCTACAGTGTACATGGGCAAATGTGACAATCGGCCAGGAGAATGGATATCACTTTGTAGTTAGTCAAACTCACAGGCATGCGAGTGACGGGAGAGGCGCAACAGAGTGAAGCCTCTACCCCGCGGCCTCTCACCAGGCAAGACCGCGGCTTCACCAAACACCCGCTGCGGCCTAGCGGAGCGCTGCAGTCTGCACTCAGCTACAGAGCTTCCTGAGCCTGAGCAGCGGACTTTTTTCTCTCTCAGACAATTGAACACCCGCCACGATTTTATTTCACCGGAGGCGAAGGCAGCAACACAAAAGACTGATGGAAATATATAGAAGAGAAGGTAAGCCCACTAAACTGGTATGCAGCCGCCAGCATCGCATTGACAGTCAGTAGACAGAGTAAACACGATTCTGCGTGACCAATCAGTCGTCAACAATGTTTTCACGTCACCGTATGAACCCGGGTTCACAGAATAGAACCACGACGAAGCAGGTACGAAAAGTAGCACGACTCGACCCCAATACAACCCGGACTGGGATAGTTTTTAGTGGTGGAATGAGACCATTTATCGAGTCGGACGGAGCGGGATCGCGCTACTACCTGCGGTGGGAATGAGCCATAAGAGACAATTATTTTTTCATCACTGTAAAGCCACAGCATAGTGAAGAGGATATTCATGTGATGTGTGTAGTTCTTCATATCTACTGGCCTCTTCATTTTGCTCTCAGAGTACCCCAGGTTAATGCATTTTATTTTAAAATTTACAAAATGTCTTTATCCAGGGGGGGCACAGCCCCCCTTGGAGACCCCCCTAGCGGAGTAATATTGACTTCTGGGTGGTGCTTCCTGTTTGGAAGGTCTATAATCGCCTATGCGTTGACCGGCACCGTTTTTCTCTAGCGTAAACACTGCTGGGTCAGTACATCAAAGGACATGTTTCAGCGACCCAGTGGTCATTAAAAGAAAGAAAAAAAAGTATTTTGAGTGCTAGAAACTAGCAAAGATTTGCTCTTGCACTGGGCGTAAGATATGGCCCTTGACTTGACTTGCAAAAAATGACTTGTGAGCATTTCTGCCTCACCCTGGTCTGTCTCACCCTGGTCTGTGTCATCTATGCATCTCCCTGGTCTGTCTCACCCTGATCTGCCTCCCCCTGGTCTGTGTCGTGTGTCTCACCCTGGTCTGTGTCATGTGGCAGTTGCAGCAGATACTGCAGGATCCTGATGAGTGAGGTGACCTGATCCCCCACAGAGAACTGACAGCAGAGAGAGATCCAGAAGTCCACGTCTCTCTCCAAAGCTGCATCCTGCAAACACACACACACACACACACACACACACACACACACACACACACACACTAGGACCGTATGATACTGATGAAAACTTGAGTGTACTTCACACTGGTCAAACAGAGCCCATCGCTGTGTCAAGCAGGGTTTCTGTATAGCAGAAGAGACAACATTTAGGGGGACTCTTGAAAAATACTTTTCACAAAAAATAAAAATATTGGTTTGAGTAGAAATTGGCATTTTACTATTAAAAATAAGTTACCTATACTATAAGTTATGTAATATGAAGCAGTATGTTTCACTCTATATTCAGTAGAGCGTGATTTCTATTCGCACATAGGATAAGCAATAACCACGCCCTGTGGCGCCGGGATTGGCCAGCAGCAACACTGGAGGGCACGCTGCCCAGCAATTTCATGAACCAACTGAATAGCTCTTGAGAACGGACAGCGATTTCGAGAGCGGACATTGAAATTAATTATGGTCACCTACCTTCCTTAGCATAGTAATAATAATAATAAGCATACTGTAGTAATCCGCTCCCGGGATCATTAATGAGGAGGAGAAGAGGCAATACTTGGTGCAGTCTTTATTCACCCTCACACCCACAGCTTCTCGCGCCTAGCCACACTTGGCTACGCTCCCAGCTAGCACACACAGCTCCTAGCTACACACACGTCCCAGTCTGCCTCCTCGTATCTCCAGACTGGCCAACACACACACATTTCCCCGCCGACAAAATGGCCACCTCCCGCTCACCCAATCCCCAGCGAGCTAGCAACCCCACGTGACTCCATGTTCCCTTCACGTGCATTACCTCCATTCACAGTGCCTTCAAGTGCGGTAGGAAACCACACTACAACACCCCCAGCTAACTAACCCTGACAACCAGACAATCCCATGTTTACTGACAACCCCACATCGCTACAATACTAATTGTAATCTACACAATGTATCTACAAAAACAAGCAATAATATAAACGGTGTTGTGTTCACGTTCATATAATATAATGTATCATATCGTTAATTTCAAGCTCAATTCTTACCCAGATAAAAGGTACAGCACTGAAAATGTAACAAGCAATAGTTTTTTAAACATCTTTATTTTAAAAGATGAAAAACCCCAGGTGCTTTAGTCCCAAGCTTCAATGCTCCTGGCAGACTAGATGCCTTGTGGCACATTGCTGTCTCTACCACTCATAAGTATTGCTGTTCTTATTTATCCGATGTATTTATCATCTATTAAACTTGAAATGGGACCATCATTTAGAAAACGGAGGACATGAGAGGATGAAAAATACTTGAAATTGTTGATTCAGACTATAAACTCATTTGCAAAGTGTTTGATTAAGACATAGACCGAGAGAGATGTCGGGTCATTTTCCCATTCACTTCCATGTTACCGATTTTGTTTCTGCAGTACCCACGTCACGCCACTGGCCATTCGAAAGAATACAATTTCTGCATTAGCTTCAAACAGAGGAAGGCTGAATTGCCCACTGATATTATGACATGGAAAATTGTCTAGAAAGGTGAAAATGTGGACTTGAATGTGTTAAATGTGTTGAATGACTCAAAGGTTGAATGTCATTTTCTGCGATATGCGTCTCACATGCACTGTTATTTTGGGATGTCCTTGTAAACTAAATATCCCTCAGGACAATATATGACGCTGGTTGGTTTTGGCTTTTGAGGCATGTTCTCTCACCATTTTGAAGATGCTGCTAATGGTGTTGGCAACCAGAGGGTTCCTGCTCTCCACCAGCAGGTCGAACATCATGCCCAACAGCTGCTGCCCGATTTCCTCGTCTCCGAGGGCCGAGGAGAACGGCTTGGTGATCTGCAGACAGAGGGACGGTCAGGGGGGAGGCTCACTCAAATCACTTAATTTTTTTAAGCCCATGGCACACCAATGAAACATTCTCCAACAACTGCCAACAACAATGTTGGCAGTTGTTGGAGAATGTTTCATCGGTGTGCCATGGGCTTAACACATACAAACAAGTATTGAAGATGTGGAATCTGACCAAACATCTCCAAACAAGGACAGCGATGGCCCACCAAACAAACATCTGTTTGTCCGTTGTAGAATGTTTGATTGGTGTGCCATGGGCTTATGCCACATTCACATATTATTCTATGAATCAAACTCACTAGCAAAATGTTACAATTGTAATATAGTGTGTGGGAACTTTAAGGTGATGTAACACACATCATGTCGTGGTCATATTGGAAATGTAAATCTATGTTGTTGTCACATTAAATTCTGTTATCCAGTTCTGTTGTGCCTTTGCTTGTCATCTTGATTTTTTTTGGTAAGGTAGGAAGGATGTTTTTAAAATTCCCCTTTTTTATGATCTCAACTACACAAATGAATAGCTTTGACTCTAAACCACAGGTTCTCAACATGGGGTCTGGGGACCAGCAGGGGTCCTTGAGGTCTTCCAGGGGGACCCCAGCAAATAGACAAATTGTTCAACTTCATCATTGTTTCATTGACAACAACAAGCTGACACAATGAGAGAATGTAGAATAATGACTATTTTGATGATAGTTTATCTCTATATACAGTAAGGTACAGGTAGTCATGGAATTCTGGACAGAATCACATCTGACAATAGAAACATTCTCAGATTTGGGTCAGAGAGACAACATCTCATCAAATGGGGGTCTGTGACTCTAATGTGGACTACATGAGGGGTCCTTGATATTCAAACGGTTGAGAATCGAAATCTCAGAGCTGCTGGTGATGTGCGACCTGCTCCAGCGCCATGATCTGGAAGCTGGGGATGTCGGGGAGGGGCTGGGCCGAGGTCGTCAGCGCCTGGTGCAGCAGATCCAGACAGGCCCGGTTCTTCACCAGGAGAGGGGCCGACTCCTCGTTGTACTTCCCCAGGACCAGCTGTACCAGCTGGGCCTCGTTGCGCAGGAGGGTGGGGGGTTCAGGTCCGCTCTGCTCCAGAAGCCGCTCCAGGAGCGGCAGCAGGGCCGACAGGACCGACTGCAGGTGTAGGAGGAGACAGTTTGATCGGTGAGATTTTAACTATCAATGTTAGAATGTATATGAATTCAACAGCATGACACTACTCTATCAATGTTAGAATGTATATGAACAGCATGACTTGTCTTAAATTATATGGGACAGGAGTCTATCTATAGTCCAGCTCTGCTCAATTAACAGCAGAGACCAACGGATCCAATTTAAGGTCACTCATTGTCTTCATTATTCAAAGTCCAGGATGCACAAATGTGGAATGAATGTCGTGAAACACGTTTGAAATTGTGCAGCTCAATGCGAGTAAAAACCTGCGATGATGTAAGAACTCTTAAAGTCCCTGGAAACCAAAATCCACAAAAACCTTCTAACTATTAAATTTAGGGTCTTATGTGAGTAATTGTGTGCCTCAGAAAGTAGTTGACATTACTTTCAACCCTAACCTCAAAAATCGCCACTTTTCTACAAGGTCCCTTTTTTTCTACAAGGTTTTCTACAAGGTCTACAGTATATAAGTGAGTGAGGAGAGAATGTGTGCGTGCCCCTCAGTCTCACCTGGCTGATGTAGGAAGGGTCAGCGATGATCTTCTTTAGAAGGTGCTCTATGATTGGCTGGAAGGGAGTGGCGCCGGCTCCTGATAGGCTCTGCAGGGCGCCGAGGCCCGCCCTCCTAACCTCACGGACCGGAGAGCTGAGACAGCCAAGCAGGGAAGGGACCACTGACACACACACACACACATGCACATACACAGTTTAGTTCCTGCTCTTCTTGACCATTTCGTCGCTTGACATGAAGGCCGAGCCAAATCAGCCAATGAGCACAGAGGGGGGACTAACGATTGGCCAATCAGCATCAATAAACAGCCGGTGGGACTAAGGCCGAATTCAGACACAATCCGTCGAGATGGATAGTAGTCCGGCTGTAGTTCGTCGGCTTGGGCGGATCTCACTTCACCCCCCCCCTCCCCCTTTCTGCCTTCTCCAAGCATGTGTGAGCGAACCAGGAAAAGACAACAAGACTGATAAAATCTGCTTTTTATCATCTTAAAAATATAGCAAGAATTAGGGGATACATGTCCAGACAGGATCTAGAAAAACTAATTCACGCCTTCATTTATAGTAGGTTAGACTACTGCAATAGCCTTTTTTCTGGTCTCTCCAAAAAAGAACTTAGGCAACTTCAACTCATTCAGAATGCTGCTGCTAGAGTTCTAACGAAGACTAAGAAAGCTGATCATATCACTCCAGTTCTTAAGTCCTTACACTGTTTGCCAGTGTGTCAGAGAATAGATTTTAAAATACTGTTATTAGTCTAAAAAATCACTTAATGGCCTAGGCCCAAAAAACATAGCTGAATTGCTCCCACGCTACGAACCGTCTAGAACTCTTACGTCAACAGGGTCCAGCTTATTAACTGTCCCTAGGATCAAATCAAATCACGGGAAGGCTGCATTTACCCACTATGCTTCTGCTAGCTGGAACAAATTGCCTGAAGACCTCAGATCTGCCCCAACCTTACTTACTTTTAAAAATAGACTAAAGACTTTTATGTTTACCCTCGCTTTTAACTGCTGACAGCTACTATGCAAACCCAATGAGTAAGTTAGCTCTTTCTGCAACTGCCGCGCCTGTTGCCTATTGCACTTTTTATACTCTTTTTTTAAGTTTTGTTGTGATGCTTTTAAATGTCCATTTTATTTCTTCTTTTCGTTTATTTTCCTGTGTGCTTAATGAAGTTGCTTAATGCACTTTTTATACTCTTTTTTTTAAGTTTTGTTGTGATGCTTTTAAATGTCCGTTTTACTCTCTTCTTTTCTTTTCTTTTCCTGTCAACCATTTTATGTGAAGCACTTTGAATTGCCTCTGTGTATGAAATGTGCTATACAAATAAACTTAACTTGACTTGATACAAAAGAGAACAAGCGTATTTCAGCATAAAGGCCTTCTTCAGCATCAGGGCTGACATGTCCATTGCTGCTGTCTATCTCAGATGACACATTCAAACTTTTGAAAGGATATTTTAGTGTGCTGGCCTGTTGTCTTTTTTAGGAAGAAAATCCTATTGCTACATAGCAGTCCCACATATTAATGCAAAGTTGTCTCTAACAAGCACCATGCTCTTTAAGAGGTGTCCACGACGTGCCATTGACACCTCTTAGCTGTTGTGAAATCACTGCAAACCACAGCCTCTTGGGGCGTATTGCTTAAAGCAGTGCTGACCAATTTGGGGCCCGCGGGCGCTGATTTTTTTCTCCAGAATGCAACTCTGGCAAGTTATCAGATATCTGCACTGATTGCAAAGGGTGGACGAGCTTTTTCATGTGGTGACTTTGTGAAACAGTGTCTGAATGTGGCTGCGGATACTGTGTTCACTCCTGAGATTGCATCCCTGCAAATTGTCATGGCAAATTGTTTACAAAAGATGGACAATAAAGCTGATTTTCAAAGTACCTTGAGGATTTTTCAAGTTGTGAATTAAGTAAAATTTCTCTCTTGATTACAAAGGTGGAAAATACAACTGTTTTTAACTGGGTGTTTACTGATTAAATGTTTAAGCTCCCCACAAATGCAGATGATTTTTTTAATATATATAACCAATTGCAAATTATTACAACTACCAAACAGATAAAAAGTAGATTATTATATTGAAATGTTATTTTAGATTTAGAATGTTAGTTTTCTATAAAACACAATACATTTGAATGTAATTCCACAACGTTTATTTTTGGCCCTCGGCCCTCCACCCAGATTGAGTTTTGGCCCTTCATGGGAAAGAGTTTGGGCACCCCTGCCTTTGATGTACGTGATGTTTTAGCTAATCTTATCTTTCTCAGCCATGACATCCAGCAGTTCAACATAATTTCTCCCATTACAAGAGCTAACAGCAGCACTTTCAGCAAGTTACTGTTTCGCTTTTTAAACAGACGTTATTTAATTATTCAATCAGGGATAACACCAAACATTCACAGTAATACCAGATTAATGGCATAAATCCCCACCTTTTTACACCAAAGATAAATCACAAAATCAAACAGGTGCCGCCAGGGTATGGATCTTTTTGTTCTTATGTCCAGTATTTTTATTTTTTTCAGTTTATGATTTGTTTATACCACTTGCAATTGGCCAATAACTCGTAGCCTATGCTATAATCAAAAGTTCAGTTTCTTACAAATCTGAAACTTTCGTTGCAGCATCAGTAGGTGTATACACACATTGATCATTTTCATTATCAAATTTACCAAAACATACTGAAATAAATCTCATTTAGACCTGTACTTCTTTCAGACCCTGTCCGAGGTGTCGTGTGGTGTGGTTCACACTCACATGCTGCAGATTCCTCCCCTCTGCTTTCCTGCGAGCGGTTCTTCTGAGCACAGGATTCGAACCATCAAACAACTAAACTTCTGATAGCAACCACTCAGCCACAACTTTTCGTTGTGGTAGACTGGTGTTCATCCTTCTTTGCTCGTCAAGTGCAAGATCAATCCGAGACTTGCCAAAAGTGGGAAGGTTGTTCAATCACAGTAGGCCTATCCTACGATCGTCCAGTCTGGCTAGTTGAAAAAAGCAGACAAGGAAGCCGCATGCAGCTAACCTCGCATCAGGTTCTCCCAGAGGAGAGATGCATTGCAGCCACATTACCAAATCTTTTCTTTTGTATCAGTCCGTTTGAAAAGATCACACTTTTCTGTCCTTTTTTGTAGGTTAGCCAAGGCTGGAGTAGGCCTCCTTCTCGCTATCACTTCTTTTTTAGTTTGAAACGTTTTTGAGGCCTGAGATTATCAGCGGGAGCTGCTGCCGCCATGTTGGATATTGACATTGGAATATGGAACGTCGACTCACGTTTAGCTTGACTGCAGAGAGAGAGAGAGAGCCTGGTGACGCGAGGTTACTTCTTCTTCTGTTTGGTTTTACGGCGGTTCGGTTGGCATCCAAAATGTTGCATTACCGCCATCTACTGAACTCAACCTAAACTGATCTGAATTGAACTAAAATAAACACAACAAAATAACACCATATCCACCCAAAGTGCTCCGATTCATAATTACTGTCCATATCACTCAGAGGCAGACGCCTGAGTTTGCACAAATGCATCTCTCAGTATTTTATCTATCTCTGCCCCAGATAGGCCTACATCAACCACATCCAAAAATCTCTTTGCGTCAACCACCATTTCAGTCCTCTCCGTCTTCCCAGTCATACTAGCAGCACAGTTTAACACCATGGCGATGGATGCCAGGAATCGCTTCTTGTCCATACCATAGACTGTACGTGAGGTTACATTTAGCTTACTGTAGCTGACGTAATGACGTTACCTGCGCAGATTTCCATAAAAAGAAGAAGCTAAAAGCCCCAAGAGCTATGAATTGTCACGTTACTGTTGTAGACTAAGTACTGTTGTAGATTGAAGTACGCGTGCGCGAAATGTGTTTCCAGCTTTTTTTCTAGAAAACGGTAGCGCGCGCGCGTACACACACACACACACACACACACACACACACACACACACACACACACACACACACACACACACACACACACACACACACACACACACACACACACACACACACACACACACACACACACACACACACACACACACACACACACACACACACACACACACACAGTGAACTCACTGTGCCGCAGCTGGGCATAGTTTATTTTTGTTTTGTGCGTCGCTAACGTTAGCATATACTAACTTGTTTTTGAGATCACGGGGACCAGCGTCAAGCAAGCCACAATTCAAAACGGGGGTTTTCCTCTGGTTATTGCTTTCAAAATAAAGGCATAATAATAATGAAGCTATGTTCACTGACTCAAATGCCACATGCACTAGACTATTTTAAAGCCAAAGTTGTATATCCAAGCTAATCATTGCATTATCTTTTTTTTTATTTAAGTTGCAAATTAAAAAAAAACCCAAGTCTACTTTTAAGGCAATATTGCTCATTTCCGGCTGTGTTGGAGTAATTTCAGGCGCCTTGAGGTCGCTATGGATGGACGGATAGATCAAGTCGAGAGAGATCTGAGGAGCCCGGGTGAAGCTCATCACACACACACACACACGCGCACACACACACACACACACACACACACACACACACACACACACACACACACACACACACACACACACACACACACACACACACACACACACACACACACACACACACACACACACACACACACACACACACACACACACACACACATATATATATTGTAGCGAATCAGCAGTACACATACAGGGGTGAGCATTGGTAGTGTCTCGACTGCAGATAGGAACTGATGTGTGGGAGTGTTGTATTGGGGAACACTATGCTGTGGGGATACTTCCGGAGTGAACTGAGCATGCGCGTCAGTCTTCACACACTACTCGAAGGGAAAGCTGCTAGCTTTGAGCGTGACAACCGCTGAGAGTTGTAATATAACTAACTGTGAATAAAGACCCTTGTACCATCAAGAAGCCTCTGCCTCATGAGATACCGGATACGTTACAATATATATATATATATATATATATATATATAACTGGTGGGAATAGCGTGAAGCTCCGAGCTGTCGGTGAAAAGAGAAAAGAAATTGGCCAAGTAGGCTACAATTGTGGAGAAAATGGGGGGACATTTCAGAAAAAAAGTAAATAAAAAAGAAATGTCACACACTCACACCTGGGATCTGCCCAGTATAACGATGGGGCTGTTCTATTGGAGCAACAAGGGGATTGTATGCTTTGCTCAAAGGCACTTCAGTAGGCCTAGGAGTTTCACTTCACACAAATTCACTTCCTCCAGATAGATTGTGTCTTGAGATTTTCTCTCAACTTAAAGTCCAATTCCATGTTGTCCAAATCCACTGGGATAAAGAATCATTTTAAGTCATAATCATGTCAAATCTTTGCTTTGTCTGTTGGCCTTAATGGTTGTGAGTGACAGGAGGTGCAGGGTGAGCACTTCTCTTCTGGAAATGGCTTAGAAACCCCCTTATTGTGAATATACTGAGGAAAGCCATAGAGCCCCTAGGTCTCTAGTTAGTGGAAGTAAAGTTTCATGAGGCTGTGATTATCCTAGAGGTCACATTAGGTCATTTTATTCAGTCAGGTCAAGTTTTGAAAAATGCTCTCACTACAATGAAATGGCTGCTGTACTATGGAGACTCACATCATCACACATGAAGACAATTGAGCTCAGTAAATCCACAAGAGTCTCAGCATTCCAGATACCCAATTCATGCAATTACACGACTGTTTAGGGACCCAAGTGTATGCAGAAATATTCACATAGAATAAGTGAAAATAACACATTTATACTGCATGCAAAACATGCCATGGTTTTTGCCAATAACTGAATGATTAGCAGGAAGTGGGTGTGTCTGTAATGGGGAGTTATGGCTTCTATGGGTACCCATAAAAGCCATTCTCATTCAGATGAGAGGTCAAGGGACCCCTTTGAAAAAAGGCCCTGCCAGTTTGTCCCTCTCCAAATGAGGCTACCATGGATGGACCGACCACAAAATAACTATCCAACCTTTGAATAAACATGCATGCACAAGCAGCCACATTTTTAACATAATTGTTCATATCATTTGACAAACATCAGTGTAAACAATACATACATTACATCAATACATCCACAGTGTTGGTGTGAGTAAAATCTCATCTCCTCTCCACAGATCTAGACGAGCCCTTGGCTGACCTGCTTGATGATTTGCTTCCAGAGGAAAGCAAGACACAAGCTAAGACGAGTGTGCAGAAGACTAAAGCTGAAACATCAGAGCTATCTCCTTCAGCATCCCCATCCTAAAGGAAGTGGGTGAGCCTGAAATACTGTCACACACACACACACAGGATAACACAACAAAGCGTGCACACATGCACACTACATACTTGCATACATAAACACTCGAATGCCCCTCCACCAGATAACAATTCGTGTTTACTCTCCTGTGTGGACTATCATGTGTCTGTTCAAGCTTGCTTTACAACCAAAACCTTTACCACAGACTGAGCAAGTAAATTGTTTCTCTTCAGTGTGGACTATCATGTGTGACTTCAAGCTTGCTTTACGACCAAAACCTTTACCACAGACTGAGCAAGTAAATTGTTTCTCTTCAGTGTGGACTATCATGTGTGACTTCAAGCTTGCTTTATGACCAAAACCTTTACCACAGACTGAGCAATTAATTTTTTTCTCTCCTGTGTGGACTATCATGTGTCTCTTCAAGTTTCCTTCATGACCAAAACCTTTACCACAGAGTGAGCAAGTAAATTGTTTCTCTCCTGTGTGCATTATCATGTGTGACTTCAACTGCCATTTACGACCAAAACCTTTACCACAGACTGAGCAATTAAATTGTTTCTCGCCTGTGTGGATTATCATGTGTGTCTTCAAGGATCCTTTGTGACCAAAACCTTTACCACAGACTGAGCAATTAAATTGTTTCTCGCCTGTGTGGATTATCATGTGTGTCTTCAAGGATCCTTTGTGACCAAAACCTTTACCACAGAGTGAGCAAGTAAATTGTTTCTCTCCTGTGTGCACTATCATGTGTGACTTCAACTGCCATTTACGACCAAAACCTTTACCACAGACTGAGCAATTAAATAGTTTATCACCTCTGTGGACTATCATGTGTGTCTTGAAGTTTCCTTTAAGACCAAAACCTTTACCACAGACTGAGCAATTAAATTGTTTCTCTCCTGTGTGGACTATCATGTGTCTTTTCAAATGTGCTTTACCACCAAATATTTTACAACAAACTGAGCAGCTGTGTTTCTTCTTAAGAACTTCACTGTTTTTCTGTGAGTCTAAACCTGAATGAGGTTCACTAGTTTCCATCCATTCTTCATCACTGTGTTCAGTCTCAGCTTCAGAAGAGTCTGAAGTCTTGTCATCACTAGTTGGTTGTAAATTACTAGCTGGATCTATGTTCCTGGCTGGTTCTGATACTCCACAGTCCTCTCCATCAGCTTCTGTTTTCATCTGTTCAGTTGAGCAGCTGGCTAGAGGCTTTGCCTCTCTGTTCTCCTCAGTTTGGCTTTGATGAAGCTGTGACGACTGAGGTTTCTCTTCCTCATCTTCACTCTTCACAGGAACAGCAGTGAATGGGAACTTGGTGATATGGGCCGCCTCCAGCCCTTGAAGCTGCTCTCCCTGCTGACTGATCCAGAGTTCCTCCTGTTCCTCTTTAATGTATGGAGGCTCTGGGTCCTTCTGCTCCTCTTTAATGTGTGAAGGCTCTGGGTCCTCCTGTTCCTCTTTAATGTGTGGAGACTCTGGGTCCTCCTGTTCCTCTTTAATGTGTGGGGGCTCTGGGTCCTCCTGTTCTTCTTTAATGTGTGAAGGCTCTGGGTCCTCCTGTTCTTCTTTAATGTGTGGGGGCTCTGGGTCCTCCTGTTCTTCTTTAATGTGTGAAGGCTCTGGGTCCTCCTGTTCCTCTTTAATGTGTGAAGGCTCTGGGTCCTCCTGCTCCTCTTTAATGTGTGGAGGCTCTGGGTCCTCCTGCTCCTCTTTAATGTGTGGAGGCTCTGGGTCCTCCTGGTGCAGACTGGGGCTCCACTCCTGCTGCTCAGCGGGAATCGCATTTAGGCGCTGCTCCACCACAGCTCTCAGCTTCTGGCCTTTGGACATTTTCATTTTCACACAGAGACAGGAACTTTTCCTCCTGAACGATTTACTGACAAACTGTATCCTTCAAAGCTCCAACAGCTTCACAGCTAACGTTAGTTTCACAGCTAATGCTTCACAGCCACGGAGTTCACAGCTAATACAGCTAACGTTAGCTTCACAGCTAAACCACTGAAGAGAGGAGCTTCTTCTTCCCCTCAAGAGTTAAACAGAGCCGCTGTTCCAGTTTATATATTCGTGATAATATCATCCGCACACACGAGTTTCTGTTTGTAAATTAAACTTATGAAAGGATATAACCGGGAAATAATACGCTACTGCTCCTTGTCTTGCGCGACATCATAACACGAGGGGGGGGGGGGGCGACGCGTGAATATTGCGTCATTCGACAGCCACGCCCACCGCGGGGGAAACCAGGGTGAGGGGCAGAGGAGGAGGGGGGTCTCAGCAGATATGGGTCACATGGTAGCCAAAGTTTCTCTAGCTAGCCAGTCTCTGGAGAAGTCCCTCACTGCAGTGTGGAGAAGCCCAACGTCGGCGTCTGTAGCCTGACAAGGTTTTTTCCTGTTTTCAAGTAGACAAATCTGTCAAAGATAGATTTCAACAAACTGCCTCCAACAGAGAGGAGAGAAGGTCTGCATTGAAGAAAAAAAACTACCATAATGGCGTCTACCAATGTTCATTTTTAATTGTTGCAAATGCAGACCGACTTGTGTACAACAAAACGGTAATTACAAAAACGGATTGCAGATACAGAATAAATACCACTTTCTTGTAGGATACTTGTAGATCATTGTAATCAATTTTGGCACCAGTGCACCACACTGTGGTCATACAGGTGTAGTACACATCTCTGTTTTCGATTTGATACCATTTGTTAGAGATTTTGTGCCTGATTTCACAATTTTTGACGACTCTAAAATGGATATAAATGGTCAGAAATCCCATCAAAATACCACATTATGACACCAAGATCTTAAGGAACTGCATAGAAAAACCCATGTTGTGATTTGTTATCAAAAACATTTGACATTTGGAGATTTCTGTAAGATTTGCATTTTTCTGCATTTGGTGGCGAACACTTCTGTTCTGGAAATGGCTTAGAAACCCCCTTATTGTCAATATAGCTAGGAAAGCCATAGAGATACATCCACAGTGTTTGTGTGAGTAAAATCTCCTCTCCTCTCCACAGATCTGGACGAGCCCTTGGCTGACCTGCTTGATGATTTGCTTCCAGAGGAAAGCAAGACACAAGCTAAGACGAGTGTGCAGAAGACTAAGCTGAAACATCAGAGCTATCTCCTTCAGCATCCCCATCCTAAAGGAAGTGGATGATCCTGAAATACTGTGTTACACACACACACACACACACACACACACACACACACACACACACACACACACACACACACACACACACATAACCACACACACACGCACACACACACACACACACACACACACACACACACACACACACACACACACACACACACACACACACACACACACACACACACACACACACACACACACACACACACACACACACACACTAGTATAAGACATGCATGCTACTCTATTTCCCTTCATCTCACCCATTGAGGAGAAAAAAGGGATTTAGATCATTCAGATAGTAGGATGATGAGTTTTATGCTGCCTTAAAGTGCTCATCATAAGATCCCACTTCTGAGGTTATCAACAACACTGGACACTCATTCAAGTATGGGTTGAAAATAAAAGCAAATAGAGGCTATACAAAACTAATTTGGCTCTTGTTTATTTTTTAATTCAAGTGGCGCAGAGATAGTTCGTGTTTCAGAAAGAAGGTGAGGAGATTACAAATTAAATCAGGCATGTAGCCTAAACGTGTCTCCTCAACTCGGGTGAATATTTTAAAATTCCTGACAGCACGTGAAAGCAACATACTTTCAGGTAGCCTACATTTCCCATGAAGCATTGGGAGTGGGCGTTTTTCTTCTTTCAATGCTGCATCCCACTCCTACAGAGTGTGTCGTGACGGTACTACAATACAACATGATATGTATATATATATATATCTAAATGCAATATCACCTTTTCCATGAGTATTCAATTTGTGTGACATCACTTCAAGTTGTGTATTTTGTCGAGTTGGGAAGTAAACAATTCCTACTCAGACATTCCTGCTCACTTGACACTGGTCTCATCCACACTACGCATGCGTGAAGCAAGCTCATCAACGCGCACCCGAGGCTACTTCAGGTCATTGCTGCGGAGAACGCGTGTGGAAAAACTCCACGTGCGATGATTACAACAGTATAACTGAAGACAGCAGGGCTAAAGCGACGGGCAGAGAATAATAGAGGCTTTCTCACAACTTTCAGCTTCAAACAACGTTACTCAGCCATGAATCCCTCCTCCAGCAGAGATAATACGAACTGTCCAGGTAATCATCATGGCTGCCTGTTTCACTGCGAAATGTGATTGAACTCTGTTTGAAACAGGCTAGAACAATACAGCACGTTACTGCTAATTTGAAGGCCTTGTTTTATAGACTATTGAATTTAAGTCTATTTTTGTTGTTTGTTTTTTTACAAAATGCATATTGTTGTGTTTGTAACAACTACATAAATAAATAAGAGGCGGACTCGGAGCTTCAATTGACAGTCTTTACTTCTGGACGACGTACTGTTACAGAGCGCGGTATTCATCCGCGTAACACCTAGTGGCTATGTTGTGGAACACAGGGGGTGTATTACTACGCTAAATAATATAGGTCCATACACTACAATCCTCCCCTTTTAGATTACTGCATACGTCAAAACAGTATCCCAATTAACAATAACACTATTTTCAATAGCAATACATGGAACATTGTTTGCTTTTAGTTTACATTTCTTTCTTTTTTTTTTTTTTTTTTTTTCTTTTTTACATAGTGTTTCAACAGTCCACAACAATGTCCACATCAACAGTCTGTAAACAGTCCATAAACAGTCCATTACAGGTCCAGTCTCCTGGGGGGTGCTCTGTGTCTATCAGGGTAGCGCCGCTGGACCTGTGGAGTAGTCTTACTGATAGCAGGGCTTTTGTCAGGGGCAAGTGTCTCTGTTGCAGGCGCTGTGCTGGTGTTAGATGTGTGATCATCACTGGGGGGCGTCTCTGCAGCTGGCGAGGTGCTGTTCTTTGGCTGAGCATCCAGGATCTGATCTACATGACGCCTCCAGGTGCTTTCTCCAACATCCACCGTGTACATCAGCGGTCCGGTTCTTGTGGTTATCCTGCCAGGAGTCCACTTGTCTCCTCTGTAGTCGCGTGCTAGGACTTCCTGTCCGACCTCAAAGTCCCTCGTTGGCTTTGTCGGCAGGTGACTGAACTGTTTATTTTGTACATCTCTCCGTAGATCTGGTTTCAGGAGATCTATGCGGGATCTGAGGTTTCTGTTCATGAACAACATCGCTGGTGTTTGGTTTGTTGTTGCATGAATGGAGTTGCGGTAGCCGAAAAGGAAGTTGTCTACTTTGTGCTGTAGAGACATGTCCTCCTTTTCCATAGCTTTGATGGACTTTTTGAATGTTTGGACAAACCTTTCGGCTAGCCCATTTGTGGCTGGGTGGTGAGGCGCTGATTTAAAATGCTTGATGCCATTTTTCTTCATGAATAGACTGAACTCTTCTGAAGTGTATTGTGGCCCGTTGTCGCTCACAATTTGTTCAGGCAGGCCGTTTCTTGAGAATATGGACCTGAGAGCAGTTACAGTCTTTTCCGACGTTGTTGACTTCATCACTACCACCTCCGGCCACTTGGAGTGGGCGTCGACAGCAATCAGGAACATGGAGTTCATGAACGGGCCGGCGAAGTCGATGTGTACTCTCTGCCATGGTGCAGATGGCCACTCCCACGGGTGAAGGGGCGCCTGTGGTGGCGCATTCTGGTTTTTGTAGCAGCCTGAGCATGTTTTGGTGATGTCTTCAATTTGTTTATCTATACCCGGCCACCAGACGTAGCTTCGGGCTAGACTCTTCATCTTGACTGTGCCCAGGTGTCCTTCGTGGAGGGTCTCCAAGACTCTGGTGCGTAGTTTTGGGGGAACTACCACACGAGATCCACACAGCAAGGTTCCCTGGCATACTGAGAGTTGGTCTCGTCTGACTGAAAACTCTGGCAACATTGAGTTACCATGAGTTGGCCATCCCCGCATTGTGATGTCATAGACTTTTGACAATGTGGGGTCGTTTCTTGTTTGTCTTTGTATTTCAGCATTCGTCACGGGCAGCTGATCCACCACTGTTGTGTAGAACACCTCCGCTGGGTCTGAGGATGGTCTCTTCTCCTCTTCTGTTGTTGACAGTGGCAGACGCGACAAGCCGTCTGCGTTGCAGTGTTGTTTTGTCCCTTTAAACTCGATTTCATAGGAGTATGCTCCCAGAAAGAGCGCCCAGCGCTGTAAGCGAGCCGCTGACATCGCTGGAACCCCTTTGCGAGGGTTGAAGATCGATAGAAGAGGCTGGTGGTCTGTCACGAGAGTAAACCTTTGTCCGTAGAGGTAATTTTGGAACTTCTTGATACCCCATACAAGACTAAGGGCCTCACGGTCGATCTGTGCATAGTTGCGTTCTGTGCTCGTCGGTGATCTTGAAGCGAACGCAATGGGGCGTTCAGATCTGTCTTTCATGATGTGTGACAGGACGCAGCCAATTCCGTAGGGACTAGCGTCACATGCCAGTCTGAGGGGTCGTGTTGGGTCGTAGTGAGTGAGCAGTTCATCTGATGTTATCAGTCTTTTTGTTTCCTCGAACGCTCTATCACATTCCTCAGTCCACTCCCATTCTACTCCTTCTTGCTGTAGCTTATTCAGTGGGTGCAGCGTCATAGAAATGTTTGGAAGGAACTTGTGATAGTAGTTCACTAGACCCAAATATGACTTCAGCTGTGACACGTTTTCCGGTCTTGGTGCCTTGAGCACCGCTTCAATTTTCTCTTGTGACTTATGCAAGCCGTCTTTGTCAATGACGTGCCCGCAGTAAGCTATTTCACTCCTGAAAAACTCACACTTGCTTCTCTTTGCGCGCAGACCATACTCACTCAGCCTGGTGAGCACTTTGCTGAGGTTTTCAAGATGTTCTTCGTCATTTTTGCCTGTCACAAGAATGTCATCGAGGTAACATTGTGTACTGGGAATATTCTGAAGTACTTGATCCATCGCTCTTTGCCATATCGCTGGTGCCGATGCAACACCGAAAATGAGCCTGTTGTATTGAAACAGACCTTTTTGAGTGTTGATCGTGAGGAATTTCCTGCTTGACTCCTCAACCTCCATTTGTAGATAGGCTTGTGCCAAGTCTATTTTTGAGAATTTCTCTCCTCCCGCCAAGGAGGCAAAGATGTCTTCTATACGTGGCAGTGGGTACTGCACAGTGTGCAGCACCGGGTTGATGGTTACTTTGAAGTCTCCACATATCCGTACAGCTCCAGCCTTTCCTTTCTTGACCACGGGGACGATGGGTGTGGCCCAATCGCTCCACTCGACGCTTGACAGAATTCCAGATTTCACTAGACCCTCAAGTTCAGCATCCACCTTTGGGCGCAGAGCATAGGGTATTGGGCGAGCCTTGTGGAACTTTGGTGTTGCCTCTTTCTCCAACTCAATTCTGGCTTTTATTTCTTTTAGTGTTCCGATACCTTCTGCAAACACTTTCTCATGGGCGTTGAGTAACTGTGACAGTCTCTGTGTGACACTCTGGGAGCTGCTGTTCTCAGCTGGTGACACACGTAGAGCTTTAATGGCGTGCCAGTCCACTTGTATTTTTCTCAACCCTTCACGTCCGAAAAGTGGTGGTCCTCCATGCTTCAAAACATACAGTTTCAACTGCTTTGTCTGTCCTTTGTATGACACTTCCACTTTCAGTTTGCCCTCTGGCTTCACCTTTTGGCCTGTGTAGGTCTTGAGCCGTACTGATGTTTTTAACAACTGCAGCTTAGGGAACAGCTTTTTGTAGTCAGCTTGTGAAATGACAGATACAGCTGATCCTGTGTCGAGCTCCATTCTCAGTTTTACTCCAGACACCTCTGGGGTGAGCCAGATTATTTTCCTGTCTTCCTCTTCAGTTATGCTGTGTAACTCTAAAGAAGCCAGTCCGTTGTCAGACTCTGATTCTGATCCGCTCTTATCTTCGGCAACACAGTATGCATGTTTAGCTTTGTGCTTAAACTTTTTATCTTTGTATGGCTTCTCTTTTTGTTTTTGTCTGTCAGGCTTCTGTCTGCACACTCTCTCTATGTGTCCTGGCCTGTTACACCTTCTGCAGGTCTTGTCTTTAAACCAGCAGTCATTGGCATCATGCGAGGTTTTGCCACATCTGTAACATGCTTTGTGACTTTTAGCATCATTCATTGACATTTTATGTAAACCACTGTCCACACTCTTTTTCTGTAACTCCAAAGCGTCCCTGGATGCTGTTTCCATTGACACTGCATTGGCTAATGCCTTTTCCAACGTGAGATCTTTTTCTGATAGCAGCCTTTTTTGTGTGCTTTGACAATGCATGCCACATACCAGTCTATCACGCAGTGCATCAGAGAGTCCCGCTCTAAATTCACAGAACTGGGTGAGTTTGCGCAGCTCAGCAATGTATTCTGAGATACTTTCATCCTTTGACTGGTTCCTGTTGTGAAAACGAAATCTCTCTGCTATCACCAGGGGTTTGGTGCTCAGGTGGTTCTTTAATGTGTTCACAATGGCGTCAAATGTCTTTGTAGCAGGCTTTTCAGGAGCTAGCAAGTTGCGCAGCAGCTGGTACGTTTTAGCTCCCATTAAACTGAGAAGAGTGGGCACTCTCAATGCGTCATCTACGCTATTTGCAGCGAAGTATAGTTCAATTCTCTCAATATATGACTCCCAGTCTTCATTTGCACTGTCGAACTCTTCTACTTTTCCGACAAACGCCATCTTACGTCCAGGTTTGTTGTTAGCTCCGCTTGCTAGTTCCGGTTAGCAAGTAACGTTAACTCACTGTTTTGATTTGCGTGCGCGGCCGATCTGTCTCTCTTTCTTTTCCTCCGAGCTCCGCTGTCATCTCTCCCAACCGTCTGTGCAGCTGGTGACTTTATCTTGCGTCTCGGTTCGTGACTCTCGTCGCCAATTTGTTGTGTTTGTAACAACTACATAAATAAATAAGAGGCGGACTCGGAGCTTCAATTGACAGTCTTTACTTCTGGACAACGTACTGTTACAGAGCGCGGTATTCATCCGCGTAACACCTAGTGGCTATGTTGTGGAACACAGGGGGTGTATTACTACGCTGTATAATATAGGTCCATACACTACACATATGGCCTACCTAACCTTTTGGAAACTAATTCATCAGTAAAAGGAAAAAAAACTAAAGATTCTGAGTATTTCACTGCAGGTCACCGTAATATTCTGTTAACTTTCCAAAGTTTTGAGTCAGTCTGTCTGTCTGTCTGTCTGTCTGTGTGTGTCAGTCTGTCTGTAATACTATGACATTTCACAAAGTGGTGAAAAATGTCAATCACTTTTTCCCCCAAAGCCCAAGATGTCACCTTCAAATGCCATCTTTCAGCCTGACCCAACAGTCCACAACCCAAATAAAAGAGAATCAGTTTAATGTCATCGAAGACTAAAGAAACCATCAAATATACACATTTAAAAAGCTGCAACAAGATCATTTTTTTCTTAAAAAATTAGTCTACAAAACGATTAATCAATAATAAAAATATAGTTGGCAATTACTTTTGTCTATCAACAGATTGATGAATTGACTAAGCTGCAGCTCTAGTGTTCATCAACAGTGTGTGTGTATTAATCTGTATCGTAGCTTATTTTCTCATCTAGGTTCTGTTGTAATATTATGCTTTGGCAACACTCAATATCTTATTCATGCCAGTAATGTGTGTGTGTGTGTGTGTGTGTGTGTGTGTGTGTGTGTGTGTGTGTGTGTGTGTGTGTGCAATAAACGGCACGAGTGGCGGCCAAATTCATCTCCTTTGTTCTGCCTGTTCTCTGCGCTTCTAACTATGTTTGTATTTATGGCAGGCCAGCAGAGACCTCCAGCGTCAGATCAGAGAGAGCAGGCAGCATGGGACAGACCAGCTCAGACCTCCAGCATCAGATCAGAGAGAGCAGGCAGCATGGGACAGACCAGCTCAGACCTCCAGCATCAGATCAGAGAGAGCAGGCAGCATGGGACAGACCAGCTCAGACCTCCAGCATCAGATCAGAGAGAGCAGGCAGCATGGGACAGACCAGCAGAGACCTCCAGCATCAGATCAGAGAGAGCAGGCAGCATGGGACAGACCAGCAGAGACCTCCAGCATCAGATCAGAGAGAGCCAGACAGCATGGGACAGACCAGCTCAGACCTCCAGCATCAGATCAGAGAGAGCAGGCAGCATGGGACAGACCAGCTCAGACCTCCAGCATCAGATCAGAGAGAGCAGGCAGCATGGGACAGACCAGCTCAGACCTCCAGCATCAGATCAGAGAGAGCGAGACAGACGAGAGGTTCCAGGTAACCATGAATCATCAGCCAATTTATCATCATCACTGCCCTTTATGCAATACTCCAGGGAGCTGGATCCCCAGCAAATGCCAGTGAGCTCATCAAAAGCTCTTTGTGACAAGCCAATGGAAGACTGCAGGGATATTTTTTAACAACTTTTTCCATAATTTAACCTTTTATTTATTTATTTATTTATTTATCTATTTATTTATTTTTAAATTTTTTTTAATGCTATATTGCTTTCATATTTGTTATCAGGAGATTTGGCTCAATTATGGTTCGATGATGTTGTAACAGACTGTGGCACACACGCACTCCTGTAGGTGGTGAGTCCCACCATCAGCTCCCCGGTTTGCCAGGAGCAGTTAATCGAGGCTGGGAAGCTGGTGGATCGCCCGGTGGAGAGCTGTGTCCAGGCCTGCCTCTCGGCCACAGAGCACAGCAAGCTCCTCACACAGGTCAGTTCTCAAGCCCATGTACCAATTAGTAAGTTGGAACATTCTGACTGTTTGTTCTGAAGTAGCTTTCAGCAACACTAGGTTTTAAGGTATTGACAGACACACATCTTATGAAGTCCATCTCTTAACACTGATATGCATGTCATGTGTTTGAAGGTGAGCACAGCAGCCAGTGTGGTGAGCCAGGCTCTGGACGATCTCCTGCAACATGTCCGACAGTACACCTCCCGAGGAGAGCCCATCGGGCGCTACGACCAGGCCACTGACACCATCATGACCGTCACAGAGAGCATCTTCAGCTCTATGGGAGACGCAGGTGAGTCCAAGATTAAAGGAACAGTTCAGCCACAAATTTAAATTGTGTCATCATCTACTCACCCTCATGCTGGTTGGAACACAGGTGAAGTTTGTCCACATAACACACAACACGACACGATTTCAGACGGACAAGCCCGTCTTTTATTGTCACACGGTTACACATCAACACATGCACGGAGGGCCACAAACACACACATGCTGACGGTGGCCGGTGAAATTTGTCCTCTGCATTTAACCCATCCTGGCTTTGTCCTTTCCTCCGGGGGGCAGGCCAGGAGCAGTGGTCGCTTTCTCGTACAGTGCCCGGGGACCGACTTCGGATGTTGTCGTCACTGGTCGGATGACGATGACGATCTGATCTTCTGCATGTTTTTAATGGGGGGGGGGGGGGGGGGGGTTATATACGGAGGAACCCCCCTGGGGGAGCATGGGGAGAACATGCAAACTCCACACAGACAGAAAGGCCCTTACGACGAGATACCCCACCTGGGCAGTAGGCACTGAAGATATGGGGGGAACACAACCACAGCACCCGCAGTGTCCCAGGCGAGAATCGAACTCAGGACCTTCTGACTGCGAGGCGACAGCTCTACCACTGAGCCACCGTGCCACAGGGAGGTTGCCAGCACAACTGGAGAGAAAACCAGTCACCATTGACTTCAATACAGTACAACTGAAGTCAATGGTGACTGGTTTTCTCTCTCAAATTCAAATGTTTGGCTGAACTGTTCTTTTAAAGATATGAGGAGAGGATGGGACCCAGTGTGGCATTGGTTGGCTTATAAAGGAAAGGCATTCACAAACATTATCATCATAACATTAACTTCTGAATTGAAAGCAATCATAGTTTTCATATTCAGAGGAAATACAACAATCAACTACCTTTCTGTCAGCATATAAACACAGATTGAAACTGACCCTACAGTACATAATCATTCTTAGGGGGAAAACTGACACACAAAAAATGAATTCACCCGACTAATTTTTGTGTAGCGTTATGTAAGCAGTCTTATGGTGCAAACACAATGGATCTGAAAGTGGTGCCGCACGTGAATTCAGCTCATTCACACCATTAGCGCTGTGTTTGGTTCCATGCCAGTCACAACTTGCACTGACTTCCTGCCTGGCTGCACACAATCGCTCTGCTCGCGGCTCAAGCAAAAAATAGACCAGACGCCGAAACGATCACTGCCGCTGCGTTATTTATTTATTTTGAGTAATGCGTTACAACCATAGTTTCACGCCATATAACATCACAAGTATTTTGATACAAGGTTTGCTGCTTCGTTCGTTGAAATACCCTTTTCTCCTCCAACGTGCATCAATAAGCTATTTACTTTTGTTTAAGTAACTTTATTTTGACAGTTTTAACCAGAAGTTTTCCAGCTCATCCCGAAAATGGTGGCTGAAGATATGCTTCCAAAGGAGACAGATGCATGCTTCTTCATAGCGCACGCCCGATAAAACTCATTCAAAACTTTGCAGTAGTTTACTAACTACACTGTTGTTTCCCATAACGTTAGTCACAAGAAATGTGGAGAAAGAATCGCTTTTTGGGAGACAATCGTTTCATGGTGATCACTTCAGCTGCAGCTGTAACGTTAATCACACTGGTCAGTGGTAGGGATGCAACGGTATGAGTTTTTGACGGTATGATAACCTTGGACAAAAATACCACGGTTTCACGGTATCGCGGTATTGCGGACCTTTATGTGTAAAAAATGCCAATGAACAAATTTTATTTTATTTTTAACAGTTTGCTGAATTGTGGACTGAGAAAAAATGTTAATGTAACCTCCAACTGTAATGACAGTTAACTGGCAAGTATGTGTTAATATAGTTTGTTATTATACTATGTTAATATAGTACTGTTCTTACTTATAAATGTAAACGATTTAATCTAATTAATTTGATGTGAAACTAAAACATCATAATATCAAATACACGCTTCTCTTTTGTAATGGGTGAACACTGGACACAATTATTGTTTCCTCACACACACACACACACAGCCTCTGTCCCTGTTTCTGTCTCTCTCTCTCTCTCTCTCACTCACACACACAAAGTTTGTGCATAATTTTCCACTGCCAGGTTGGATGAGTCTTTCGTCATTATCTAATGTTACTTCTCTTCAGTGCAATACGTTTTGATAACGACCTGCTGTACAGCGACGTTCGCTCAGTCAACTAACGTTAACGTTAGTGGAGAAAGATAGCTGGTGTTAGCTAGCTAATTAGCCATGTTAGCTGCCTCAGTAGGTAACGTTAGCATAGAGAGAGCATTTATCAGACGTTTGTTAGCTACTCCTCAAACCTGCGGGTGGAAATAGTTTATGTCCAATGCGATGTATGTTGAAGCAAGACAACGTTTTAATGTAGCTTGAATTTGACAAATAACGACGGGTCGTGCTCACGCAGATCTAAGCCCTGGCCATCCTAGGCTCAACGCGAGACTCATCAGTCATTCTGATGAGTCTCGCGTTAAGTAGGGCTGGGACGGATCAGAAAACCCACGGATCGGATCGCGTGACGGATTTTGAGCCACGGATCACGGATTTTTCGGATCAGCAAAAAAAAATATATATATAGGCTATATCAGATTTTTTCTCTCAAAATTAGACTTTCGATTTGAATTTTTAATACTATTATACTTCTCTAACCATTTGTTGCCCTGCACAGCTCAAAAAATATTTTTTTCTCATGACACAATTTATGCTTTTACTCTGAAGGCAAAACAACCCAACTTCCTTCCAACTTGTTTTAGGTGGCACTGCGCCTAACTTCCTGCCTGTTGCTTGCTAACGTAGTCACTTGACACGGGTACAGACCAGACCGGGTGAGTCTGGAAACATAACGTTGATGCTACGTTATGCTACTCGGTGGCCCCACGTGTTGTTTTGTTGTTATGTGTCCATGGCAACATTTCACCGTCGGTGATAATGTGTTCGTGAAACGTGTGCGCGTGTGTGTGTGTGCGTGTTGTGGCTCTCCTATCTTGTGCAGCGCGCAACATGCTGCTCGCATTCCTGTGCTTTTTCAGAGGTGTTGAAATAAGTTTGCTGTGTTTAGTAGCCACTAGCCACAGCCTTCAGAGAGACTTTACAGCGAAGGGATGAGGAAGCTCACTTGTGCTTGCCATGATGATGCCTGTCTGTGTCGGGCTGCGCTGCAGGCGTTCTCATACACTAACGTTAAACGTTAAATGAAACGAAGGGGGGGGGGGGGGGGTCCGCGGACCACGACGTTCCGAACCGTGTGCCGAACCGTGGGGGCTGATCCGTACGGGTCACGGATTATCCGTGATCCGTCCCAGCCCTAGCGTTAAGGCTATGGCCATCTGTGATTTTACAATAGCCGAAATATTCCCATACAGCCGACGTCGTCTTTTTAGATGGGGGGAAAGTTCGGGGGGTCCTTCCTTGCGTTCTCCTGCTTTATCACACACACGGTTGTAAACAGTCAAGGACAGCTCCTCACTACTGTGTGTCTAGGTAGGCATGCAGCAAGGGGGAGGGGCCGCGTAAGCTGCACTCTGCAAGCAACCGGCACGTTGTTTTGGGGAAACAGCTGATACCGTGGAGAAGGTATGACGGCAAATCTTAGTGGTTTTGATACCGTGACTTTTTCAAACCGGGGTATACCTTCAAACCGGAAACCGCTGCATCCCTAGTCAGTGGTCAGTTTTTACTTTTTGGCAGAACACCGGACCTTGTAATCCGTGGATTTACGTTAGTGTAACAGTGATCATAAAGTAAAATGGATGATACTGGACAATGGACATGTATTGGAATTGAGCCTTCGCTTGTTTCACAACACTATTGTCTACTCCGAAGCACTAATGCCATCCATCCAACCATCGGAGATGCTGTCTGAGGTAGGCTTTAGACGTTAGCTTAGCGTCACCTCACCTAATATCACAGTCAGTCAGTCCCTCTCCTCACATGCTCCAGGTAACGCTTTCTCCATGCAAAAATGCAAACGTTATGTGTGAACAGCCCGTGTCTGTTGATTAATTAGAATAACAAACCAGTGATGTGGAGTATAGAGAGTGTGTGTGCTTATGTATCCTCTCTCCGTAGCTGGAGGGTACACCACCTGAACCACAGGTCTCATTCGTGGATTACCAGACCACCATTGTGAAATACTCCAAGGCTATCGCTGTCACTGCTCAGGAAATGGTAAGATGGGACAGCAACGTGAAAGGCTTCCAAATAACTGTTGTTATAATCGTTAACCTTGATGAATTTAAATTACGTGCACTGGTGTTTTTTGAAAATTGTTATATAAACTAAAGTAAAACCAACCTGTGTATGTACGATACAATATAATCTCTGTCATGGCAGCTGTTAGAAATTTACAAGCCCGAAATTAAACTCACTTGGGTGGTGATTGGTGCTAATTTCCTACCGATATGCAAAGCGTGTAATGACTAAAATTGAGGGGATTCATTAGCAACATTCTACCTTGTTAAAGACTGATTTTCATTGTTTATGCCTTGGCGACCACACCATGTTCTTCAAGAACAAACTGAATGAGACATTTCACTCCCCTATACCTCATTGTTGTGAAACGTGGTGTGGTAAAAGTTAGTTTGTACAAATTTAGTTCTGTTTTTTTTGGGCAGCATATAATTAATACAATTAATAAAAAGTTGTATAATTATGTAAATTTTACTTTAACTATCAACATTCAGAGCTGTGATGTTAATCTCCCATTATCCTGTTTGTACGCAAATCAGCTTCAGTGACATCACATGATGGGAGAAGTTAGGGATTTGCCTACAATTACTGCGTGCATATTGTGATATATACTGTATATCTAAATCTTTTATGATGGAAAATGACAGATAATCTTGGCATTTCATAATTGTTTCTATATGTACAGTAATATGCTATAAGCTATATTAGAAAATGGTTCAGTTGCTAACAGCCAATTTATTCTCTATAGAATAAATAAATAAAGGCAGCTAATCAGCTCGGGAGCCAGAGCGCTGTAATCACATTCAAATAAATGGATAATTAATTCGGTCTATACATCATTATCACAAATGCACTGCAGGACTGTGTGAAATCTGTATGTTTTTATTGTTGTTTTTTTATGCTGAGAGTCCCAGAGGAGTCTGAGAACCAGGTGAGATTGTGCGTTTTTTTTTTTTTTTTTTTTTTGACAGTGTGTGTGTTTGTCCACCAGATGACCAAGTCGGTGACATGTCCAGAGGAGCTGGGAGGCCTGGCCTCTCAGGTGACAACAGATTACAGTCAGCTGGCTCGTCAGGGCCGACTGGCTGCTCACACTGCCGAGCCAGAGGAGGTGAGGGTGGAGACACAAGGCTCTTTCACACCGGCCTTGAAAGCCGAAAAATGCACGGAAAATAGGATTCGCGCCTCCGATGTGAAAGTCGTGAACGCGCTGTGGTGGATAATTGTTTTACGCCTTTTGTCCCGCCACGGTAGGTAGTAACAGCGCCGGGTTACCTGGCAACCCGCCTCCACTTGAAAGCGTTGTCGCAGCGAGCTGGAAAAGGTGCGAATGGTCAGCTCATTCATAAAAAAATTACAGGGGAAATCACCTCATGTATCAAGAAAGTGCAGGAGTGAAAGTAAAAAAAGTAGCCTATACAAGCATGACTGCAGGGACGCCAGGAGGAATGCTCCGTGCGGTTAGGCTTTATGCTCAAACGATGTTGACATTAGTAGGTAAAATTAACGGATATAATAATAAGCTTCAGAGGGCTATAGCTGTCTGTGGCGAGTTGGTCTGAGGTTATTCCCTCTCGAAATCGGCTCTGTGCATTCCCTTACAAAAACTACTAACGTTAAGTAGTCATGTGCATTTATAGCCTATACTATTCCCCCGACGAAGGTTAAGGTCTCATTATGCTTTCCGCATCAACGCGAGTGTCCGCGCGGAAAAGTGACGTCAAATCAGCAGACACGCCCCTCCGCAAGGCTCCATGCGGACGGTTTTCGACCGGCCGTGCACATGCCGAATTTTGTAACTACGCGGACGCGGCTGGGCGGACAAAGTGGAGTTTTCAAGACTCGCGCTCAATTCCGCCTGCAGAAACCCACACAGAGTATAAAGCTCCACACGTTTCCTCGTCAGGATTCCGTGTCTCTCATTTCCGTGCGGCCGGCCAAAGCATCAAGCATAATCCAGGCTTTATGCAGACTGCAGCTGTTTGATATGCGGGCGTCGTCTTTCATAACGGAGTAGGCTACGGACGCTAATTAGGCTACTTAATGGGAATAATTTGCTTTACACAAAAATGGAACCAAAAGATAAGAATTAGCCTTGTACCTAATAGGCTACATGATGGTGCATGATGCATCCATAAAGTCGATCAGATGAATATTGAAAGCCTGGTTACCATGCTGCATGTGGACAACACATTACACAAGGAATTACACCATGACACCATATCCATCTGCTTAGTCAGTGAATTTACTTCTATGAAATGTGTTGTGTAAATAATCAGAATCAGAATCAGAAAGACTCATTGAGTGCCATGGACGAGTATGTTCGTCATTTCGTTTAGTAACGTAGAGTGCCAAGGACGAGTATGTTTGTCAATTGCGTTTTTTGACGGTGGGACGTGGATCAAAGCATCAGGCATCTCCTGTACAAATATGGGAGCTATTGAAGGTGTATAACCTATTTTACGGACTCATTAGGTGGCGACAGTGCTCTCCAGATTACAGAAAGGTCCGGAAAACTGCAGGAAAAAGCTGTGATCAAAGAGAAACCGATGCATGCTGCAGCCAGAGCCATATAGATTGCTCTGTCTGCAGCTGACGTTGGCTGCGAAGATCAGTCAATCCGCGCCCACAACTGAGCTCCTCTGCCTCTGTCTGTCTGTCTGCATATAGTTTCTCCACACGATTACCCGCCAGAAAGGCAGCACCCGACGCCGAAGGGCCAAACCTTTCCCTGCAGTCCCGTTTGGCATTTCCTTGTCGCGCTGGGAGCCGCCCGGGAGCCGCCCGGCGTAAAAACGGAGGCTCCGAAAATAGACTGGGTGCGTGTGGGGAGGAGTTTGCAGCTGAGGGGGGGAGAGGGGGGTGGGGCACGCAGGTTCCACAGAACTACACCACGTCACTACATCAGAAAATATTAGCTAGAGTCAGTAAATGTGCTTGAAATGCTTCATTTCACAAAAGGCTGAATATCTCAGCTTATAATTTGAAACCTGTCTTTTTGCTCAAAACAGCCTATCTTCTCCGGCTCATAACTAAAGAACGGAAAATGGTATCAATAAACTTTTTTTTGCAGATGATAGAAGAGAGTCTCCTCGTTCTTGATGCGTGTTCGGTGTTTACATAGTCATATCACACAATATTCTGTGGGCCTCGAGAAATCACTGAAAACGCTCTGAAACTCTGGCACTGGGAGCTTCCGTTCTCCAAAAGTGGCTGGCACTCAATGAGTTAATGATCCCCGGGGGGAAATTGGGACAAGTTACAGTAGCTCGCTCACAGAACACACATAGCATAAAATAAACAGTAGTAAATGCAATATTAAGCAAAATAAGCAGAAGAACACAACATAGCATAGAATAACAGTAGATGCGAAATGCGATAGAAGCAAAAATAAGTAGAATGTCTAAGTAAGCAAAATACAAAATACATAGAGTAAGTATACATTCCGTGTCAATTATCATTATTGCACCCTGGACTTATATTAAGTCAGCTTGCCCTATACATTACACGTGGCTCAGCCAGGCACAGTTAACCTATCGGCTGGCTCAGTCTCAGGGAGACTGAGCGTCTCCGAGGTGCTCTTTTAAGAGAGGCATTAAATAGACCAATGGCCACAGGCAGGAATGATTTCCTGTGCCTCTCCGTATTGCATCTAGGTGGAATCAGTCTCTCACTGAATGTACTCCTGTGTTTGACTAGCACGCCGTGGAGTGGGTGCGAGTCATTGCTCATGATGGAGCGTAGCCTGGACAACGTTCTCTTCTCTGACACCGCAGTCAGAGAGCCCAGATCCAGCCCCACAATGCCCCTGGCCTCAGTTTGTTGAGTCTGTTGGCGTCCGCTGCCTTCAGCCTGCTGCCCCAGCACACAATAGCATACAGGAAGGCACTAGCCACTACCGACTCATAGAACATCCTCAGCATGGTCCGGCAGACGTTGAAGGACCTCAGCCTCTCAGAAAGTAGAGACGGCTTTGTCCCTTCTTGTAGAGTGCATCAGAGTTCTTAGCCCAGTCTAGTTTATTGTCAATGTACACTCCAAGGTACTTGTAATCCTCCACTATGTCCACACTGACCCCGTGGATTGAAACAGGGGTCACCGGAGCCTTGACCCTCCTCAGGTCCACCACCAGCTCCTTTGTCTTTGACATGAGTACGTGCAGTGTTCAGAGTCTGCTGACTGACAACACTCTTCACTGTTCATGATCACCTGAAACATCTCAGCGTCACACTCCATGACAGCACAGAGGAGCCGAGGAGCTGCAGGATAACAGCATCAGACCCGTGGTCGTCCTTTAACGGTCTGAGGAGGACGTGCCTCTCATGAGTTTCTAGCTCCTGTGGTCAAAAATATTGTAAAGCATTTTGTTCTAGCTGCAGCCTTTTCTGTGCTGGTGGTGTGCTCCCCCTATCTGTCACTTCCATGTACTGCTTCCTCATGGGTAAATGCAATAAGCAAAGCAGTCTCATGCATTCCTTCTTAATTAAAATTGAATCAATAGACCCTTCTCACGGGGGCCATTTTGCAAGCAAAACACTAATGAGGGTTTCCATCTTCCATGATTGGAAGTTGGAAACCCTCATTAGTGTTTTGCTTGCACCTGTGTTTATCCTGCCTTTTCGACACAAATGGCCCCCGTGATAAGGGTCTATTGTGGCCATCCAGGTACGTGTTTGGTACAGCTGACTCACTCTCTATGCTTATCATGACATACATTAGTTACTAATTGTTATCATTGACATCAGACCTGGGCATTATACGGCCCGGGGGCCAGATGCCGGGGCCATGATGGGTCTGCCTGGCCTGGGAGGTCTAAGACAAACCACACCATTTTACTTAGAGTGATAAATAGGACAATGGCTTTGTCTTGAAATGAAACTGAAATGATGGATTTAGAGATCCTTAGCAGAAAGATTTTTTTAAAGCACCTTTTAGTAACATTCCTGTCCCCCTTCTCTTGCCACAGATGGAGGTAAGTCAGGAATGTCTGTACTGTCACTTGAGTTGACAGGTTTGGAACACCTTCAGCTTTCATTCAATCATTTCATCACATGTTGAAATCATCAGGCTGCTCCAGTATCTGAAACACAGAATCACCTCCATCATCACGCTTCACTTTACGCTTCATCTCATCATCCAAATCAGTCCATCTTCATTTCAGTGAATGGCAGTTTGCAGTGCATGATGGGACATGGTGATACTGTCTGTATGTGGCACTCCTCTTTTGTCTGTGTGTGCTCACTGTGTTGGTGCTCTTGTTGTGAGGCATGGTCTGTGTTGCTTTGTGAAGGTTTTTTATCACATCCACACGCTGACTCTGTGTGGTGTGTGTGCGCGGGTGTGTGTGTGTGTGTGTGCGCGGGTGTGTGTGTGTGTGTGTGTCTGCCTGCCTGCGGGTGTGTATGCGTGCTTCAGGTTCGGAGTGGGTGGACCCCGAGGATCTGACCGTAATTGCAGAAACGGAGCTGCTTGGGGCAGCAGCGTCCATCCAAGCTGCAGCTAAGAAACTGGAGCAGCTGAAACCCAGAGCCAAGCCCAAGGTAGGTGACTACACTGCCCATAATGCACCGGGACACTGCTGGTACATGGAGAATTCAACGAAATATTGATGTCGCGGCAGTGTTTCTCCTGACAGAGTTGCAACCCAGTTGAAAAGTAAATAATTGTCAGAGGCTTCTCCACTCTAAGAGGAAAATATTCTGAGGTGAAACTCTGCATCACAGGAATAAGACATTATGATACCACTTACAAATAGTTGAATTTGACTAATTGTCAAAACAGACAATTTTGCAATACAGATTTGGATGTGTAGATGTGATCGGGGGCTGGCTGGTATTGTCTGTCTTTAACACACGGTCACACAAACAGCCCTGTGAGCTCACTGACTCACAGTAGATGCTTCTCCCATGCTTGCTTCTCAGTCACTCGCAAAAGCTGCTTCGAAAAGACGAGGGGCGTTCTCTCTCCCTCTCCCTCTCCCTCTCCCTCTCCCTCTCCCTCTCCCTCTCCCTCTCCCTCTCTCTCCTTCTCCCTCTCTCTCCCTCTCCCTCTCTCCCTCTCCCTCTCCCTCTCCCTCTCCCTCCCTCTCCCTCTCCCTCTCTCTCTCTCTCTCTCTCTCTCTCTCCCTCTCTCTCCCTCTCCCTCCACTGCGGTGTATATGTGCTGTGGGGGGCTTGGGGACACGCCCCACAATGCATTTTTGAAATGCTGCCTTCAGGTGCAGCGCGGAAGGACGGCACTTATGTACGGAGAGCTATCCTTTCACCTAGAAATGCTGCGTTCAAGTCCAGGGGCGCTTGGACAAGGGCCCTTTTCTCAGAGGGACAGGGGCTCCAGCCCCCTTTGATGTCTATGTGTGCCTTCACACACCCCCAATATCAGAGACAGACTAGTTAACACCACACACTCTCCCATTAACGCACAGCGCACTATTGACTCCCTGCCCCCCCGATTGGACACTTCCCGTGCGCGCATTGCTCTTGCTGCGCACAGACGCTAAAAGTGTGAGAGAGTGTCTAAAAGTGTCTCTCTCCATCCTGCACCCTTGGCCCTTCTCAGATCACCAGAAGCCGAGGAGAGGAGTGTGTGTTGGAGGACCTGCACCCTTGGCCCTTCTCAGATGACCAGAAGCCGAGGAGAGGAGTGTGTGTTGGAGAACCTGCACCCTTGGCCCTTCTCAGATCACCAGAAGCCGAGGAGAGGAGTGTGTGTTGGAGGAGAACTCCCAGAGGACCAAGTGGAAGGTGATCAGTGCCAGTGGGAACGAGGCCATGGTCCCCTCGGTGTGCTTCACCATCCCACCGCCAAACCAGGAGGCCATCGACACCGCCAGCAGGTAGAGAATATACCAGACACACAACTTACAACACAATTTAACATCACATGTTTGGAGAGTGATGGTTGCAAAGTTGTTTTTGACTCTTTTAAACATTTTCCAAAGTGGCAGATTCGCTTTTCTTTCATTCACTCCCCCGTTCCATGTCCTGTGTGTCTGTCTGTCTGTCTGTGTGTCTGTCTGTCTGTCTGTGTGTCTGTCTGTGTGTCTGTCTGTGTGTCCTGTGTGTCTGTCTGTCTGTCTGTCTGTCTGTGTGTCCAGTCTGTCTGTCTGTCTGTCTGTGTGTCTGTCTGTCTGTCTGTCTGTCTGTCTGTCTGTCTGTCTGTCTGTCTGTCTGTGTGTCTGTCTGTCTGTCTGTCTGTCTAGGATGGAGCAGTTGTACCAGAAGGTGATGTCTCTGTGGCATCAGCTCCATGTTAACATGAAGAGTGTAGTACAAGCAACAAGTGGTAACGGCAACGCGAAGTGCAGAAATAGACACAAGAACAAGAGTATGCACCAGTAGAGTTTCTCGTGGGTTGGATTTGGCGATGCTGATTGGCTGAAGGAGCTGTCTATTAAGTCTATTATCAAGCCCATTCCTAAGTCTGCCAAGAATGACCCAAGGGTCCCTTTAAATTATAGGGGCATTAGTCTCATGAGTACCGTTTACAAAATGTATTCAAGTATTTTGAGATGTCTGACTTACTTGCTGATGAACAGAATGGATTCAGGAAGCATTGACCATATATACACTGTAACTACAGTTATTAGAGCAGGAATTCAAGAGGGAAAATCTACTGATGCATGCTTTATAGATTTCCAGAAGGCTTTTGATTGTGTTAACAGCTCTACTCACAGCTCTATGAAGCATGTGTTTGTCCTATTTTTAGTTATGCAGCTGGAGTATGGGGTTGCAAAAAAGTAAATTCCATCCAGAATAGAGCCATAAGATGCTTCCTTGGCCTACATGCATTTGGCCCTACTCTTGCCATACAGGGTGATATGGGTTGGGAACCGGTGGAGATTAGACTAAAGGGAGAAATGATACGGCTATGGAACCGCTTCATTAATATGCCAGAGAGTAGGTTAACAAAGAAGGTCTTCAACTGGGACAAGGCTCACAGTCACCCCTGGATGAAGGGATTTTTTTCTACTCTTAGAGAGGCAGACCTGGCATATATTTTTCACAACATGCTTTGCTGTAACGTTAATATGTTGAAACAGAAGTTATCTCTTAATTACAGAGAGCAATGGGCAAACGACATATGGTCTAAACCTAAGCTTAGATCATATGTTCAGATGAAGCAGCGTTTTGGTCCTGAGCCCTATGTCACTTCCTTTCTAAGCAGAAACCAGAGGTCTTTATGTGCTTAGCTGAGAATTGGTATTCTGCCTCTTGCCATTGAAGTAGGGCGGTTCACAGCTATACCAGAAGAGAACAGGATATGCAATGTGTCTGTGATCTAAAGGATGTTGAAAATGAGTTTCATTTCATGTTTTATTGTACTTTATATGATGATTTGAGGATGTCCTTATTTGCAAAAGCAAAGACCTGAGCTCTTCTGGGCAGATGACGGCCAGAAGTTGGAGTGGTTGTTTAAGACTAAGGTATTTAAGGCTGCTAACTTTATCTCTAGGGCCTGGAATAGAAGGCAAGCACAGCTCTTTAAGTAGGTTCAGGCTGTGGTTTTTCATGCTGTACAACTTTACTGTATGTATGTTGGGTGTTTCTGTTGGTTTTATGTTTTGATCATTGTTTGTTTAAATGATGAACAGTCAAAGTGTCCTGTAAGCCCATGTGGGCGGGGCTTCATTGGAAGCATGACACTTAAATAAAGACAATCAAGCAATGTAATGCATTATCTACAAGCATGATGTATAGGGAGTAACAGGTTCATTCATATTCGTCACTAAAACACACATTGGATCATAAATTCAACCTACTGATGTGATTTTGTGATTAATCAGTAGTTATGGTTCACACATGCTCAGGTCCCTAATGGCTATTACAGTTCACAGTATGTAGCCAAGCTGTGTGTAATGGCTCTGGCTCACTGTAAATGGTAAATGGACTGTATTTATAGAGCGCATTTTATATAGTCTATTGACTACCCAAAGCGCTTTTACATGAATACCTCACATTCACCCATTCACACACCGACAGTGTCATCTGTGCACATGGTTTAATCCATGGGCAGTTTAGGAGTAAATTGTAATAAAACTGTGCCCACTGAGCTACCATATTGTTTTTGTACCAGGTGACCCCCTGGTGTGTTCCACAGTTCTCCTTTATAGATGAATAATGCTGCAGTTTATTCAATATTCACTCATTCAGCACAGACATGTGTCAACCCTGACCCTAACCCTAAAACAACCTGAAACAACCGCACCCTAAAATTGTTGCTGGCTTCATCCTGCTGGCCGACTCCTCGGTCATCCAGCAGCTCTTCCAGAACCGATGCTGTACCCCTATGTGACAGCCTCGCTACGCCCGCAGGGGGCGCCGCGCAGAGCCCCTCCAACGGAAGCCACATACACAGACAGGGAAGAGGAGGAAGGAGAGGGAATCCCAAGATGAACAATAGCTGGAGTTGAGGAGGTCTTGGTCTTGTCCAGTAAACAACCCTTGGCTCCTGATGAGGTCAGTTGGTGTGTAGCAGAGTCCTGTATTTAAGAGTTCCCCAATGTCTCCTAACACTATAGGATGTATGCCTCAGTGACTGGTGCATCCCAACATTCACCAGCCATGTTTGCTATTTTACCAGCTAATAGCATGTGTAGAAAGGTAGCTTGCTTATCATTGTTACACAAATTCAAACCGGAGACTGGCCAGTACACCTGTAGTCTTAGTTATTTTTCCCACTCAGATGTTCAACATCAGTCTGGATTCCAAACACAAGCCCGCTTCAATGAACGGCTGTGTGCTACAGTGTGACCTGGCAGTTGCAGGACCTTGTATACAGTAGATTTATCATTATTATACCTTTCATTATTTTGCTCTTTTTGTTTGTTTTGTTGTGGCTGTTGTGGTTTTGTCTTGTCTTTTCTTATATACTCTTTTCAAAACAAAATCCTATGACAGTATATCAAAAGTAAACAACAATGTATAGGTAATTCTGAGAGTTCATATTATGCAATGTCTGAATACACCATGCAAATATTTGATAGTCTGTCAATAAAAAGTAAATATATATTATTTTGCTGTTTGTGTCTGTGTGCCAACCTAAGTAACGATGGAACTGGTTGTACTAAGCTTATAATCGTGTTTGATGTATAAAAAAACATAAAAAGCTCAGGTGAAGGAAAGAGTTTTGTTTTTTGCTGTTCTCCAAAATCAGCATGCTTCCATGATAGATTGTCGATGGCTGTCAGGAGTCGTTTTCACTGCATCTTTAAAGTGCACTTTAAACCGGTTTTCCTATTGAAACACATTTTTGACCTATGATGCATTTCACATCGAAGGCATACAGCCAGTGTTCTTTTCCACTGCAGCTTTAAATGACTGCAACAATAGAATACACTTCAATTCCTAATCAGCAACCATGCACATTTTCATCCTCTAGTAGAAAAACAAGAAAATGAAAAACATTTCACCCACAGGATATCATTAGAATAATAATAATACACTTTATTCATATGTAGTAATGCAGCAAACATAAGGCATAAAATCCCTGGGTATTAAAATGAACAAGAAAGAACGGACATCATAAAAATTTATAAAAATACTAAAATGTTATAAGAAAAAAATTAGTCTAGCGATATCGCAGAGGGGCCATGCACGAGCGGTGGGAGCGGCGAGCTGTTGCATCTTGGAACACCACCTGTTTCCCCTGGCGGGACAACATCCTCTTCTTCCCAGGGAAGCCCTCCACCTTCACCATGTCGTCTTGTAGCTGCTGGCCGTCGCAGCACGCCCGCTTCCTGGGCTCATCTGAGTGCATGGTGCTGTATGTGTGCTGTAGAGCAGTAAATATACATGTCACAAATCATGGCAACATTGTGGCGTGGTCTAATTTGAGGGGTTGAAGGTTCAAATATATACTGGTTTAAAAGACATCACATAAACTCACATCTCTCAAAGGGTGGTTTGATAATGTGGCCCCGGGGTGTGGACGCTTCCTGGCCCTGACTTGGGGGGCTTTAGGAGGGTGCTGGGGGCAGGAGCGTGGGGGTCCAGAGATCCAGCCATCACTGCCACTGTCAGATGTGCTGGAACTGCTGGGCAGAGAGTCCTGGAACAGACAGAGAAGTGGAGGGTTAGTGAGTATGAGCTCACAACAAGGAGGTAAAGCTTACTCTGTGCAGAATACCTGTGACACTTCTAGCATCGCTTGCCAACCAAAAACACCAGTTTACTTTAGACCAAGCTATTACCTGGTTATTACTTTGGGAATGACATGATATTATTCTCACACTATTACCCTCCTACTGTATTATGTTACCAAGCTGTAATGTAAAGTGCTACCCACTTTTCAGCTCACAAGTGACACCACACACGCTTGATCTAACTGGTGACTCACCTCTGGAGGGTATGGGATGTAACCGGCGTAGGCCAGGACAATGGTGCAGAAGTTGTTAAAGTCCTCCACTGTCCTATATGGCGGATGAACCCCCTGAAACAGATAACATTGGTGTGAAATTAGCTAGTGTTGCGTCATGACGGTCATGTGCACAGCAGCAAACTTTCTGGTGTATAGTAGCCTATGTCAACATCCTTTCACCTCTCATACTCCGCTGTAGCCTACTAACATAACGGCCCTGTCTACTCCGTCTTGTGGGAGGAGGAAACAATAAAAATGTGTTTGGTTTACATGAGTGACTGACTGTGTAGATGAAATGCCAGATTATGTTCATCAATCATTTTCAAAACAGGTAGGAACCCTGCACGTTCAAGCACTTGTTTATTTTCAAAATGTAGGCTATGTCCCCCCTCAAATTCACAACATTTCAAGGATTTCAATGAGCCATTGGGAAGATAATAGTCTGTGCCACCCGCTCGACCGTCAATTTGACCCGAACAGGTGAAAGCCCAAGATGAGCATCCCCCAGGCCGGTCACCTGTATCCGAGAGAGCCCCCAGCAGGAAGTCACATCGATGCGGAGTTTATGCATCAAAGTCGGTCTCCATGAGCCAGAACAGACCCCCTGACCTGCAGGTCATGTCTACCTTAGTAGTACCTAGCCCCGTGACGGTGTCTGAACTCTTTCGGCTAGCTATGCTAGCTACCCTAGAAAGTAGCTAGCATACCTAGCCGAAATAGTTCCGACGACACTCGGCATAACGGCCATGAAGACATGAAGGTAAACAGATGGAAAACGGGAATATGATGGTATAATAACGGTTGATGTTAAACATGATAAGATCATCAAATTATCTCTACCTCTCTGATGCTGTTGTCGATGTTGGTGGTAGCGTAAGTCATGTTCTTGATGATGAGAGCCATGTCTGTATTTTCTGTCGTCCTGTCTAAATGTGAAATGATCGCTATGCACCAGTGTCCAGTAGAAAACCTGTTCATAACTTTACCTAAGCCCCGCGATCGTCCAATCAAATCACGCGTCACAGCTTCTGACAGCTAATCAGCTGTGGTCAATCTCTTCCGGTCAAAGGTCAAAACTTATTTTTTTCTTTATTATTATTATTTTGTCAAAACCTTCCCGTAGCAGGAAGTCCAATAATACATTTTATCACTGCATTCCGTCAATTCGACTTAACGTTAGTAGTAAGATGATTTGCCTATTGAATTGAGCTAACGTTAGATGTTTGGTCAATACACACTGAATGAGATTTAGCATTTAGCACAACGCCATCGTGTTATGCTAACTAGCTAGCGTTAGCTTTCAACTGGCTAGCTAGCTAGAGTTAGATGTTTACACATGTGTAAAAGTGGTGCCATTTGCTATGCCCTCGAAAGACAAAGCCATCTCTGTCATGCCATTTTTCTTGTAAAACAGTCAGCAAGTAGTATTCTATAAAAAAATAGCCTATGCTTATTCGACATAAAAATCAACATGAAACATGATGAAGTCAGCAGTCATTTCAGATCCACAGTGACAGCTCCTCTGCTCTCAGGTGTCAGAGCACTGTCCATGGTTCTGATAGCTGCTCTATGACCTCTATTTCCCTTAGAATAGCCTAAGTAACTCATTCAACTGTCAAATCCAACACATATAATATATAGGCTACACACACACGTGTGTCTAATTGTGCCAAATATACTGTAATGATTATACTGAAAACACACTGACTTTTTACGTAACTGCCATTAAACTCTAGTCTTGAGTTTAGACAAAGTCCACAAAAATACAGACAGAACCTGAGCAGAAGTCAGCAGGACATGTGGCATCTCTCTCTCTCTCTCTCACACACACACACACACACACACACACACACACACACACACACACACACACACACACACACACACACACACACACACACACACACACAGCTAACAAAGAAACAAATCGTGAAAGAATATTGGTAACACTTTACAATAACGTACACAAATACTATAGTAGTTACTAGTAAACTAACCATTAACTAATAGCCAGTTAATGAGTAGCTAATGAAAAATTTGGCATTAGTCAATCACTAGTTAATCATAGTTAATGAGTAGGTAGTCATTAGTTAATGATTAGTATCTAATTTCCTGAGTAGAGAAGTTAATCATTACCTAATGATTACTAAATGTCAGCTCGTGAATAGAGTAGTTAATCATTAGGCTACTTAATGATTCCAAAATGTCAGTGCGTGAATGTATTAGTTAATCATTAGTTAATCTTTTTGTGTACCCTATTGTAAAGTGGTGCATCATACTCAGTAGTTTATGAATACTGAATCATTACCTGTCCATTAGTTACTCTTTTCGCACCCTAATATAAAGTGAAAGATATCCTTATCAAATAAACACTCCCTCCAGGTGAGATTCGAACCCTGAACCCCAAGATCTTAAATTGTAAGTCTGGTTATCTACCATCTGAGCTAACCAGCCTGTTATTTGGTAGAGCCATACTATAGGTCTGTAGAGTCAGAAACTAAGTATTATGTCCTATCCACATACTACTTTCTGTTCAAGTACTTATAGTTTTTAAGATATATTCCACCCAAATACGGTACTACCTTCTCTCCAAATACTTATAGTTTTAAAGGTATATTCCATCCAAATACTACTTCATGTCCAAGTACTTAGGTATGTTTCAGCCAAATACTACTTATGTCTAAGTACTTGTAAGTACTTGGACAGAAAGTAGTATTTGGGTGGAATATACCTTTAAACTATAATACTTGGTCTCAGGCTCTACATTCGATAGTATCGCTCTAACAAGCAACAGGCACACACACACACACACACACACACACACACACACACACACACACACACACACACACACACACACACACACACACAGTCTAATCTGCATCACCCCTCCACCTGTCTCTATATAGGTACTGGTAGTAACTTACATGAATTGCAGGATATGGTATCTAATGAGATATGTAAATTAAAAAGATGGTTAGTCAAAAACAAATTATCACTAAACCTGAGCAAAACCAAAGTTATGCTTTTTAGTAACTGTAAAACAAATATTGACTTAAATATTCATATTGATGGTGTAAGGATAGAAAGAGTTAATGAGAATAAATTTCTTGGTGTAATTATTGATGAAAAAATCAACTGGAAAACACATAAGAAATACACTTAACAAACTGTCACGAAGCATCTCAATACTCAGTAAAGCAAAGCATGATCTGGATCATAACTCACTACGCATACTATACTGTTCCCTAGTTCTGCCATATTTAAATTACTGCTCGGAGGTTTGGGGCAATACCTATAAATGTTCTTTAAATGCAATAACCATTCTACAAAAAAGAGCCATAAGAATGATCAATAATGCTGATAGGGATCATACAAACTCACTATTCATAAAGTCGAAAATAATCAAATTTTTAGACATTGTGGAGTATAAAACAGCTCAAATAATGTATAAATCAAGAAATAATCAAGTACCAGGTAACATCCAAAAACTTTTTTTTGAGAGAGATGGAGGATATAATTTGAGGGGGAAGACCAATTTAAAAACACTGAGGGCACGAACAACAATGAAATCCTTTTGTATTTCAATCCGTGGGGTGAAGCTCTGGAACAGTATGGATGCTGAGCGCAAACAATGTTTAAGCGTGAACCATTAAAAAAAATATATAAGGAACATTTATTTAAAAGGTATAAAGTTGTGTATATGAAGCGATTAATAGCATGGTATGATTATTTATATTGTATATATATTATAATATGCACTATTAGTTAATTGTATTGTACATAATATTACTCTGTAAATATGCAAATTGGTATACATATTATTAATGGTATATTATATTTAACATATTATTAATAATTCATAATTTATTAACTAGAACTATAAATTATATTTATTATGCAAGGTATGAATGTATTTGTATATATATATATATATATTTGTATATATGTGTGTATGAACATATATGGTTTATTGAGAAGGTAAATATAAAAGTGGAAGTCAATTGATTAAGAATGTGAACTGTGGACTGGGGGTAGGACTTAATAAGTGTACTTCATCCTACTCCTTTTCGGACCTCGTTGCTGTCACGTATTATGATTATTATTGTTTATTTTTTTATTTATTTTTTCGTTTTCTCTTATTTTTTTTTCACTTATAAATATATATATTTTGTAACATTGATACTACTTGTGTATATATATATATATTACTATTTCTTTTTTTTAAAGTCCGAAATAAAGCTTTCATTCATTCATTCATTCATTCATTCATTCATTCATTCATTCATTCATATACTATACATACCCCCCCCCCCCCCCCACACACACACCCACACACACACACACTTTCCTCTTGGCATCTTTTAACTTCATCCCACCCTCTTCGGGGGAAGCACCCCCAGCTTTTACATTGGCTAACACGAAACTCCTCAAACCAGTTTCTGTGTATTCCCCATATCATATATAAATATGGCTGGCAGCTAAATAAAAAAGGTAGGTTTTTTGCCTTATTTATCTTCTTTTATCTTTAAGAGAAATAGAGTAGGCCTAGCCATCCTGTTAACGAGATGTCCATTATTTCAAAATGCCATGATGTCTGCATAATAGCCTGACATTGCAGAAACACAATTAGATTTAAAAATAAAAATGTGTTTGTTCTGATTTTATTCCAAAGATTCCGACACTTTATTTTCACTTCCGTTGACATATTAACACTATTCTTCTGAGAAAGGATTGTCGGCATGCGGTCAAACACTAATCTCAACAAGCCATCCGCTTGGCATGCAGTGCGCATTGCGTTATATGGTGGTTGACAGACAAATTTAACGGCCGCAATCCGGAAATTAGGCTACCTACTAAATAAATCAATTAAGAATTTAAATGCGGAGGAGTAATTGATGTAGCCTATGTTCATATTACGCATGGGTTTTCACTGCTGGTTTGCGCATTGCAAGTTGACACTTGGATTTGAGTCGGCAGGCAGCTCCACGTGAGCCAGCAAGCAACAGGTTATGGTTTTGTTCATTTTAAATTAGTTTCAATTCGATTTTTGCCTTGATTATGCCATTCTATAGGCCCGTAAATCAATTGATGAAAGGAGTGTCAAGTGAATAGCCTATAAACTATAACTCCTTTGATGTCGCAGCGAGATGAAAGCCTGCATCTACCCATCACCAGCACAATTTTGATATATAGGCCTATTGAAATAGGCTAGAATTAAATGTTCACACATCTCCATCTATTAAATAAGCGAATATTATTTTGTGATGTGTAGGCTAGCCTATAGAGAGCGATATAGAGAATATTTATTCAGCATTCACAAATCACAAAGCAACACTGGAATGATAGGCGAGCCTATTTTCAAAGTGTAACTTTTACTGAAAGGGCTATTGGTTATTGAATGTCTATGCCGAATTGAACTGAAATCCTACCCCAATCCTAACATGTTCTACACCAGGAGGTTTCAAAGTGGGAGGCGAGCCTCCAGGTGGGGGGTCTCCAAGCAGTTTCAGGGGAGGCTCAGTGGATGAAAGTGGAAAAAATATTAAAGTAGTCATCAAAAGGAGAGCACATAGAATAGCCTAACTGTGCCTCATTTGGTAAAAGAGATCATAGATAGTTTTAGGGTATTTGACAGTTTTTCCAAGAGTCAGAAACAAATAAATGCCTTCAGACAGAACGTATTATCTGTCTGAATTAGCTTATTAGCTGAACGGCAGGAAGTAACACAGGTGCAAGCAGAACATTAATGAGGGTTTCCAACTTCCAATCCATTTTGGTGACCCAGTCCTGGGGCCCTCGTTACTATTTTGCGTGCACCTGTGTTACTTCCTGCATGCTAAATGGGCTCAAAATAACACAATAATCCCATATGCATCCAGGAATTGAGCGAGGGAGGCACCTTTTTACAAGCTTTGTCTGGGGGGTGGCCCACAGTCTCAGACTTTGAAAAGCCCTCTACACACAGCATGTGCACAGCCGCCCGCCACTACACAAGTAGCTACGGCAGCCCAGTGAAGTCAAATCACCACCACACCACTCGACTTTTCCCACAGCGAAAATTAGCTCTCCACTCCGCCTAGCGGCCACCACCACCCTTTTTAAGCACACATTTTACTGACCCTTGCAAATAACTTAATTTCTTCTCGAAGCAAATTGTTTTGATGACATTTAACTTTACAAACTGTCCAGTGGCGGCCTGGATATGTTTTGTACTAGGTGTTTCCACGTTATTATTGGCAACAATTTGCGCTCGAAAGGTCAAAGAAGCTAAATATTGAAATATTCAAGTAGGAACCTTTGGGCAGGCGGGCGGAGGGGGAGCATAATATTAAACGGACAGCACTGATACTGTTCAGACCGGAAGTTGTATCAAGAAGTGTCGGCAACTCTGCAAATGGCGTCAACGCGAGACATCAGTCATTCTGCAACTAACCTCAGGAGGCTAAGTTGATTCTGGTAAAAGATTAGTTACTACTTATAATATTTATCCAGTATTAAAAGGGGAGATTAATAGCCTATAGATTTTGCCACATTAATAAGAAGGGAATCTAAGGGTGGGTTTCAGTCATTTTGTTGATAAGCCAATTCGGTAGGCTAGGTATATTTTCAGATAATTAGCCTAATTGTAGGCCTATTACTAAATTCTAAGTTCTAAAGTCACAATTTATTTTAAAGGGGTCTAATTTCTATTTTGTGTTTATTTCATGTCAACTAAAATATAAATAATAATTGTACCATCCAATCAAAATCGAAGTAAAATATTCATAGTGGTAAATACAGAGGTGGGTAAACCATCGATACAATTTGTTGCCAACTAATTTAATAATCAAAAACTATTTACATTTTTCACAAAGAAGTCCTTCGTTTTTCCCCCGTCTTTCCCCCAGGCAGTCTCGCCTGTAGGCATGGGGCCATCTGAGTGTACGAGGGGTGGAGGTGGCCAGGCGGGGCTGGAACGTTCAGGGCCGGGGTAGGAGGAGTGCTGCTCCCTGGGGCAATACTGGCTGACCTGGTCCAGTCCTTCCTCCACACGGTCCAGCCTAACCCCTTCCCTAAAGGTCAGTATGGGTCTCTGTGCTCTTTCTCACTCATCAACCATCTAGAGCAGTGGTTCTCAACCTTTTTGAGCTGTGACCCCCCAAAAGATTTAGGCTGGGGTTCATGACCCCCCGCCTGCCGCTCCCAGTGTGTGCATGCATGCACACAGTTAGGCTACCCACTGATTTCACTCACTCAAATCTGTTTTATGCAGTTGATAGTTTATATTATTTTATATATAGGCTACTACATTATATCATTGGTATGGGACATTTAATCATGGGAGAAAAAAATCATTCTCAAAAAATATGTAGGATTTTTTCTTTCTTTTTTCTTTTCTTGCGACCCCCAGGTTGAGAACCACTGATCTAGAGCAGGGCTTTTCAGCCTGATACTGTGGGCTGCTCTTGGGGCTCTTCTTTCCAGTCCATAGCAATCTCAAATGTCGTTTAACACTAGAACTCCTGGAACTCTAACTACTAGAACTCACTGCCATACATTATTTGCATAATACTTTCAATAATCAATATGAAATATAATAATATATGGATCTGTAATGTTAGGATAGGTAATAATATCAGGCAACACAAATATCAATTCTAATCAACTTGCAAATTTATTAGTTAATCACAACCACAGAACCATCTATAATTACAAATATACAAATTCAAATTAGATGAATATTTTTTCAATTTCTTCAATTTCAACATGCAATCATGGAAGTTGGAAACCCTCATTAGTGTTTTGCTTGCACCTGTGTTTACCCTGCCTTTTTGACACAAAATAGCCCCCATGAAAAGGGTCTATTGGAGGCCATCTGACTGCACCCAGAGCTCCATTACAAGTTTTCATGGGCGGCAGAGCGCTGTCTATAGACTGATTTCAGTCAAACGTTAATTATCTTTTCCGTTTTCCGTCTGCTCCTCTCCCCCACCCCTGTCATGTTTTTTGCTTGCATTAGACTGAAATTCCATAACTAACATACATAAACCTTATCTTAAGATGTGTGTGATTGAATTGATTGAATTAAAAAACTGAATGATTGTTCTTCCTCTGCTGTAGCATTGTGACAATCTCTGGTGGGATGCCTTCACCACAGAGTTCTTTGAGGATGACGCCATGTTCACCATGGAAGACGAACCTCCAGTAAGATCAAAAGAGAAGATGCTGATTGATTGTATATTCTAATATGTGTCCATTTGAGTGCTTCTTGTATTTTATATGAATATTTTTATGGAAAATTCCTGTTTTATTTCAATAGCTTCATGTAATGAGATGCAAAGCTAAAGCACTAAAATCCAATTCAGAGGTGTGTCTTATTTGTCCAGTCTAGTAATAATTCATTTAGGGGCGTGTCTTATTTGTCCAGTCTAGTAATAATTTCTGGTATTGATTCAGAGTCGCCGCCTCACATTACGTGGAAATTAAATTATTGCTCCTTGAAAAGTCCCGGAAAAGTTGTTTTCTAAGGAAATTGAATTGCAAGTGCCTCACAGAGTTGGCATGCAGCCTCTCCTCACTCCTCCCAAAGGGTTTTCATAGTCTACTTCAGTGGCTGATTCACACTCAGCCCCGCTGTGCTCCTCTACTCAGGTGAGCTCAGTAGCCGACAAATGGAGCTCTCCATGGTTCTGAACCTGTGTTGACTGTGTTGACTCATTTGGACCACTATTAGCCAGTTTTGCTCATTTAGTCAGCCCTAATGACCTAATTCAAGAATCCAGCTCAGTTAGGTCACCCGCAGGGGTGATCTTTACACTTCCTGCGAGAATCAATGTGTAAAATTGCATAGCTGTGGCCGAACACAATTCTGCACACTCACCGAGACAGACACTTGGCATTCTTATTATACTAGACTCGCCCGCTGCGCGGGCTCGCGGCCTCGTGGCCTCGCCCACCCTGCAGCTCGCCCACTGCGCGTCGCATATGCAGCTTGGTCCACTACACGGCCTCGCATGCTCTATGTTATCACTGATGACATCATCACGGATGACATCACTGATGACATAATCACCGATGACGTCATCACTGAACTTGTATAGCCTCAACCAGGAAGGATCACATCATCACTGATGACATCATCAGGTAATTAGGGCAATCACCTAATTTAAAAAAAATCCGTCAGGTCACCGGTGCTCTTTACACCCCCTGAAAGATTCTGCCTGATCGCAAGGAAAATGGCATAGGTATGGCTGGCCGAAACTCTGCTCACGCACACACACACGGATAATTAATAAATTATTTATAATAATTAATAAAATAATTAATAAAAATAAGACTCTTATTTGCTGACTTTTCCTCAGCCTTCAACAAGATGCAGCCTCACATCTTGATTGAGCGTCTTACCTCTAATTTTAATTTGCCCGATCAGCTTTCATTGTTACTTTTGGACTTTTTAACAAACAGAATGTGATGTCAGGCTAGGTCAGGTCATGTCATATCGGGCTAGGTCAGGTCATGTTTGGACAGACATGATTAGGGTTTTGATGAGATCTAAATGGTTCCTGTGTTTGTGTTGCAGGAAGGCTACATCCCATATAGGAACACCAAGCTCACCTACTTCCTGCAAAGCTGCTTGGGAGGCAACAGCAAAATGTGAGTTCAGCATCGTCAAGTGACATTTCAAAGTCTGAGACTGTGGGCCTCCCCCCAGACAAAGCTTGGAAAAGGTGCCCCCTCACTCCGGGATGCCTATGGGATCATGATTGTTATTTGATCCCATAAACACTCAACAATTGAGCCCAGATAGCCCGATATTGCTGTTTGACATACTGTACGTCAGACTACACAAATTACATCAAGTTCTATCTGATGGCATTTATTTGTTTCTGTCCCTGGGAAAAACTGCCATACACCCATAACCAAATCAACAGACGCTCTTTCATATATTTTAATTTTTAGCTTCTTGAATATCTTAATTCCCCACCCAGATTGAGTAAGAACAAAATCTGTGCCTTTAGTAAATTAACTAATTTCTGAATGGTCATGGAAAACCTGCAAAAGTCAAAATCTCATTTTCCAGGCCTGGAAAAGTCATGGAATCAGTCAAATTCTTGAAAGTTTAATGGAATTTTGTTGCCTGTGTGTAAGGAAATTAATTGTTATGGGAATCTTCCATGGATAACCTTCCACGTAATGTAACAATTTATTTTCTGTAGCTGTTGACGTAACTTTTAGTGCTTGTTTTTTCATGTTAATATTTTTATGGAATATTTGTGTTTTTAATTAAATGGCTTCCATGTAATGTGACGCAGTGACTCTCAAGCACTAAAATCCATTAAGAGCTGTGTCTTATTTGTCCAGTGTAGTAATCATTTCTGGTATTGATTCGGAGTCCCTGCCTCGCATTGCATGGAAATAATATTATGGATCCTTGAAAAGTCATGGACAGGTTTAGAAATTTCATCCATGAAAATGTGCTAATATTGTGTTTATTTGTGTGCTGTCTTTCTCGTCCCAGGCTCATGTTTGTTAACATCGCTCCAGAGCCAGACAGCCTTGGGGAAAGCCTGAACTCTCTGAGATTCGCATCTAAGGTCAGTAGCCTCCTACCTAGATCATTTATTTGACCTTTCTTTGCTCATTCCTATGGATGGATAACTGGCCAAACGTAGATAATGTGACATCACATCGACATTAATCTCATAGGGTCAGACCCAACATCGTCACTTTCATCAATTTCTGGGTTTTGCCACAAGAATAGTTGCAAGCATCTGATTGGCTGGGCTGTAACGGAAGTCGAGCTGTGTGTGTGTGCGCATTGGTGTATCATTCAAAATGTACCGCCCCACAAGTTGCGTCCAATGCAAATAAGGAGGTCTGTGGTTGGTCAATTCATGGCTGTCAGCATTTTGTTTTGGTCTTAGGGGGCGGTCCGTAACCACTTTGAGTTGAGTACCAGATGTAGATGTCTACTGTATCTGCGGCTGGCTACTGCGAGACTACATCGAGATAATACCTTTTTTTAATTTAAATTACAAGTTCACACCTGCTCTCTGGGGGTTGTCGCAAGGTTTCCTGGGAAATGTAGGAAATCACTAAGTTAGTGATTTAGAAACGGTACTCGAATAGTAACGTTATGAACGAGTACCCGAGTCCTCTTGCCCATTCCTATCACTAAGTGAAGTCTGAGTAGATTAGGCACGTTTAGGGAAAGCATAGCAGAAAAGTACATTACAACACTTCATCATAAAATAATGCTGGAATGCATTGAACATCTGTTTCATGATATATTACAGTGTTAAGAGGATGTAAGGTTGGTATTGCTAAGTGTGTGTTCATGCTTTGACATCTAATCATTTGTTTTTATTCTTTTGCAGGTGAACGACTGTGTGATTGGCACTGCTCAGGCCAACCACAAATAATAAAAAAAGGACACTTAAAGAGACAGGAGCAGCGACTGTCCACGGCTCATACATTGGGGCCTTTGTGCTTTCTGTGCAAGTTTTTGTTCATTATTATTATTATTGTTTATAATCCATTGTTCATATTGTTCATAATCTGTTCATCAATTGTTCATAATTGTTATTATTGTTCATAATCTAACTTTTTTCCACTAACATTGTAGAAGATTGTTTTCTGTCAAACTGAACTTTAGAAAGCTGTTTTTGGCAAGTTTATTTTCTGTGTAATGTTTCTGGTTATTGTTGTATTACCGTATTTGATTTAATTATGTATTTTAATTAAAAAAAAATTGTTTCTTGAATTTTATATTGTAATTTCAGACCCCAGGAAGAATAATCGCTGCTTGAGGCAGTGGTTAATGGGGATCTTAAATAAATAAATAAATAATCTATTCATCTATTGTTCATAATCATAATATTGTATCATTATTATTATTTTTGTTTTGTTTATATAGTTGTTTTGTTCCTTAATTATTATCTTGTGCAAAAATAAATTTTTCTAGTCAACATTTGAGTGTTGTGGTGGATTTCTAGAAATGACGCTCTTACACAGGAGCTGAGCTGAGTTTAACATGCAGGTACAGGAATGATTCCAGCTCTTTTCATTTTCAACACACTCTTCAAGCTTCTGTCACATCTGACAGTGTGCAGAGCCTCTCTGACCTGAATGAAGCTGCAAACAGTCTCTCTCAACGTGTCTTTTGCTGTAGTTCCTCAGTTAAGCCTCTAGATGTCAGTGTAGCGCTGTTTGTTTTTCCCGTTTCCTCATTTAGCTGTTTATTTTCTCCAGAGAAGCTCTCACTCTCAAAGGGTTGGGAGGGTTACTTTAAAACTGCAATCTGATACAATTACTAGTTACCGGTTAAAGATTGTAATTAGTAATGTAATCCAAGTATCACAATTTTAAAGTAATGTATCATTTGTGTTACTTTTCGATCACTTTTGAACAAATTTCCTAAATTTGACTATGTAGCCCTGAGACATGCTTAGCTCCTCAAGAGGACATTTCACACCTACCCCATGCACATAACCCTTCACTCATGCACACACACACACAACACACACACACACACACAGCTCTGTAAAACTAATTTCAGACTTTTATAAGTGTTGTTGGTTACATCAGGCTTTCAGCCAATCTAGTGTTGCCTGTTTTACAATACATTAATATTTCTATCTTCGGCTCATGATATGATCTGGTTTCGAAGCATTTATTTTTTGGGTGCACTGGTCCTTCTTTTTTAAGCCACTCAGCCAAGTGTGTTTTTTTCTCCAAGCCCTGCTACAACACTGACTGACTTTAGCTTGAAAAGATGTTGATTATAAAGTACATCCAAAAAGCCAGCACAGGTCCATTACAGTAGGATAATGAGCCATGCAAAGAAAGTTTCAGACAAGATGTAAGCCATCCAATATGGTGACAAGTTAAATTTAAATTAAGCTGCAAAACAATATAGGCCTACCTAACAACACAGACAAAAATATAATTCTTTCCAACATTAGCATATTTTATGTATAGGCTTGTTTGCACTGTTGTTGAATTTTGATGCATAGTTTTTGTTAATCAGAAGTTATTAGTTAAGTTTAGCGATGTATCATTTTGTGGATTTTCTTGTTACTGAGCAACATACTGGAAACAGTCAAGCACTATTTATATTCTCTTTCGAGCCAGGTTTCTGAGACAATGTCACTTTCATCTTCAAGTTGGTTAATAAAAATGACACCATCACGTCTCATGTGACTTTTAATAACGTGTTCACAGTTACATCTTAGAAATTATGAAAATGAAATTGACAAGTTAAGAATCTGTTTCATTTATTCCAGTGCACATAAAAAAGTGCACCCATGGCACATTGTCCCCACAGTGTCCACCCTAGAAATGGAGTGCACGAGATTTCTAGTGTTTAAATACTTAAGAAATAGATTTTTTTCGTAGAGACATTTTGGTGATTTTGGTGGTATGTTTTCATCTGCTGTTTTAGACCAAACATGTCAACTCATGCCATGCTATCCACATCATCAGTGGGTATGACATCACTTGATGATTGTGGGGCATGACGTGACAGCAGAGGTTATGACATCATCCTTAACATCGCTCAGTGTTTTCACCGCTGCCCCCTGGCCCTGACCTCGTCTCTGTCAGGGATAGACGGTTTACAGCGTAGCCCCTATATATAATATATATATATATGTGTGTGTGCGTGTGTGTGTGTGTGTAAATATATATATATTACATACATATATATTTACACACACACACACACACACACACACACACACACACACACATCGCTAAGCTGCCTCAGAAAAGCAGAAACCCAGTAGAAACATGATTTTATGAGAAAATGTTGATTTTGGCTTTTTAGGCCTTTCACCAGATTTGAGCAAATAAAGCGTTTTGAAGCTCAAATTGTAGAGTGACAAGCAGAACTAGCTTACTTTGTCATACTTCCAGGCCGTTTTTCTCAAAAGTTTGGAAACTGTCAAGACATAAAGGGGTGTAGCTCACTCAATCTTTGGACTACAAAGATAGAAAATAAAAAAAATCACCAGAAAGCCTACATTCTCCTCTTCCAACAGTGTATAAAACTCACACACAGTTCTGTGTCTCTGAGCTGGGAAACACCTGGTGCTCTGTGGAGGTTCCCCAGGGTGAGAGCTCTGTGGGTGGGGTGAGAGGGGAGATGTTGTTGTGTTTGAGAGGATTCACACCATAGTCCTAGCGGATGCAGAGCGGCATCTCAGAGCTGGATTCACATTACAGGGACTAACACAGGTCTGGATTTAAATGTCAACCAGGAGGTTCTCTCCACCAGGCAGCGTGTACAGGCTGTCACTCCAACACCAGACTGTAAGTTTAACAGGAGGTTCTCTCCACCAGGCAGCGTGTACAGGCTGTCACTCCAACACCAGACTGTAAGTTTAACAGGAGGTTCTCTCCACCAGGCAGCGTGTACAGGCTGTCACTCCAACACCAGACTGTAAGTTTAACAGGAGGTTCTCTCCACCAGGCAGCGTGTACAGGCTGTCACTCCAACACCAGACTGTAAGTTTGATTTGTTGAGTGTTAGGGAGACACAAATGGGCGGGAGGTTCTGGGGGTCCTCCCCAGAAATATTTGACATTCTTTAATCACAGATTTCTAGGATGGTATAGTGCTCTTGAACATAAACATTTAGACACACGTTTAGAATAGAATCAGTGTGGACTTTAATGTACGTCTGAAACATCATTTATATTTTAGATATACTTTTTAGGACTAATTTTCTAAATTGAAACGAACATTCTGACATCCATATTTTAATTGAGACTTGACTTGAGACTCGTCCTCAAAGACTTGACACTTGACTTGGACTTGAAGGTTTGGGACTTGTGAACAATCTTTATTTTTTCATTTTATTTTTTTGGTGCATTAACATTAAGGAAATGTCTACTAATGTCATCCAATCAACTGCACACTGTATGCTAATAGATAAGGAGTGAGGATAACACAGTACATGCTTTGAATTCCTTAGTTTTAGCTATGCAGTGTTTTAAGCAGGCCGGATGGAATGCAGCAGATGATAGAACGCTCATCCATAAGAGACTTGAGACTTGACTTGGACTTGCAAAAAATGACTTGCGAGCATCTCTGCCATAAAAGACATGCTTCTTAAAAGTAGAATTGCAGGAGATTCAAGCAGAAAATAAATGGATGTAGCTAAGCTAACCCCTCTGAGCTAAACGCTGTTAGTGAGACATGATTTGAAACTGTATGGCTACAAGGCTAGCACAAATAATTCCCGCCTCCTTGTTTGGCCAACTAGTTCAAGGGGGGCCTTGCCCCTTTTGTGAGATCACCCTCCCACCACTTTCTCGGACACACACACACACACACACACACACACACACACACACACACACACACACACACACACACACACACACACACACACACACACACACACACACACACACACACACACACACGTAATATATTACTTTTAGCAGTAACTCAGTAATATAACTTATTACTTATAGGATTTCAGTAATATTATACCAGTTACTTTGTAAAGTAACTCAAGTTACAAATTGAGTTACACTTTATTAAATCAAAGCACATATTTAAAAAAGATACAATAATTTCCTAAATTATTGTGTTTTTATGCAAATAACCACTATGACAATAAGAAAGAAAAAGGATAACATTTAAAATGTTTTATTGTTTACACTGACTTCAAGACGGTTGAAATAATTTTTCGGGATGGTTCTGGGGCAGTGATGTCATTCTGCTGCTGTTGTTGTTTTGGTAAAAGTAAAAAAAAAAAGTAGTGTAATAGGTAACGAGTTACTCTACACAGACAGTAATATTGTAAAGTAACTTATTACTTTCAAATGAAGAAACTAGTAATATGTAGCCTAGTATATTACATTTTGAAAGTAACTTGCCCAACACTGCTCACAGCCTAGTATGTGTGTCACACACACACGCACGCACGCACGCAGACACACACACACACACACACACACACACACACACACACACACACACACACACACACACACACACACACACACACACACACACACACACACACACACACACACACACACACACACACACACACTAACACACACACACACACACACACACGGCTTGCTTTGTTTGATAGACCCGACAGGAGACGCACACACGCACGCACACACACACACACACACACACACACACACACACACACACACACACACACACACACACACACACACACGCACACACACACGCACGCACACACACACACACACACACACACACACACACACACACACACACACACACACACACACACACACACACACTGGAGTCGCTGGGAAGAGGACGTGTGAAGAGGGAGGGAGGGAGGGAGAAGCAAGTTATCTCAAAGAGAGAGAGAGAGAGAGATTTTTTTTTTTTTTTTTTTCAGGGACAGTGCAACATTAATGAACATTTTCATGTAAATGTGCCGGATTATAGCCTTAGCTAATTTCCATCCGCAGTCCCTCGACAGGTGAGGTACAGAAAATAGATTAGGAGGAGATTAGATCCTATTAGGAGAAAAACCAAACTGCTGCATATTGGCAGCTAAATATCTGGCCTCCTGCCACAACCTCAGAGACATCCAGTGAAACACACCAGCTCATTTTATTTTTATTTTATTTTATTTTATTTTATTTCATTTTTATTTCATTTCATTTTTACTCTTATTCTTATTTTATTTATTTTACTTATTTTATTTATTTCATTTTTATTTTTATTTTCTATTTGACAATTACTGTTTGTTTACCTGATGAACAAATGTAAATTTTTTAAGTCAGAATGCCCCATTTTTTTGGGAAGTTTATATGTACATATATCTTTGACTGTAAATTTTGACTGTTTGTACATCTTCGACTGTACATTCATTTATTATTATTCCTTATTGTTCCTTATTCCTTATTGTTCCTTATTGTTGTACTGTTAATATGTGTATTTGCTTTGGCAATATAAGCACTGTCTTTTCATGCCAATAAAGCTATTTGAAATTGAATTGAAAATTGAGAGAGAGGGGGGGGGGGGGACAGATTCCATGTAGCACTTGGAAGAGACAATGTGCTTTTTGAAGAATTTCTTCCCCAGAACTGTGTGTGCCAGTGTGATTTGGTTGGTTGTCGGGACTTGGCCCTGCTAGTTGGACAGGACTGACTGGTATAGAACAAAAAATGAATAAATACATTTATATAGCTATGGATTAAACAAAAATATACATAACATGACTAATGCATGGATTTAAATAAGATATAACATGACATGACATTAAATAATGGATTAAAATAAGATAGAACTTGGTAAATCATTAATTAATGGATTAAAATAAGATATAACATGATACAACATTAATTAGACATGACATAATGCATGGATTTAAGTTAGTTAGTTTCAGTTAATAAATTGTTTGATCTTTTACTTTGGTGTAGGACCCTTGTAACCTGACGCTGCCAGATGGACGGTATAGCTCCACATAGGTTTCACTAAACCAGGGTACGTCGAGAGAATCTCTTTTGATCTCGCGAGGTTATCCATCTTGCAAGCAAGGTTAGGACCCTTGGCCCTTGAGCTAGTCTGGGCACCTTCCACCCCGCTTTTTGTCATGGGGCGTAAACCACGGAACCAGAATGAACACCGGAAGGCAGTGCGCCAAAAAAACGTCTTTGTTGCCGTTAGCTTGACGTCTCTTGCCTCGATTAATTGTCTGATGCAAAGCTGTATTGGCTTAAAATATGTGAGATTGTGAATCCGCAATGTTTCTAAAATAACTTCTTCAAAAACTTCGTTCGTTACGTCCATCTTTTGTTTTGTTGTTTGCCGTTCTGATACTTGTGTCAAATTGTCAAGTTAACGTAAAAGTTGATGAGCTAGAAACGCTGCCCATCCTGTCTAGGGCGGGCTCTAGGCCGGAACCAGGTAGGGTGACAAAATCAATTGTGAGCGGAAGCCAGGCTCTTTCTCGCCGAGAAGAGCCTGGTGACGCGAGGTTACCGTGAGCCACATTTGGAACATGAGGGGAGTCCGTTCTACTGTTATCTATTATTTCGGTCTGAAGTAATGGATGAATAGGTGTTCGATTATACTTCCCTTGCCAGGAAACGCCTGTAGGCGTACATGGGGGAACATGGGGGAACGCGATGGCTGCTGCTGCTGTCTTTCAAACCGCAATATCCTCCCCCATTATACAGGTAAGAATGTTGACAACCGGATTTTCGTTAGTGTGTTTACTTTGTACATGTTACAGTGTTTGTGGAAATGCCAATGACATGCTAATTCCAATGTAAATAGTGTTTAATGGATGGATGGCGGCATTTCGTGAGTTAGCCGAGCGATGCAAGCTGTTGTTTGTTATCTAGCTGGTAGCATACAGGCCTCATGTCTCATGGCCTGTCTGTCTGTCGTAGTGTCCCCGTGGATCAGAGCAAGGAGAGCGAGTGGCTTTTCTTTGCTGTAGTTCCTTGTAAAACGAGAGATGTTTGAGTTAGATTAGATTAGTATACATGTTTCTGTTGTTTAAATATAATGTCTGTGTTGTTGTATCTGAATGACTGTTTTAAATACAAAGTAGAGGATGCTAATTTACTGTTTTCTTATAAAAAAGATATTTCTTCCATGGTTAAAAAATAACTATTTACAAAACCAGTAAGTGTTTCCAGTTCCACTGAGGTTAAAAACAGCACTTGTAAGGAAATTGTAAAGGGTGAATTCATATGTTTTGGTTATTTTGTGAATCATACTGTGGTAAAAACCAGAGTTGGGCAAGTTACTTTCAAAATGTAATATATTACATATTACTAGTTACTTTGATTATAAAGTAATAAGTTACTTTACAATATTACTTTCTGTGTAGAGTAACTTGTTACTTATTACTTTTGCGTTACTTTCACCAAAATAAGCGCAGAATTACAACTAGGTGTTATAAAATGAATAGTCTCTCAAATGGGGGTACCCCTAGGGGATATGTAGGTAATGCAGGGGGTACTTTAGATAAAGGGGGGACATTGAATGAAAGAATGAATCATGAAAATAAATGAAACATTAAAAAGTGCGCTTGGAGGTAAACCAAATTGTATTCTGCCCTGAAATAGCAGCAAGCAGAGATCAACACAAACAACCAATTACTCATTACAAAATGGCTACTTTCAGTCCCACATACATTTCATCATCAAGAACTTAGGCTCAGCTAGAAACGAAAACAAACTTAGGCTCGGCTATGTTAAATTGACACATAGCCTATATCAGTGGTAGGCAAACTATGGCTACTATTTGAAAAGTGCATTGGCCCTCAAATTAAACTTTATAAAAAATATAAGGTTTAATGTGTGAATTCCAACGACTAGAAAATAGACAACTTAATGACTGCTGCTCCAGACTACCACAAATGTAGTGACTGAAATTGTGTATAGCCTGATATACTTACAGGTAAGTGTCCAGAATAAACAGGGTGGGATTCACCTGGTCACTAGTACTGTACTGTCACAGGAAGTGTAAACAAATAAGAAGTAACTGGCTGACCCCTGTGTTGGAACATAAGGTGAATAAGCTATTGTCTATTCAATTTAGGACCCAACAGAACACACAAACGTAAAAAATATAAATAGCACACACAAAATCACTGCACAGTGCACACGTTAAGAATCACAACAGAACACAAACAAAAATATTAATAGCAAAAACCACTGCACACGTTAAGAATCACACAAATCAAAGCAAACCAGGAAGCGTGTCTAAATTTATAGAGCCTATAACTCCCGTTGAAATATTGCATTGCAATCCAGAAAATAATTCAATAAAATACTTTTTTTTTTTACAGTGAGTCTTATAAAAAAGGAGGGAGGGCTAGTCTATTCCTTACTACTAAAATACAGTGAGTCTTATAAAAAAAGGAGGGAGGGCTAGTCTATTCCTTACTACTAAAATACAGTGAGTCTTATAAAAAAAGGAGTGAGGGCTAGTCTATTCCTTACTACTAAAATACCTGTTAAAACGCATCAAGAGAAGCCGCTGAAAGCGTCCATCACCGAGACGGTTTCGTTTTGGTGTGAGAACAAGGTTCCCAAGACTGAAAAGTCTTTCGGCTGCATGGAGCGCTGGATGGTGTTGAGGCATTAGTGCTGGCTGGTGCGCTGGATGGTGTTGAGGCATTATAGTGGAGTGCTGGCTGGTGGCTGGATGGTGTTGAGACATTATAGTGGAGTGCTGGCTGGTGCGCTGGATGGTGTTGAGGCATTATAGTGGAGTGCTGGCTGGTGGCTGGATGGTGTTGAGGCATTATAGTGGAGTGCTGGCTGGTGCGCTGGATGGTGTTGAGGCATTATAGTGGAGTGCTGGCTGGTGGCTGGATGGTGTTGAGGCATTATAGTGGAGTGCTGGCTGGTGGCTGGATGGTGTTGAGGCATTATAGTGGAGTGCTGGCTGGTGGCTGGATGGTGTTGAGGCATTGTAGTGGAGTGCTATTTTTTTTATTCTTGCGAACTGGTGCAGGCTTTCCATGGTAGGGGCAGATTTGAGATACTCCATCACCTCGGTTTCCACAGACACGGGGGAGTCAGTGGTGGCATCAGGCTGTACATCAAAGGAAAAAAAGGCTGGAGGCGACAGCAGCGGGTTGAGGATCCGGCGTCAGGGCTACAGGCTCTTCTTCTGTAAGGGAGCAGCACTCCATAGTGAGCAGGTGCTTAATGTGCTCTCTTCTGGCTTCTTCTCTTACCCAGCGCAGCTTGAACTTGGGCAGCGAGACAGCGGCCAGCAGCGCATCCTTGGAGTCGAGAGTCGCGGCAAATCGACCTTTGATTGCCCCCACAATAAAGTCAGGCAGTCCAGCGGTCATTTGCGATAGGCCATGTTTCACTGCCAGGGTTTTGGTCATTAGACCTTCTAGCGTTGGTTGAAGCGTTCCATAAAAACAAGTGTCCTCACGCTGCAGAATGTCCAGCGCGACTGTGAAAGGCTTCGCAATGGAACAGTATTCTTCTAGAAACTGGTATTCCTTGTTGTTCATACATTTAATCTGAAACTGTGTGCAGAGGTTATTGATGTCGGCAAGGGGCATTTCTATGATCCGTGCATAGGCGTCATGGAATGAGTTCCACCGGGTTACTGTGGGGACAATCAGCTTTTTTTTACTGATCTCAGCCAGGCACTCTGATGCTACTGTGGAGCGGCTGGCCTTCGTCCACAGTGCTGAACATTTGTCTGTAGCACTATGATACACAGCCCTCGATTCTGGATTAGATGCCAGCTATTTATCAACCTCATTGTTCGCAATAAGATTAAAGGAGACTTTAGTTTTTTTTCAACCTGGACCCTATTTTCCACACTATGTGTCTAAGGGACTCATCCTGACATATTTTATTCAAATTGGTCGAGTACTCACCGAGATAGCCTTGTTTACAGCTCGAGCAATGTGCTCAAACAACTATACACGAATATTATTCTCCAGGGTTTACTGTGGGACAGAGAAAATGTGCGTATGAAGAGGTGAGGGGAGAGAGAGAGAGAGAGAGAAAGGAGCACAGCACAGCGCTGATGATTGTAATGTACTGTAATGTACAGACACGGACACGTCTTAGCTGGGAGACATGTTGTTTATTCTGCCTGACTCCGCAGACCTACGGAAGCTCCGTTGGGACACGACGGATACAGAAAGCGAATCACATCAGTGTGTTAGTGTGGCGTAGTGAGACAACACACAGTATGTTACATCTCCCTTCTTTTAGCCAAAACAACACACAATAACACATGCATGAATTTCCACTCTAAACTTTTTTTTAAATCAAAACTGCTTGTTTGTTATTTTCAATTATTTTACACTAACTTAGATTATTAGACTTCAATTAGAAAAGACTATCAAACTGCAGTACTAGAATAATTAATGAAATAACAGTCATTGCGAGAACTTTACTTTAGCTAATGACTTTGGCAATAACCTGGAAATGAGTGTATTTAAAGTGCAAACAGAACAGTCACATTAAGCACTTATAGATTCAGTCCATGACATAAATCACTTAAAGATTGAGTCTATCTGGAGGTTTAACAACTCGGCCCCGCCTAGTAACATTCAGTCCAGGTGGCTGGGCTCGAGTGGGGCTCAGTGGCGGCTTGGGTGGGGAGTGGGGTGTTCCAGGAACAGCTGGAGGTTGTGACTCCTCAGCTGGTGGGCCTAATGTTTCAGTCCATGGTTCTTCCTGTACCCAGCGGCGAGGATGGTTAGCGGCTGGAGTGCTCACGCGAAGATGTTGACTGTTGCGGCGGTACTCTCTATCTCCACAGTCCACAACATAGGAGCGCGGAGCACTGTGGGGTTTCACTATTACTCCAGGGGACCACTTGTTGTTGCCAGGATGCGGCTGCATCCTAACCTCATCTCCAGGCCGAAGAGCAACACGAGAATTGCCTGCTCTCTTTTGGTCGTAGTAGAACTTTTGAATGTCTTTGCTCGTGTCCAGCAGACGCTTGACATTGTGGGGGTCATATCCTCTTGGTGCAAGTAGCTCACGAGCAGTAGGCAGCTTATCACGTGGCCTCCTGCCCATGAGTAGCTGAGCTGGCGACAATCCTACTGTCTCTAGTGGAGTCGTCCTGTAATCCATCAGCACAAGGTGTCTGTCTGGCGCTTTGCACCAAAGCCTCTTCACAGTTTGCACTGCACGCTCTGCTTCACCATTTGAGTGTGGCGTGTGTGATGTGTGATGTGTGTGTGTGTGTGTGTGTGGTGAAGATGTTTTGTGTGATATTCCATAACTCTTGCAGAAGTCTTTAAATTCCTCTGAGGAGTATTGTGGACCGTTGTCTGTGCGAAGGGTGGCGGGAATACCATGTCTGCAGAACTGAGCTTTCAGAGTCTCTATGGCGGTGCGGCTTCGCATGTCTTTCAGTACATCTACTTCAATGAATTTTGAGTAGTAATCCACAAGTAGGATGTACTGCTTGCCTTCGAACTCGAACAGATCTGATGCTACCTCTTCAAATGGCAGCTCTGGTGTTTCAGTTGGTTTGAGGGGTTGTCTGGGCAGCTTGTTCTGAAAGTCTGCACACTTGCTACAGTTTCTGACCATTTCTTCAATTTCTGCACTCATGCCTGGCCAGTATAGCACTTCACGTGCTCGCTGTTTGCTTTTCACCATGCCTAGGTGAGACTGGTGTATGAGCTTTAGCATGTGCTCACGCATGGTGGGGGGCACTACTATACGCAGTCCTTTATAGATAATTCCATCAGACAACACTAGCTGACTTCTTGAGTCCCAATATGGCTGAACCTGAATGGGCACTTCCCGTCTGTGTTCAGGCCAGCCGTGGTGAATTGTCTGCTGGAGACAGATTAGCTCTTCTCTTGTGCTGTCTTGCAGCTCTGTGTACTTCTGGTCACTTACTGCAACATAGTTGAGCATGGAGACACACTCTAGTCCACTTAACTCTGGTGTGCTCTCTGGGAGCTGTGCTCTGGATAGTGTGTCGGGCAGCTCCATGTCTTTTCCTCTTCTGTACTTGATTGTCAAGTCGTACCACTGCAGCGACAGACGCATTCTCTGGATGCGCATGGGAGTGGCCAGCAGTGATTTTTTAAAGATATCTTCGAGTGGCTTGTGATCATTGTACACTGTGACATGTGTTCCAAATATGTAGTTATGAAACTTGATGCATGCGTGCACAATGGAGAGCATCTCCTTCTCGATTTGCGCATAACGCGTCTCGGCGTCAGTCAGTGACCTCGAGGAGAATGCTATTGGATGACCGTCCTGGAGCAGAACAGCTCCTAATCCACTGCTGCTTGCATCACTGTATATCTCAACAGGCTTTGCAGGATCAAAAAACTTCAGCACTGGAGGATGCGTGCACAACTCCTTGAGCCTGTCAAAGGCTTGCTGCTGAGCTGGCTGCCATGTAAACTCCACATCGTTTTTGAGAAGCTGACGCAGCGGAGCATCCACTTCACTGAGGTTTGGTATGAACTTTGACAAATATGTTACAAAGCCCACAAAGCGTTTGACACCTTCTTTGTCTGTCGGTGGCGTCATGTACCGAACCGCTTCCACTTTTGCGGGGTCTGGCTGTAGACCAGCAGCTGTTATCAGATGTCCCACATACGACACTGATGCTTGTCGGATGTGACATTTGTGGAAGTTGAGTCTGAGATTGTAGCTTGTAGCTCTTTCAGCCACTCTGCGGAGGATTGCATCGTGCTCCTGGACTGTGGGGGCTGCTATTAGGATATCATCCATGACACTTACTGCTCCAGCTATGCCCTCAAGCATCTCATCCACGATGCGCTGGAAGATTTCTGGGGCGCATTTTATTCCAAATGGGAGTCTCAGCCATCTAAAACTTCCTATCAGAGTGTTAAAGGTTGTCAGAAAGGATGAGGCTTCATCCAGTTCTATCTGCAAAAATCCTGATGTAGCATCTAACACCGAGAATACTTTAGCATTAGGTATTCTTGAAACCACCTCCTCTATGGTGCGCATTGGGTGGTGTTCCCTTTTTATGACCTGATTTAAATCACTTGGATCTATGCAGATTCTTATTTTGCCATTACGGACTACGGCTACCATAGAGCTAACCCATTCTGTGGGCTGTTCAACTTTGGTGATGAAGCCATCTTTCTCCATCTCATGTAGCTTTTCCACTATCTTTTCTCTGAGCGCAGCTGGCTGTCGACGGACAGGGTGGACCACACCCTTTGCATCTTTATCTAGTTTGATCGTGTATTTTCCTGGCAAGGTGCCTGTGGTACGTTGTAGCTCCGGAAACTCATCCAGACCAGCTGGTATGCTTTGTGTTGTGGTGGCTACACTGCTTCGAAGTGAGTCAAGACGAGCAATAAGGCCTAAAGCCTCTGCTGAAGCTCCACCGAGCACATTCTCCTGTGCTATGTCCACTATTTCAAATTCGGCGCTCACTTCACACTTTTTGTATGCCATCTGTAGATCAACTGCAGCTACAGGCTTAATCTTATGATTAGTATACGAGCGGAGTACCCTGCTCGAGCGTTTTAGCTCACCTGTGTGCATTAGTGACTGATAGCTGTCTACGGTTAGTGTATTACACTTAGCGCCTGTGTCGATCCTAAACGGCACTTGCTGAGACAGTATTTTTAGGTTTACAGTCCATTTATCATTCTCCGGGCTATCTGTCTGTGTTAGATTTATATTCAGAATTTCGTCATCCTGATCTGGCTCAACACTCACAGAGCTAACTGCACGCTTATGACACACTGCCACCCAGTGGTTTGGTTTGTGACAGTAGGAACACTCTGAGCCTTTAGCTGGGCACTTCCCCATGTTCCACTTATGCTGGGGGTCTCTCCCACAGCTTGTGCAGCTTCTCTGTTGGTTTTCTGGAGCCTTCTTCTGATACACAGGTTTCGTCTGTCCTTCATTGTACATGTTCTTATATGGCACTGTGTATTTCGGCTTAACAGATACTGCTGAGACTTGTGAATCCTCTTCTCTGACGATTTTTATCTGTTTCTGTGACATTTCAAACCGCTGGGGGATTTCTATATCTTTAGGTAGCGTTAGCTCCTCACCTTTATCCAACAGTATTTCTTGGACACGTTTTTCTCTAACTCCCGCGATGATTGCATCAACTAGCATGTCGTCGGGGTCGGGGTACTCACAGTCCATGAGAACGAGTCTCAAGTCCTTTACAAAGTTGTCGAAACTTTCACTTGGTCCTTGCTTCCGTTGCTTGAAACGATGCCTGGCTATCCGCTTGTTTTTTCTTGGCCTGATGTAGCTGGCAAACTTGTCCAGCACTTTAGACGGATCTTCTCTCTCGCCATCAGCCCAGGCTAACGTCTTGTAGATTTCTCTACCTTGCTCGCCGACCCACGTTCCTAGCCAGCCGGCTTGCTTCTTAGCTTCTAGCTCCGAGAGCGGACCCTCAAAGACGAAGGTGACGTGACTTCTGAATCTCTCAAACTCTTGATACAAATCAGGAGCCTCCCAGTCGATCTTGGGGTGTTCAAAATGCGAGTATGCCATTTTCTCTTATTTTTCGCTGTTTCAGACAGACTTCTGACACCATGTAATGTACTTGACAGACATGGACACGTCTTAGCTGGGAGACATGTTGTTTATTCTGCCTGACTCCGCAGACCTACGGAAGCTCCGTTGGGACACGACGGATACAGAAAGCGAATCACATCAGTGTGTTAGTGTGGTGTAGTGAGACAACACACAGTATGTTACAGTAACCATGTTGTAAACATCGTTGCCATGGTTCTCAAGTGACGGACAGTGAGCAGCGGCACTCTCTGAGGAAGGGAGGCGGGGCCGGGGATAGGAGGCGGAGCTCTAGTCGCCTCCGGCGATCTAAACCCGAAGTTGAAGCCTCCTCAGCCGGGTACCACAGCGAGGGTAGGCGGGGCTGGGGCCAATCAGGCGAGGGGAATTAGGGCACTAGGACCAATCACATTGCAGGGAGGAGAGTAGCTTCTGTATAAAGTGACTTACACCAAGCTATGTTGACTAGAAGAGCTAGAGAGAAATAGAGTCTGTGATAAAGCTACCTTAGCCTTGTCGCTAACATTAGCTTTCAGTTGAGTTCTGACAGTTTGCTAACAGTCTGGTCTGCTCAGTTCCCACAGTGTGACAGACTATACAGACTAAGGATAATGCAGGTGTTTTGTAACACATTGCTTACTGTCAAAAATTCTATGAAAATGACAAAATCAACTGTGTTTATTCTACTTCCATTACTTTCTGAATTCCCAGGTATCATTTTTAGCCATCAACCCAGAAGACATAATTGACATTTAAAAATGGCCAACTGTTACCATGTGAAGTGCTGTAGTTAACTCATTGAGTGCCAAGGACGAGTATGTTCGTCAATTCAGATACTAACGTAGAGTGCCAAGGACGAGTATGTTCGTCAATTGCGTTTTTTGACGGTGGGACGTGGATCAAAGCCTCAGGCATCTCCTGTACAAATATTGTAGCTATTGAAGGTGTATAACCTATTTTACGGACTCATTAGGTGGCGACAGTGCTCTCCAGATTAGAGAAAGGTCCGGAAAACAGCAGGAAAAATCCCCGTGATGAAAGAGAAAGCGCTCATGCTGCAGCCAGAGCCATATAGATTGCTCTGTCTGCAGCTGACGTTGGCTGCGAACAGCAGTCAATCCGCGCCCACAACTGAGCCCCTCTGCCTCTGTCTGTCTGTCTGCATAGTTTCTCCACACGATTAGCCGCCAGAAAAGCAGCACCCGACGCCGAAGGGCCAAACCATTTTCAGCAGTCCGGTGTGGCTTTTCCTTGTCGCGCTGGGAGCCGGCGCACAAAAATGGAGCACTCCGAAAATAGACGCTGGGTGCGTGAGGCTGTGTGTTAGTGTGGGGAGGAGTTTGCAGCTGAGGGGGGGAGAGGGGGGTGGGGCACGCAGGGCACCACACAACTACACCACATCACTACATCAGAAAATATTATCTTCAGAGTCAGTGAATGTGCTTGAAATGCTTCATTTCACAAAAGGCGGAATAACTCAGCTTCTAATTTGAAACGCCTGTATTTGCTCAAAACAAGCTATCTTCTCCGGCTCATAACTAAAGAACGGAAAATGGTATCAATAAACTTTTTTTTGCTGATGATACAATAGAGTCAGCTTGTTCTTTGTGCGTGTTCGGTGTTTACATAGTAATATCACACAATATTCTGTGGGCCTCGAGAAATCACTGAAAACGCTCTGAAACTCTGGCACTGGGAGCGTCCGTTCTCCAAAAGTGGCTGGCACTCAATGAGTTAATACCAAATCAAATTCAAATAGGAACAAAACAAATTCTTCATTACGCCGGGGACTATTTTCTGTGCTACGGAACTACTTTCCTGATATTACGTTAAGCTTATTAATTAAGTTGTTTGAGGAAAAAGTACGATGCACCGGAAACGTGCTGCAGCACAGCTGCATGGCTGCATATTTTCATAGGATTTGTTGATGTTATTCAGTGCATAAAAAAAACACCAGTCTTATCCTTTAAAGTCCAGACATAGTGATAGTAATTAACACTTAAATGTCCATGCTGTACTAGCCAATTTACCAATGTGGCATTCAAGTTGTGTAATTGTACTGTAACTTTGAAAAGTGATGGATGCTAACTTTTAAAAACACATGGCATATGATAGATCAAGACATCCTGTGTTGCCGCCATCATTTTGATTTTGCTCAGTTCAGCATCCTCCATTATTGCATTTCTATTCTGAGTTCATTTTGAATGTTGTCACTCCTTTAATATGATCTCTCTCTCTCTTTCCCCCTTTCTTTTTTGCCTCTCTTACTCTTTTCCCTCCCTCCCTCTCTCTTTCATCTCTCTCTGTATGCGCTCGTCTCTCTCTGTATGCGCTGGTCTCTCTCTCCTTCTTTTATTCTCTCTTTTCGTCCCAGGAGAGACGTTGAAGGAGCAGCAGGCCCCTCGGCCGCTCCCTAAGCCCCCGTCATCTTCCTCGTCGTCCTCTTCCTCGTCCAGTCGGCTGCTCGACTTCAGGGTGACGATGAGCAGCATCCTCCACAGCCGCCCGCTCTCCTCCTCCTCCTCCTCTGCCTCCTCACCGGCTGTCACCATCGCCTCCCAAACAAGGTTATTATTGTTAACTAAAACTAAACTGAAACTACCGGTAGAGGGGGGTGGGGCATTTTAGTCCACATCTAGACTGCCTGGTACAAGTGGTCCAATTCCGATTTTATTGCTGACATGTGGCACAGATCTGATATATATTATGAGCATGTAAACAGGAGAAAAGCACATGAAATCAGATATTCTCAGATCCGTTTCGGGCCTCAATCATATGTGGAAATGAATCCGATATGAATCGGATATCTGCCAATGCGACTTTTATGGTTTTGAAAGAGTTTTATGTCAATTGCGATTTCAAAAATCATAAAACCGGTGTTAAAATCATGTGTTAAAGTCATCCTGGAGGCCCCGCAGGGAGACGCTCAACATCGACAGCATCTTCACCCGTGAGCGGCGGCGCCGGCAGGCCGGGTACAGCCCGCTAGGCGCTCCTCCCACCTGAAGACTGTGGAGCGTCTGCTGCTCAGCGAGCCTCCCTGGAAGAGGCAGGGTTCCTACGCAGGTGTGGAAAGTCTGTAGCCTGGTTCAAACCTTCCTGATCACCTGATCTCACGTTCTGTCTCGCTCTACGTATCGGTCTGGAATCCAATCTGTCCACAGCTATTTCAGTGGGCGGGAGTACTTGCCTTGACAGACAACTCCTTCAGCCAATCAGCATTGCCAAATCCAATCCAAATCCACTCGGGAAGAATGGCGTAAACGTTAAATTACATTACGTCATTTGGCAGACGCTTTTATCCAAAGCGACTTACAATAACACATTTTTGTCAGCAATAGAGCAATCAACTATGGAGCACAGTCTATGACAACTACAACTTCTGAAGGAACAGTGGTACAAGTTTAGGTTAGTGGTACAAGTTTAGGTTAGTTGTTTTTTTGTTTGTTTTTTATTATTAAAGAAAGAGAGAGAACGAAGTTAGATCAAGAAGGGCCCAGATGGAGCCTGAAAAGGTGTGTCTTTAGTCTTTTCCGAAAGATCGGCAGTGATTCAGCCGTCCTGACCGAAGGTGGAAGCTCGTTCCACGATTGGGGTGCCAGGGACGAGAAGAGTCGAGATCGGGATGAGCAACTTTTGAGCCCCCGTAGCGAAGGAGCGGCGAGGCGACCTGCACTGGTGGAGGAGCGAAGGGAGCGCTGAGAGGTTTGGAACCTGACCATAGATTGCAGGTACAGGGGAGCTGACTGGTGTACTGCCCTGTAGGCAGGGTTGGGGAGTAACGGATTACATGTAACGCCGTTACGTAATCTGATTACAAAAAAACGGTAACTGTAATCTGTCACAGTACATTTTAAGATGTGTAATCTAGATTACAGTAACGGGGGTATAGTAACGACGTTACAGGCGGGATTACAATCGCCCTTGCCTCTTCATTCATTCATTCTCTTCAAAATAACAACAAGAAACGGTGTAGCCTGGTGCCAGTGACTGACTGTGACGAGGACGAGCGAGGCGGAGCAACAGCACTTTTATGTTCGCTCAGTCAGTGTTTAGACAGATCAAGCGCCTTCCACATGGATTCTGCTGAAAATAGGCGCTTGTGTGTGGGGCTGTCAGCTACGAGCTGCCAGGCAGTGGCATTGAATGTATCCGCCTGATACCCGTGCTGCTGACAAACGCTGCTCTAGTCGGCATGGGGCGAGAGGTTTTTACTTTCACTTACGGCCACATTCCACTGAGTCTGTGTTCGGTCCGTCTGCGCTGCGGTACGGCTTCGGAGCCGATACGTTTCCGCTCTAATCATTGTGTCAACTCCCACCTAGGCTACTCCGCTGCGTTGCGTGTCTACTCCGTCCCAGCTCCGACGATCCGGAGCTCTCCGAAAAAGATATGCAAGGCTTCTATTTTTCACGGATGTCGGACAGTCGGAGCAAAGCTGCAGCAAGTTGGGTCAGGCGTGGAGTCAACAGGGCAGAAGTGCTTACAGCATTCACTTCATGTTTCAAGATTAAAGCAACAAGCTGCGTCTTCCACTCCACATCATGAAAAATACCCATAACGTAAATTAAAGTGGTCTTAAAAATAACTTGTTGTATTCTCCTTAACTTCATGTTGGTATAAACATTCTTATCTGGTTATCAATGGTAAAACATGCTTCATCTAGTTAAATAAGGGTTTTAGCCAGGACTCTTGACCAGGACTCCCTGGAAGAAGAGATCTTGTATCCCAATGGGACATTCCTGGATAAAAAAAAAAAAAAGTAATCCAAAAGTAACTGAAAGTAATCCCTACTTTACTTTTAAATAGTGGTAATCGGATTACGTTACTAAGTACAATTTTTAACAAGTAACAAGTAACTTTAAGGGATTCCTATTTAAAAGTAACCTACCCAACCCTGCCTGTAGGTCAGTACCAGTGACTTGAATTTGATGCGGGCCGAGATGGGAAGCCAGTGGAGCTCCTAGAAGAGGGGAGTGACGTGAGAGAATTTGGGTTGGTTGAATACCAGACGGGCTGCAGTGTTCTGAATGAGCTGAAGTGGTCAGATGTCGGTGGCAGGTAGGCCGGCCAGGAGCACGTTGCAGTAGTCCAGGCGGGAGATGACAAGAGACTGGACCAGGAGTTGAGTCGCTTCTCTTGTGAGAAAGGGACGGATTTTGCGGATGTTGTAGAGAGAGAACCTACAGGAGCGTGCTGTAGCAGCTATGTTGGCAGAGCAAGACAGCTGGTTGTCAAGGATCACCCCAAGGTTCTTAGCTGTTTGGGAGGGAAGTACAGTGGTGTTGTCAATGGAGATGGAGAGATCTGTAAGAGGGCAGTCTTTTCCTGGGAGGAAGAGTAGCTCTGTCTTACCAAGGTTGAGCTTGAGGTGGTGGGCAGACATCCAGTCACCAATGTCTTTGAGGCATGCAGAGATGCGAGCCTCGATTTGAGTGTCAGAGGGGGGGAAGGAAAGGAAAAGCTGGGTGTCATCAGCATAGCAGTGATAAGAAAAGCCATGAGAAGAGATCACATAGGCAAGAGATCTGATATAGAGAAGAACGTCTCTTCCGCCGAGAAACTCCGCTGGTGCATAGTCTTGTTCTTGTTTAATTGCTGTTGAGTCTATTTCTGCAATAACTGCAGTTTATGGCTGTGTTTACTCTACTAAAGTTACTGCTCGTTGCTTCAGGAGAGACTCCATTACTATTTTGCCAGCTCGCCCGGTATTTCACCTCATCAACTAGGACGCAGTCCCTGATTGGCCGGTTACATTGTGATTTCAGGAAGTCGATATGGACGGCTGGAAGTCCAGGCTGATGCGTGAAAGAAAATGTGAAGTCACATGACCCGGATGCTTTTTAACCAACCTACAAAATCTAGAAAAGTATAAAAAAAAAAATAGATTATTTCCAGGTCTTGAATAGTTTGGGAATTCTCTATGACGAGAGTGTTCCTGACTGAATGTTAGTTTTCTTACAGAAAACACCAAAAGGTCAATATTGTTTTGTTAACCCAACTTATTCTGAATGGTTACGGCCCTATCTGAAACCGCCTCGTACCAAAGATTGATTTACAAAATAAATGGGAAGCTGGACACCTATACAGAAATCTGGTACCCATTTCTATCTCAGATCAGGGAAGAGTCAAATCTGACAAATCTGACACACCAATAATTTAAAACCAAACCTATAGTGCAACATGTTTGACTGGCGGGAGGGGGTTGAGTTCTTGGTTTGGGAGAAAATGGTTTCCTTTCAGTTCAGATCAAGTATGCAGGCTGTTGTGTTTTTTGTTTGTCTAACAGAATGTTTGTCTATAGTTGGATGCTGTTGTAATATAGAACGATAATGCAACATTACAACTTATATCTGGTTTGCACATGTTGTTTATTTTTATTTGTATACTATTTTACGGACTGTGTTTTTTGTTTTGTTGTTTCTTTGTGAGTGTATACCAAATTGTAAATTGAACTGGACTGACGTTTGAATATCTGCAAAGGAAACAATAAAAACTATAGTTGAAATATAGTTTTGTTGTCACTGCCTCCAAAAAGCACAGGCAGCCCTGTCGTCAGTTATGTAAAGATGATATTGCCCTCTTCTCTCTCTCTCTGCAGGGAGTGTGTGATGAAGAAGCCTTCCTCCTCCTCTTCCTCGGGGCCGGCCTGGAGGAGCGTGCGGTCGAGGAGCAGTGGAGCTCTGCTCCACGAGTGCAGGGGGAATTTGGGTATGGCACAGCGAGTGTGTGTGTGTGTGTGTATGTGTGTGTGTATTGGCGTATGTAGTGTCTATTGAGTGTTTGTGTGTGTGTGTGTCTTCCAATTTGCCTCAAACGTCGACTTGGACTCAAGGATGAACTGATTAGATTTTGGGCGTCGAAGGTAACACTTCAAGGTCACTGTGACCTCATGAACACCATTTTCTAGCTCATTAATGCGATATCTCAGGAACGCCTTGACGGAGTTTTCTTAGAATTTGGCTCAAACGTCCACTTGGACTCAAGGATGAACTGATTACATTTTGGTGGTCAAAGGTCAAGGTCACTGTGACCTAACGAATGCCATTTCCAAGCTTGTTCATTATCATTAAAACTGTGGTACCGTGATTACAGCGCTTTGAAAAACATGATAAATACTGTCCATCATCAACCTAAGTTGGCAACTGTCTCCCAGATGCAAATGCACAGCCTTGGTGAAATGATTTCACTGAGTGTATTACCGGTAGTACTTTTTGAACATTTTCAGCACATTTTAACAATACCGTTATAATACTGATGACGGTGATAATTTTGGCCACTATAATCGTGATATGAAATTAGTCACATCGTTTCATCATTAGTACACAACTATAAATAGCAGGAAATAATTTGCTGGGATGAATGGAGGGAGGGCCGATGGTTTATGCATACATGCAGAAGGATTAGGATGTCATAAAAGTTCATCTCTAACGTAGACTCAACTTAGTGAAGCGTAAAAAAAAGTCATTTGAAAATCCAAACTCTGTTCTGTAAATCTACTGTATATTATATACTGCTTATATATACTGCTTATATATACTACTGTATATTATATACTGCCCACCTTTTCTAGATGCAATCCTCAGTTTATGATTATTAATCACCATTCAGGTCCAGACAGACAGACAGACAGACAGACAGACAGACAGAGCTTTGGTGGGTATATCTCTTACTCATCTCTATAGTATATTTGTGTGTGTGTGTGTGTGTGTGTGTGTGTGTGCGTGCGGCAGCGGGCACGGGCCGCAGCGAGCTGGACGAGCTGCAGGAGGAGGTGCTGAGGAGAGCCAGGGAGGATGAGCAGCAGAGGCGGCAGGAGAAGGAGAGAGAGGAGGCGCTCGGCTTCAACCCCACACCCAGCAAATACCTGGACCTGGACCAGCTGCAGAGCCAGGGTACCATATACACACACACTAGTGCAGTCGCCACTACTGCACTTCAAGTCCATGGCACACCAATAAAACATTGTCCAACAACTGCCAACGGATGTTGGAAAATGTTTGGTTGGTGTACCATGGGCTAAACACAGACAAACAAGGGTTGAACATGTGGAATCTGACCAAACATCTCCAAACAAGGACAGACAGCCATGGCACACCGAACAAACATCTGTGTTTGAATGTGTTTGTTCTAGCTTGTTTGATTGGTGTGCCCTGGGCACCAGTGTATGAAACTGAGACCTTTGTGTTGAACACCACTTTTATGATTTTTGAAGCGTAAATGCGATCCCCCAAAATTGCGATAGCCAGAAAATGCTTCAAATATCTTTTTCTTCTTCCCCGCCCCCCAATTTGTGAACATTATCTTGCTGAACACAAAAGGTCTCAGTTTCATAAACGTTGTTAACCACAGACCTTATTTCAGGCATCTAACCAAAATCCCCAATACAAAAATCCCATTGACTTCCAGATGAAGGAACCAGGCGATGCTAACTCATTCCTGTGCCACTCCATTGACTTTTCCACGGCAGCCATTTTGTGTGTAAAAGCCAGACCAGTGGTTCTCAAATGTTTTCACATGAAGGACCCCTAAACTGACAGAAATTACACCACGGACCCCCATTTGATAGGATTTTGTCCCCCATATGATAATAAGATGGATGCTTTCAGATGTTTCATTACAGAAAGTGTATAAAACCCATGACCCATTCATATAACAATTCTTATCATTTGCATGAAGTAGGACCATCTCACTCAAACACATCTCAAAATAAAAGTGTTCCAGGTTATTGGACAGAGCTTTTTTGTGCAAATACAATGAATTAAAAATAAAATAAAATCCAGTAGCCTATATCCCACAGCTATCATGCATTTACTTTTCCAAAAGAAAACAGGTGCAACAGAACATCAAAATGTACAAGGACGAGGAGTTTATAGCCTGGCTCCAGACCACTCCTCTTGAGTAGAAGGGGAAATTAGTTTATGAATTAACAATCTTCAGTCTGAATATCAGGCGGAGTTACACAGTCCGAAATGTCGTATGCGTTTTTTTTATCTGCCATCCGAAAAAAGATCGTCACACACAGAGAACCTTGCACACCGAGTCCGATGCTTTTATTATTAAGTTTGTCGTTCTATTTGCAATACGAAACAAATAGTCTCTCCTGTATCCACGTTACAACATGACTGACAGGCTGAGGCAGCAGCGCTGATGTGGAATGGAGAATGCAGGTCGGGGAATGGTTATACTGGACACAATGCTCGCGTTCACCTTGCCAAGCCGGCTGTGCACGGTGGCGGGTTACTGGAGCACCGCTTCCCGGGTAGAGAGAGCAGAGAGAGAGGGGCCAGTGAGGTGAAGCGAGCCGCTCAGACTGGACTCCAGCCGAGCAGGACTCGGCCGCATCTCTGTCTCCACGGCTTATTTTCAACTTGCATGTGTGACAAACTGCGAGCTTTGTCTTCTTCACTGATAGTGAAAAAATTCCACCACGAGGAAGGTATGCTGGTGGGTGTGGTGACTTTTATGCTTGGTTACACGTGTGAGTAAAGGACGTGTCGTTTTACCTACATAGATGTGAGAACAGGGGCATTTGATGACGTAGATCACCCCCCCCCCCCCCCCCCCAGTGACACGCAGATCGTTAAGTGTTTGAGAGTGACAGTCTGTCTGTCTGGAGATGTGAATGATTTGATTTTCAGGGTTTGTGGGCAACAGGAACAGTGCGCGCACGGGAAGTGACCAACGGGGGGAGGCTAGTCTGGGCACCTTTCACCCCACTTTTTCTCATGGGGGTGTAAACCAAGGAACCGGAAATAAGTGCACCAAAAAACTAGGGATGGGCATTTCTAGCAAAAACACTATTCGAAATTCGCTGGCCAAAGTCGACTTTTAATCGAAATTCGGAAAAAAAATTAAAAAAATAAAATTGTGAGTGAAATGTTCCATTGTCTCCCCTGATTCTAAGTCTAAGGCTTTATTAATTAATAGAAAAAGCTTCTGCTATGGATTTTTAGCTCAAACAAGCATTGCACCACTGAAGTAAAGAACATTTTACATGACATTGACATTTTCGAAAATAAAAAACAGTTTTTACAATCATGAGTGGTTCATTAAATATTTAGTAGGCTCAGGTCTGAGTGCCAAAGGGGTGCCAAAGTCACCCCCTCTCCCTCTTCATGGGATTTCATCCGCCATTCATTTTTCCATAAACCTTGCTTAAAATGCTTATAAAAAATGTTTTACTTGCTCAAACCAAGCGATTCGACTATACTTAGAATCAGGGGAGACAATGCAACATTTCACTCACAAATTTTTATTCTTATTTTATTTATTTTTTTACTTTTTTTCTCGAATTTCGACTTTCAATAATAAAAGTCGACCTTGATAATAACAACGATTATTTGGAAATTCGATGCCCATCCCTACAAAAAACGTCTTTGTTGCCGTTAGCTTGACGCGGCGAGGTTACGTTAGCTAGAGCCTGAAAAGAACAACAACACAAGTTGTATAGTAGCGTTAGCACATTTCTAGTAACTGCTGAGGAAGGTTTCTGGAGAGCCAAAGACAATGGAGTACTCGCCATATGAAATCTTATGATCAATGTCCATGTCTTTCCCAGCACAGGCAGCAGAGATGCTTCAACTGTTGTACTCGATCCTCCATTATCGATAACAGCGGACAGACAACTAGCGTTATAACTATTCCATCAACTGGCCATTTGTTTGAAAAGTAAAGCTTCTGTATTGGCTTAAAATATGTGAGATTGTGAATCCGAAATGTTTCTACAAGAACTTCTTAAAAAACTTTGTTCGGTACGTCCATCTTTTGTTTTGTTGTTTGCCGTTTTATTTTCTGATTCGTTGTGTCTAATTGTCAAGTTAAAAAGCTATTTCCGCTGTTACTTCCTGTCTAGGGCGGGCTCTAGGCCGGAACCAGGCAGGGTGACAAAATCACTTGTGAACGGAGGCCAGGCTCTTTCTCTCGGCGAGAAGAGCCTGGTGACGCGAGGTTAGGGGAAGGCAGACAGTCAATGGTGGGTTGAGTGACAGTAGGAGAGTGTGTAGTTTTGACCAGCCTGTCTCTGATGTTGGGGTTGCGTGCAAAGGCAATCCTTGGGGGTTCAGTGAATATACCATGAGTCTGTAGGACTCTCCAGTGTCTAAGCAGGCAGCATTTGATTTTGATGGCCAAGGGGGAATACTGTAGTGTGGCAGTAACCCTGGGCGGAGATGAGTCTGGTGTTTTTGGCTGTACTGTAGGAGAATGTCCCTATGGGAGTGGAACGTGCGTTTATAGGCATGAGAGATGGGTTGGCGTCCATAGCCTCTCTCATGAAACCTCGTTTTCATCTCAGTGGACTTGGTTATGAAGTGGCGTTTGTCGCTGCACAACCTGCACAAGCACATGAACTGGCCTGTGGAGAGATTGTCCTTGAGATGGGAGGGGTGATAGCTAGAGGCGTGTAGGAGAGTATTCCTGTCAGTGGGTTTGGGGTAGATGGAGGAGTTCAGTTTGTTGTTGTGTTTATATATGGAAACGTCAAGGACGTCTCACAGTCTAAAATTGTGTGTAGATATACTGTATATGATGTAGTCTATGACTGCCCTTTGAGACATGCTTGTGATAAGGGGCTATAAACATAACTGAACAATATTTAGTCTGCATCTTTTCTATCAGAACGTAAAGGCCATTTACACGTGGCATTACCATGCATTTTCTGACATTAGATTGCAATCAGATTGTGCTTGACCACATTAGCCTGATTTCATTTACACCTGGTGTTAACATGCATTTTTCCTTATCCAGATAACATCCAGATAACGTATTAACACCCAAAATGGTTGTGCTCATAATCCGCATAAAGTAGCTGTATCCACATTAAGAGGACACATGGCATTTACACTTGTGTTCAATGTGTACACAATGCGTCCCTGACCACCTCCGGAGGTGTTTTGGCCAATCAGATTGCAATCTATCTTCAATGTGTCTTGGGGGCATTTACACCTGTACTTTCAAGTGGTCAAGCACACTCAGACTGCAATCTGATGACAGAAAACACATGTTAATGCCAGGTGCAAATGGCCTCAGAGCCATTGAATATATCTACTAAACCCTATAATGTATCAGAGTGAGTGGCAATACACCTGGCAATTTAGATCGGTAACCATGTGGGCAACAAAGTGACGACTGAGAAGATCTTTCTTTCTTTCTATGTGATTAATCATTAACTCATTGAGTGCCAATGACGACTATAGTCATCAATTCAAATAGTAACGTTCAGTACCAATGACGACTAAATTGATTGATCCAATTGCGTTTTTTGACGGTGGGACGTGGATCAAAGCCAGATCCATCTCCTGTGAAAGTATGGTGGATGTTGAATGTGTAAAAGCTATTCTACGGACCCATTAGGTGGCGACAGTGCTCTCCAGATTAGAGAAAGGCGAAGAAAAAACAGAGAAGAAGTCATGGGGAAACGGAAATCGCATCGGTATGCATCGATATGCATGAAGCATAACGTTAGCTGTGCCTGCAGCAGCCAATCTGCTGCCACAATTGAGCCCCTCCGTGTCCGCTGCGATAGCCCCATCCACATGATTAGTTGTGGAGTTGTTATTATTCTCAACTGGAAGCGCTGGAAGCCGGTGACAAATACACGCGGAACGCTGTGAAAAAGCTGGGTTTTCAGTGCAGAGCAAACTCAGCAGAGAGCCACCAAAGCCACCAGAGACACACCCACGGAGGAGGGGTTTGCAGTAGAGGGGGGTGGGGCACGCAGGGCAGCATACAACACCGACCCAGACAGACCCAGACAGCAGGCTCGATGGACAGATTGGCAAGCTAGAATATCTGATGCCCACCAGCAGTAAATCAAGACCAGCAAGAAAGTGTAGGGTCTGCGCACGCAGGGGCCAGCGCTGCTGGTTGCAGCTAAAAAATATTATTTTACCAAACAAAATTCCTTTGTTTTCGCTGTTTTATTGAAGGAAATTATTTTTGAGGTGTCACTATATCAGAAAATATTAGCTTCAGAGTCAGTGATGTGCTTGAAATGCTTCATTTCACAAAAGGCTGAATATCTCAGCTTCTAATTTGAAACGTCTGTTTTTGCTGAAAACAACCTATCTTCTCCGGCTGATAACTAAAGAACGGAAAATGATATCAATAAACTTTTTTTGCTGATGATACAATAGAGTCTCATCGTTCTTTGGGCGTGTTCGGTGTTTACATAGTAATATCACACAATATTCTGTGGGCCTCGAGAAATCACTGAAAACGCTCTGAAAGGGCTGGCACTGGGAGCATCCGTCTTCCAAAAGTGGCTGGCACTCAATGAGTTAATGCAACAATGCTGAGGCAACTCAGTTGCCCAAAACAAGTTGCCCGTTGTATCACTGCTGTCATCTCTGTTATGAGCTGTGATCCCACACATCACCTTGTCTGAGAACGTCACGATGTTGAAGAGAGAGTCTCTGAGGCAGGCTTTAGTCAGCAAGGTCTGGATCAGCAGGCGAGTCACTGACCCCAGAACAGCTCTCATGTCCTCAGAGCTGTCCAGGACAAAAACCATGTTGCAGCTCCGCTTGTCCAGGAACAGTGGTATCGCTCTTATGTCAGCACTGTCACCCTTGTCACCGAGCTCTACCAGCCGGTCCAGTATCCGGTCCGCCATCTGATTGGTTGGCCATGCACGGGCCTCTGCATGGCTCTCTGGCTAATTACACGTTAAGAGATGCAGCCAGGGGCCACAACATATGATAGGAGGGCATCTCCAGTCCAACCCTGAACAAAAGGCCCTATCATATTCACATATGAAATGGGTGTGTGAGTTTAACTCATTGAATGCCAGCCACTTTTGGAGAACGGAAGCTCCCAGTGCCAGAGTTTCAGAGCGTTTTCAGTGATTTCTCGAGGCCCACAGAATATTGTGTGATATTACTATGTAAACACCGAACACGCACAAAGAACGATGAGACTCTCTTCTATCATCTGCAAAAAAAAGTTTATTGATCCCATTTTCCTTTCTTTAGTTATGAGCCGGAGAAGATATAGTCCATGGGCCAAGGCAAAAATCGGTACCACCTGAGGTGACCGCACGATTTTGTTATTTTTGTCTTCCTACATGTCTCTAGTTTATATTTTGGTATGATAACCCTGCTGATTTGGTAGCTTAAGGATAGTTATCACTCTGTAAACAAACCTACCCTCATATGAATGACAAAACCCTGATTTCTGTGTATTAGTCCAGATGATTTGTGAAAATGATGTTCCCTTTTTCGTAAAAGCATGAAACTTGGTACGCTTATAGTTTGGGGCCCTGTACAGTTTCAGAAATTGACCCATAGCAAATATGCCTTGTGGCGGCCATTTTAATTCTGCCATATGCAAATTATGTAGTTTGCATCATATCTCCTGAACCACACATGCTAACACTGAAAAGGAGATGTCTATCCCACGTTTTCATGGTCAAGGATTACAATGATACCATATAGAACATCATAAACTGTTAAAGTGACTAATCAATGGTGAATTTGATGACGTTGTGAGAAGGAAATTACAGTATCTGATAACTGATGCTATAACTTCAAAGCCATGACCATTCTCTGGCTAAGATGTTTTGATGAGTGATTTGACTTATATAGACCTTTTGTTAAAATAGCGCCCAGATCCCTCCTAAAGATCCTGGGATTTTCCTTGCCAGATGGCCAAATCCAAGATGGCCACTGGCGCCATGTTAAAAAATTGACTTTTGACCCAGAGCACATAGAATAATGTATGAAGCCACTTTTCGGTGTAAGTCAACCACGAGGAATCCGATTCTGACATCAGTTTGACATTATGGCATAGTTTTGACCCAGAATTCCAAGATGGCTGCCATCCAGTATTGTGGAAATGTAACTTTTGAATGGGAAGGTATACTGTGCGTTTGGGGTTTACCACAAGGAAGGAGATTAACAATGGTGGATGTTTTGGGAGTCATTTCAGAATTATGTTCACTGAAAAGATGTTAATGTCAACACCCATTTTACCTTGGTACTGCTGTACCAACTACCCCCAGGATTTCTTGCATTAAAATATTTAATGAATGTATGACAAGATAACTAAAATAAGCTCTTTTTATTAGCTGTGGCTATAGATTCTGAATCATCAGATTCCGCTCATTATCTTTAGCCAAGTATGGTGTGTCATACCGGTCGATCACACAGATGATAATGTATGTCAACATCACCATGGCGGGCAAGGATGATGGATGACACCTTGTGGACATAGTCCGACCACTTGTATGGGGTGCCATCTTGTGTCTGCCAATTGCTGATGGAGTTGCCATCCTCTAGATCATGCCCATGTCAACGAGAGTGATGTAGGGTTCTTGCAGCCCTACAGATTGGAGATAGAGCTTCTAGATGCGCTTGCTCTTCTGCGTCTTCCTGTATGTGCTGTAGGAGTTGAATAAGGCCACACATTCATCAAAAACACAATGTTCCAGCAACTCGTGGAGGTTTACAAGTTGACCACAACCAGGTCAATCACTGCCTTGGAGCGCTCCACTCCATCTCAGCAGCTCCTACCTTGAGTTCCTCCCCGGGTAGTCTCGCTTGCCAGACTCCCTCCCTACAATGGCAGAGTCTGGCTGCTAATACCTCCACCCTGGTATAGGGGGAAAAGGCTCCGTTCACCTTTACAACTATCCACCAAAACTATCAAGCAGGCCTGCTTTATTGCACAATCCAGATCCAACCGTTTTCAGCATGTAGCAACGAGCTAGCATTGTTGATGTTGTTGTTTCACAGTGGCACAGGCATTTGAGATAGACAGATTCGACACAGAGGGAGTGGAAACGAAATCCATAAATGGTCGCCACCAGTCAGTCAGAGCGGGTTGGAGCATGCATGCAGGGAGGAGGGTGGAAGATGATTGTGATGCTGCAGACGCAAAGTGCCGCTGTGTGTAAATTCAGCTCGAGCAGGACCCTGGCCATTTACACCAGATGCACTGCTTTGCTCGGCGCCGGTGACAACTTGTACTGACTTCCTATCTGGCTTCACACAATCACTCGCGGGTCTCACACAAAAATAGATCAGACGCCAAAACAATCTCTGCATGGGGCGAGCCGGCCGCATCACGGCTGGTCTGACTGAACGGTCTAATGTGCTAACAAGTCAAGTGCGCCAAAATAAAACTGGCTGCGCTTCCAGATGCTTCGTCACTTCAGCGTCTGGTGTGTTTGCACCTTTTCGCATCCATTTTGAGCCATGCCTCCATGCATGAGTTCAACTCCTTCCCGTTTGACCTGGCCTCCCCAACCCTCCGCACCCTACAGTCTGCCTGCCTCTGATGAACTCATTGCAGACTTAAAATCAGCCCATGCTGCAGGAGAGGAGAAGTTGACCAGATTCTTGCAAGTCCCGGGGGCCCTATCTTCGCAAAAGCGGTACGCCGCGCGCAATGCAAATTGGGGGCGTGCACAAGCGCATGCCTGTTATAATTTTACTGGACATAGGCGTGCCACAGTCAGTCGTTTCTGCACAGAATACGGGGCAGCACCTCTTATGCGCTAAAAAAAATCACCTCTTACGCGATAAATACTCCGCTGCACTTGAGCGCACCATAATCTCTATGCTGTGCAGCGCAGCACAGAGTAAAATTCCTTTTGGATATGTCATTACACACGGACGTGCCACGCCAGGACATCAAATTCTGCTGCTAAAATTGGATATTGGCAGATAATTCGGTGAGGCAATCAACTATAACTCACTGAGAAACTTTTATCACATCGCAAAGAGGGAAATTAATTGAGAAAACTTGTTGGACAATGGACATTCACCTTCACCTATCCCATAGTCTCGCTGGCCAGCCTCCCCTCCCACGCAGGTCTGCATAGTGGGATTGCGATGGGCGGCGCTTAGCGGCAGTGCCCTTGGAAAATAGTTTCCAACAATCCAACTTGCCGTTTTCAGCGTGTAGCAACGAGCTAGCGTGTAGGATTCTGCCGTTAGCTTGCTAGCTAGTTAGCGTTGTTGTTTTCACTGAGGCGGCAGGGCACTATTTGGACCTGAGGAGGGTCAAGGCTCCGGTGACCCCTGTTTCAATCCACGGGGTCAGTGTTGACATAGTGGATGATTACAAGTACCTTGGAGTGTACATTGACAACAAACTGGACTGGGCTAAGAACTCTGATGCACTCTACAAAAAGGGGCAAAGCCGTCTCTACTTTCTGAGAAGACTGAGGTCCTTCAACGTCTGCCGGACCATGCTGAGGATGTTCTATGAGTCGGTAGTGGCTAGTGCCTTCCTCTATGCTATTGTGTGCTGGGGCAGTAGGCTGAAGGCGGCGGATGCCAACAGACTTAACAAACTGATCCGTAAGGCCAGGGACATTGTGGGGCTGGACCTGGGCTCTCTGACTGCGGTGTCAGAGAAGAGAACGTTATCCAGGCTACGCTCCATCATGAGCAATGACTCGCACCCACTCCATGGCGTGCTGGTCAAACACAGGAGTACATTCAGTGAGAGACTGATTCCGCCTAGATGCAGCACGGAGAGGCACAAGAAATCATTCCTGCCTGTGGCCATTGGCCTATTTAATGCCTCTCTTAAAAGAGCACCTCGGAGACGCTCAGTCTCCCTGAGATTGAGCCAGCCGATAGGCTAACTAGAAAAGTGTCTGGCTGAGCCACGTGTAAAGTATAGGGCAAGCCGAATAATAATACATTCAGTGTGCAATAATTTAGATAGGTTACTATTTAGATAGGTTTAGTAGGTTGTACTACTTTGCTCCTATCGCAGTAATACTGGTTAACGTTTATACTGTTTATACTGTTTACTCCATGCTATGTTGTGTTGTTGTTTCTTCTATTCTGCTTATTTTACTATTGCACTACTACTGTGTATTTATTTTAGGATATGTGTGTTTTGTGAACGAGCAGCTGTGATTTGTCCCAATTTCCCCCCGGGGATTATTAAAGTCTTTCTGATTCTGATTCTGATTCTGATTTACAGCGACACACAGGGAGGAGGGAGCGGAAGCTGCTCTGATTGACGTGGTCGGAGCCAATGACAGAGCTTGTAATAAGCCGGGAGCAGACATCCGGCAACCACTGAAACAGTCGCTCCAATGGGGAGCAGCTGTAGAGCAGGGGAGGGCTTATCCCAGTTGCCTGTTTCGGTGGCGCCAGACTCCTCTCCCGGTAGGGAGGGGAGGCTGGCCAGCGAGACTAACATAATTATGAAATTACCCTCAAAACACAATACTTGTCATTACTAAACCATGTTTGGTAGGCATGGATTTGCAATTAAAATAGCTATAATTCACCATTGTTAATCTCCGTCCTTACTCTAAAAATGGTAAACCCCAAACACCACATACGTATATGTTGCCATTCAAAAGTTAAGTTTTCACGCTACTGGATGGCAGCCATCTTGGAATTCTGGGTCAAAATTATGTCAGAATGTTAAACTGATCTCAGAATCAGATTATTTGTGGTTGACTTACACCGAAAAGTGTCTTCATACATTATTCTAGGTGCTCTGATTCAAAAGTAAATTTTTCAAGATTGTACCAGTGGCCATCTTGGATTTGGCCGTCTGGCAGAAAGTCGCAGGATGTTTGGGAGGGGCCTGGGGGCTATTTTAACAAAAGGCCCATAGAAGTCAAATTACTCATCAAAAAATCTTAGCCAGAGAGTGGTCATGGAATTGAGGTTATAGCATCAGTTATCAGAAACTGTGATTTCCTTCTCACGTCATTAAATTCACCATTGATTAGTTACGTTAACAGTTTATGATGTTCTGTATGGTATCATTGTAATCCTTGACCATGAAAACATAGGGATAGACATCACCTTTTCTGTATTATCATGTGTGGTTCAGGAGATATGATGCAAACTACATAATTCACTTATGGCGGAATTAAAATGGCCACCACGAGGCATTTTTGTGATGGCTTAATTTCTGAAGATTTACATGATGAACATGATTTTCACATATCATCTGGACTAATACACAGAAATCAGGGTTTTGTCATTTATATGGGAGAAGGTTTTTTACAGAGTGATAACTATCAATAAGCTACCAGATTGGCAGGGTTATCATACCAAAATATAAACTAGAGACATGTAGGAAGACAAAAATACAAAAATTGCGCGGCCCCCTTAGGTGGTACCGATTTCACCATTGGCCCATGGACTAATTGCATTGTATCCTTCTCAAAACACCACTGAATTCACCAAAACACCACTGAATTCACCATTAACTATTCATGTGAACAGTTTATGATGTTGTATAGGGTGTCATTGTAATCCCTGACCATGAAAACATAGGGGTAGACATCACATTTTCTGCGTTATCATGTGTGGTTCAGGAGATATGATGAAATCAGGGTTTTGTCATTTTTTGGGGGTAGGTTTGTTTACAGAGTGATAACTATCCTTAAGCTACCAAATCGGAAGGGTTATCATACCAAAATATAAACTAGGAAGACAAAAATAACAAAATCGTGCGGTCACCTCAGGTGGTACCGATATGTCAAAATTTCAGCCTTGGCCCATGGACTAATAGGCTGTTTTGAGCAAAAAGACAGGTTTCAAATTATAAACTGAGATATTCAGCCTTTTGTGAAATGCAGCATTTCAAGCACATTCACTGACGCTAGCAAATATTTTCTGATGTAGTGACGTGGTGTAGTTCTGTGGAGCCTGCGTGCCCCACCCCCCTCTCCCCGCCTTAGCTGCAAACTCCTCCCCACACGCACCCAGTCTATTTTCGGACCCTCTGTTTTTGCGCCGGGCGGCTCCCAGCGCGACAAGGAAATGCCAAACGGGACTGCAGGGATAGGTTTGGCCCTTCGGCGTCGGGTGCTGCCTTTCTGGCGGGTAATCGTGTGGAGAAACTATATGCAGACAGACAGACAGAGGCAGAGGAGCTCAGTTGTGTGCGCGGATTGACTGATGTTCGCAGCCCGACGTCAGCTGCAGACAGAGCAATCTATATGGCTCTGGCTGCAGCATGCATCGGCTTCTCTTTGATCACGGCTTTTTGCTGCAGTTTTCCGGACCTTTCTGTAATCTGGAGAGCACTGTCCCCACCTAATGAGTCCGTAAAATAGGTTATACACCTTCAATAGCTCCCATATTTGTACAGGAGATGCCTGATGCTTTGATCCACGTCCCACCGTCAAAAAACGCAATTGACGACTTTAGTCGTCTTTGGCACTCAACGTTACTAAAGCAATTGACGACTAAAGTCGTCATTGGCACTCAATGAGTTAATACAATAGTGATTTTACCTTCCACTGAGAGTTGAGTAAGGAGTTGACAATTTATTGATATAAGACTGAATTTAATTGAATTCTAAAAGTTATTAAAAGTGGTTAAAAGTTATTATAGGATTACTTTGGATGCCTTTTTTAGCCCCAATAAAATAAATAAATAAATGGCCATTGTCACGTGGATAGGGCAATGTATCAGGAGAAATTATATGTACAACAATAAGCCCGCAGCTTGGCTGCTGCGTGGCCTCGCCTGCCCTATTGGGTGTGTGTGTGTGTGTGTGTGTGTGTGTGTGTCTGTGTTTGTGTTGCTCACTAAATGTTGCCACATCAGTGATGTCACAAACAATGCCTCCTTGTGTGCACGTGTCCATTATGATATCACTGATGACATCATCTGTGTGTGTGTGTGTGTGTGTGTGTGCCCCTATGACATCACTGATCAGTCTTGTCACAATGCCTCCTTGTGTGTGTGTGTGCACGTGTGTGCGTGTTATGACATCACTTTTGACATCATCACTTTTGACATCATCACTGATGACATCATCACTGATGACATCACATCATTAGCTAATCAGCCTAATTAACACATTGACTGCCAGCCGTTTTTTTCTTGCTGTAGGTAGCTTCTGCCAAGCCGTTTTTTGAGGATTGTGGCTCATTTTACAAGAGCCGAGGATTATTTTCTGCTTGGAGTTTGTGAACATACAATATCTCAAAAGTACTAATAGAATGTGTACTTTCTCTGTCTAAAAGAGTTAGTTTGTAGAGTTAGTAGTTATGTAAGCATTAGCAGTTGAATACAGCATGGTTTTAGCGTCAGAAAAAATATTCAGAGATAAACGGCTTTTTGTGAAATTCGATAGAACTGTCACTTTAACCATTCATTTTTGGCTCTCTCTCTCTCTCTCTCTCCCTCCCCCTCTCGCTCTCTCTCTCTCTCTCTCTCTCTCCCTTCCCCTCGCTCTCCCTCCCTCTCTCTCTCTCTCTCTCCCTCCCTCTCGCTCTCCCTCCCTCTCTCTCTCTCTCCCTCCCTCTCGGGAGGGAGACGCACTAGGTTTAATCCTAGTGAGAGGGGGAGAGGGAGAGAGAGAGAGAGAGAGAGAGGGAGGGAGGGAGAGAGAGAGAGCGAGAGAGAGAGAGAGAGAGAGGGAGAGAGCGAGAGGGAGAGTTGATTCAACTCCTCCCTCCGTGGGCGTTCAAAGCACTGAGACTGTGACGGCCGCTGCAACCAAGAAGCTGCTGTCCTGTGCCTGTCTGCACGGCCGCTGTTTGAGGAAGTCGGCATGGACTCGCTCGCTTCTTGGAGTTTTGGTTGAGAGAAGCTTTTGCGATTCTGGTCATATTTATGCTGCGTGTTTCAAAGTGTGTTCCAACTGTAATCTATTATGTAAATTTGCAATCCCGCATCGCCAGCAATCAGCGCGAAAAAGAAAGCGTTTTCCCCCATCCATTTTCATGAGAATGGCTTGCTCCCGCGGCAGTTTTTTCTTTGATTTCGCTCGTCTGGGGGAGCACTGTCAACACTTAGTGGGTCGGTAAAATAGATTATACACATTCAATACCTCCAATAATTGTATAGGAGACGTAAAAGGGATTGATCAACGCCCCACCGTCAAAAAAAAAAAAATTCTGCTTGACGTATCAATACGTCGTTGGCAATGAACGTGTTAAAGAAGCCTTTTATACATCTAGACTCAGGCTGCACTGGCTTAATAGCTTACATGTAAATTATGTTATAATACAGCCTTATCTGTGAAGCTGAAACTTAATACAGCCTCATCTGTGAAGCTGAAACTGTTTTTTATTTTCTTATCTATTTTATACTTGTAATTATTGTACTGTAGGGTATTGTAATTTTTGTACGTTTCTATGGACTATGTGTCTGAAATAAAGACATCAATCAATCAATCAATCAATCAATCTACTCCAAAGCTCTTTAAAATGCCTTGGCCCTTATTTTATTTCTTTTCCCCTACCGATATTTTTCCTCTCTTACATGACTATTTCATGGTCACCGGAATATTGTCTGTCAAATTTATTTGTATAGCCCAACCCAAACAGTCTCAAAGGGCCTCACAAAACCAGCGCCCGACAGAATCCAGTCCCAGTACTAAATGTATATTAGATTTGGCTAACATTGTTCTTTTCGTTTTCAGAATGATTTTTATTTACAACAGAAGGGCACAGCCATGGGCAGCAAAATGGCACCTATTTATGCATGCTTATATATGGGTTTCTTTGAAAATAATAATAATCCAGTGAACCCTTTTCATTCTAAAATTCTCCTGTATCGACGTCATATTGATGATATTTTTGTGATTTTTGATGGCACCGCAGATGAACTGACTAATTTTCATCTCTATTTAAATTCCTGCAATGATCATTTGAAATTTACTTTACAATATAGTCCTGAACGTATCAGTTTTTTGGATATATTGATTTACAAAGATAATAATCACATCCACACTGATCTGTTCCGTAAGCCCACGGACCGCAATACTTTGCTTAGGGGTGACAGCTATCACCCACAAGCCCTTAAAAAAAGTCTACCGATCAGCCAGCTACATAGGGTCCGCAGGATCTGCAGCCAGGATTCCTCTTACCTGACACAGGCTAATGATCTATCAAACCGATTTTTAATCCGTGGGCACAAACAGGAATGGGTGAATGTCGCTAGGGACAGGTTCGATCAAATTACGCAGGCTGAAAGCCTTCAGCCCAAGGTTAAAACTACAAATGCTAGTGGTGCAAGTCCCTTATGCTGCACCAAATATTCTCCACTAGGGTCCCTTTTCAGAAACGTCATCCAAAAGCATTGGTATATTGTTGAGTCAGACCCCAAACTGAAAAAGTGTTTTACTGGTGCCCCTAGACTCGTTTTTAAACGTCCCGCTAACCTGAGGGACAGTCTTGTTAAATCAGACATACGCTCTCCTATACGCATCATTTTATGACTGTGCCTGATGGTAACTATAAATGTGGTGGTTGCACTCAGTGTACTTTTACACACAAATGTAAAAAGTTTAATCATCCACATACTGGCCGCAATATAGCCATACGTGGAGCCATCACTTGTAGTACAACACATGTAGTTTACCTTATTAGCTGCCCTTGTGGTTTAGCTTATGTGGGCAAAACATCAAGAGCGTTAGGCTACGCACCAGGATCAGCGAACACAGAAGTAATATCAGGAAGGGGGATGAACGCAACCCAGTGGCCGTACACTTTAAACTAGCGGGGCACAGTGTCAGCGCCCTCAGATACATTGGAGTGGAAAAAGTAGAGAAACATCCACGGGGGGGCGACCTTGAAAGAAAACTCCTCCAGCGAGAAACTTTCTGGATATTCCCTCAACACCATGTCCCCTAATGGTTTAAATGAGGAATTTGATATCAAACCTTTTCTTTAAGCAATCACCATTATGAGTGCCTTATGTAGCTATAGCCTCATTAGCCAGTTTTTAACACATTCACTGCCAGCCATTTTTCAATACTGTAGTTAGCTTCTGCCAAGGTTTTTTTTGAGGATTCTGGCTCATCTTTCAAGAGCCGAGGATTCGTTTCTGTTAGGATTTTGTGAACACACAATATCTCAAAAGAACTAATAGAATGTGTGCTTTCTCTGTCTAAAAGAGTTAGTTTGTAGAGTTAGTAGTTATGTAAGCATTAGCAGTTGAATACAGCATGGTTTCAGCGTCAGAAAATTTATTCTGAGATAAACGGCTTTTTGTGAAATTCGATAGAACAGTCACTTTAACCATTCATTTTTGGCATCAGTAAGACGTCAGACATCTAAACAATAGTTTTGAACAGTAATTTCCTCCATAACAGCAGGAAACCCCTCTCTGCTTCAAACTCCTCCCTCCGTGGGCGTTCTCCTCCGCCCTCCTTGGCTCTGCAGCGGGTCTGTCACAAACGAGTTGCTGCTGCCTGGCTGCTGCCTGGCAGTCTGGATGGGGCTCGCTGGATGGGGCTCGCTCGTTTCTTGGCATTTCGGTTGAGAGCTCTGATGAAGCTCTTGCGATTCTGCGCTTATTTATGCTGCGTGTTTCAAAGTGTGCACCCAGTCTATTCTTGGAAGCCCCCACCGTTGCCACCGCTGTGCGTCAGTGCGAAAGCGAAAGCGTTTTCGCCATCCATTTTACAGTATGAGAACGGCTTCCTCGCGCTTTTCCCTGCAGTTTTGGCTCGCCTCTTCCTACTCTGGAGAGACATGTCCCCACTCAGTGGGTCGGTAAAATAGATTATACACATTCAATACCTCCAATATTTGTATAAAAGACGTAAAAGGGTTGGATCCACGTCCCACCGTCAATTTTTTTTTTTTTTTTTTTAAGCCGAGATATCTCGTCTTTGGCAGTCAACCGTTGGATTCTGTAAGCCGAGATATCTCGTCTTTGGCAGTGAACGTGTTAACAACTCTTGGATGCTTACTATGTGCAATACTCCGCTAATCCAAGAATAATGACTTACTATTAATTTGGACTAGACATGGCTTTTGATTTTTTAATCTTATCTTATTGCTGTTTTTATTAGCATTCTAGTTGTGGTGTAACTTGTCATATTCACTGTTGTCTCTTTCTCTTTTTCCCTTTAGGCTATATTTACATTGTATTTTCTAGGCCTACTTAAATTGTTTATCTATTTGATATTTAATATTGTTGTCTTCTTCCCATTATTATTATTATTATTATTAATTATTATATCCCCCGCCCGGCTGTGATGACTTGCTTTGATTGTCTACCTGGTGACGTCTCATACGCACAGGCCTATTTATTTTCTCTTGTAACTGCTGTCATTCATTTGCCTGATGAAGACCCGATAGGGTCGAAAGCTTGCCTTCCTTGAGCGCAAATAAAAGCGGGAGCTTCCAATCAGTGTGTGGACAATTCCCTTATTTTTAGATCATCACTGATGACATCATCACTGATGACATCACATCATTAGCTAATCAGCCTAATTAAAGAAGCCTTTTATACATCTAGACTCAGGCTGCACTGGCTTAAAAGCTTACATGTAAATTATGTTATAATACAGCCTTATCTGTGAAGCTGAAACTTACAGCCTCGTGTGTGTGTGTGTGTGTGTGTGTGTGTGTGTGTGTGTGTGGGGGGGGGGGTTATACGAGGTCTCTTATCTGAGAAATTAAACCAATTACATAAACAAAAACAAGAAAAGAACAAACAAGTTCTTACAATGCTGAATTGCAATGGACATGATCTCATGGACATCTTAGCTTATTGCATATTTTGGTTCAGTTAATTGTTCTGTAATTTCTGTTTGACTGTTCTGTGCAAGTGGATGTTTATGAGAAATGTATTGCCTCGCCAGAAGTGTCTGCAGCATAACCGGAAGTGGCCGGAGGATTTCTCTCAACTTTTCTTCCTCTCTGCTGACCCGAACTACTGTAGGCGATACTTTATTTCCTAGGATGGCGAAGGCATGACCCACGCTTGACCCGCCCTTCTGTACCTCTTATTGGCCTAGTGTCCAACGTTCATCCAATCACATTCGCTTGGCTATCCTGCGTCTCTCAGTCAGCCTACAGTCAGCCAATCAAAGGCAGATATGGGCGGGTCATATCTTCGCCATCCTGGGAAGAAATATCTTCTACTGTACCAGCAGCCAGGCAATCAGCTAGAAAGAAACAACTTAGCTAGCTATCAACCAGGTGCACTAGTCTGACACGGTTACAGCCACATTTTAATCAACGTATCTTCGTGCGTGCCAGGTAAGTGGTAAAAAAAAGTCCGCTATTTAACGACCTGTCAAGTTCACCATAGCTTTATTGACTTTAGCTTGCTAGCTGCTAACGCCGTTGTCATGCCGAGTTTTGCACCCCCTTCTCACGGGAGCGTAGTGTAATGATTTATACACCGTAAACCTAGTCAACGTTAGCTACGTTCGCTTCTGATATATGTTCTAAAACACCCGAATAAGTTTCTAGTTTATATGCTCATATCACTAACTTGAATGTGGTTTGTTGAAAGAATGCAACTATTACTGGCTAGTTTTCGGTTTAGTTCACGTTAGCTATCAAGTTGCAACTGGTTGCAACGTTAGCCCAGCTTGTTTTAAATGACTGGCGCGGCCATGTTACTTTGTTTACGTCAGATAATGAGTGGAATAGCGTTAGATCATTTAGCTATTACATAGATACTTTTCACTTAAATATTTATATTAATGAGTGTTTTTGTGGATTGACGTTTTACGTTAGCTGAAATTACAGGTGCTTACCCTCCCTACTGCTATAGCCACAGTTAAAAAGGGAAAGTCAAGTTTATTTGTATAGTTTAGCTCTAATTCACAAGCATGTCTCAGGGGACTTTACAGAGAATGTTTCTATTTTAGCACAATCAACAGGATCGATAGACTTATATAGCATATAAAACACAAGCATAGAAGAGAAGAGAGGGATGGGAATAGACAAAGAGAGAGAGGTGAGAGTCAGAGGAGAGATACGTGATAGAGAGGAGAGAGATAAAGAAATAATGGAACAAGTCAACACAAACACTCTTAACTACTCTAACCTTAAATTGAACTACCTACTAGCCAGTAACAACCATAGAATCTAACTAATCTACAGCCTAACCTAAACCTGCCATATACTACCCTAACCTACTCTGATCTAATATAATCTAACCTTCACCTGAACTGCCTGCCTAACACAAGAATCTAGCAAATCTAACCTACACTATCCTAACCTAACCTGCAGCCCCCAGTTTTAACCCTTCATGCCTCACCCCAGGCTGGGGTGAGCCATTGTGTATCTTGGTTATGTATGGGCAAATGGGCAAAAGTTGGCGTGTCCCTAAGTATTAACATAAAATGCTTTTTGGCTCCTCAGAGGGGTGTACCACGAATGTTGTATAAGAAGATCCAGGATCTGTCCCTTGATCTGGTTTGTCTAAACCAGATAATTGGCATCTAGCTGGATTTTAGTTAACTCGTACCATGAAGGTAGACTCGTTAAGTGGAACCAGGTTTTTCTAATCAAGCTGAGAGCTCCTGCACATGAAAATGCCCGTGCACAGGAGCTCGTGCAAAAGAGGCGTTGTTTTATAACAACTGCCAATCACAATGCAATATGGACTGCTCCAACTTCTACAGCGCCAGACACACCTATTTCCTCATTCATTGAAACCGCAAATCGTGAAGCTTTACTACTGTGTGTCAGAATAAAAATCTGCGTGGGATATTATTAGTCTGTTCCAGAATGACTGTCTAAAGTTACCACTTTTATCCACATCAGTAATTTCTTTGAAGAGCGGTTTCTGCCTCCACGTAGGCTATCTACAGCAGCTCAATTCACCCTCTCAATAAACTCAATAAAACCGGCATGTCTTTTTTGTGAGTGGAAGCAATGTGTAATCTATCTCAGTATGTATAGACCATTTAGGCTCAATGAATAATAATGATCTCATGATGTGTTTAGTCGCACTGATTGAATAATTCCTATAGGCTAATCAATAAAAAAAAGAATAATAGTAAAATTAAAAAAGGCTTCTGAACTGAATCGACACGGTACGTGCGGGCATAGATTTCATTTATAAAAAAATAGTCTATATTGTTGTCACATATATAGGCTATTGTCAGCAGAGTCGCATATCTCCATATTTCATATAATGATGCTGGAAATATGAAGTTCAATCACATCATACAGGCCAAAAGCAACACAGTTGCAGCTGCAAAATGCAGGAGTAGCCTAGATATGAATAATCTGTGTGCAGTCGATCCCATATTAAATTGCTTAGATGTAGTAGGCTATTCTAGCATACATGACCATTTCCAACCCAACGTCAGCCTCAGCTCCGTTGCGTACACGGCACTGTGCGCTTTGGAGACGTTTATGTAACCTTTTTATGCTGGTTTAGTGATATTTCTCCATTCACTATTCAGCTGCAATCGATCGGCGGGGTCAAACAACATATCTAGGCTACTTGAGAGCACTAAAATGAATATATAAAAACATATTCCAAAGTGGTAAGTAGGGCTTACCGTAATTTAAATGTAGCCTGCAACAGGTGCAAGGCTTTAGTCCTTGATTAATTCAACAGGAGCCATATGTTTTTTTTTCTTTTCTTTTTCTTTTTCATTTGAATGCAATGTATTTTTCATATGGGGACCATATGAATAGTGACTCGCTGTTTCCAGAGAGCTGATTGGTAAGCAGGTGGGTCTTTCATGTTTTTTTTTTTTTTATACTTTATTTTTACATCCTTTTTTCAAGAGAAAATACACACAGGACAAACAATAACAAAAACAAAACAACAACAACAGGAGGTCAGGAGAGGTCACAAACTATGATGTGATGCAACAGTTACACAATACAATGTTACCGTGGGCCAACCAATGTAGTTGTATCAGCTAGAATATTTGCAAAAGTCACTCCCTATGGATCAGGAAAAGTGTCCATTTACTCCAAAGAGTTTCCCCTTTTTCTTTTTGTAGCCTCAGACTATAAGTCAGCTGCTCCATTCGATGTAACTGATTTACAATATTTATAAACATCTCCACCGGGGGGTCATGTTTCTGGAGCCAACATTTTGTGATGGCTTTCTTTCCAGCTGCCATAAAGATCTTCAGGAGGTATAAGTCACTTCTGGTCTTTCATGGGTTTTGATCTTATCCTCTGAACTTAACCTGCTACAAAGCAGGTTAGCCGTAGAGCATAAGTTGCTATGGTGATCTATCTCGATAAGAAGTTAACTAGCGTCGTGTTACGGCAAAACTAGGGTTAAACCTGAAGTTACCTCGCTAAGCCACTAATCTTGTTTCGTGGTACACCCCTCAGGTAACCACATCCACATCCACATGGCTCGACCCATTTCAATTTGCGTATAAAAGGGGCCGCAGTACTGGAGACGCAACGCTGACACTAAAGAACACTATCAGCAAGCATCTACAGCAGCCTAACAGTTTTGCCAGACTTTTATTTATAGATTTCAGTTCTGCATTCAGCTGTATGCAGAAACACATTTTGATTAGAAGGCTTTGTGACATCAACACAAACTGCCACATCACACAGTGGAGTAAAGAGTTCCTCTCAGATCGACCACAGAGAGTGAGGTTCAGTGGCATCACTTCTGAGACAGTTATCCTGAATACAGGAGCACCACAAGGCTGCGTCCTTTCTGCTATTTTATTTTCCTTGTACACAAATGCAATACAAATTATGAATGCAATCTGCCAATTGTATAAATATGCTGATGATATGGTGTTAGTTGGCCTTATGAAGACAGGGGACACAGTTAATGAATCTACATACTTCCACCACATTGAAGAACTTATTAAATGGTGTGAAGACAGTGCCCTTTATATTAATGGAGCTAAAACTAGGGAGCTGGTCATTGCAAGTCACCGCAACGCAGGTCAAGATTTGACATCTGTTTTGATTGATGACCAGCCTGTTGAAACATTAGAGGAGTTTAAATACTTAGGAACCTTTTTTGACTCCAATCTAAGTTTCACAGCCAACACAGAATACATCTTTAAGAAAGCGATGCAGCGTTTGTATCTAATCAGGAAATTGGATTCATACAAAATCAGCAAAGCTATTCTGGAGACTGTCTACAGGAGCCTTATTGAAAGTATTTTGACCTTTGACATGTGTACATGGTATGGGAATCTAGGAGCTAAGAACAGAAATAGACTGTCCCGAATTACAAACATGGCAAGTAAAATTATTGGGAAAGAACAAAAACAACTTGGATGTATTTATAAAACACGGGCGGCACGAAAAGCCAGACAAATTGTGTGTGACCCTGTACATCCCCTTTTTAATGAGTTCACAAAACTGCCCTCGGGAAGACGCTATAGAGTTCCTGCAGCAACCAAGAACATCTACAAACAATCTTTCATACCAAACACAATAAATGTGCTAAATTCATAAACGTCAGACTCATCCACATCAGAACCATGTCCGTTATCACTGTCTGTAATGTGCTGTTGTCCTGTTGTCTTGTTATATGTTGTATTATGTACCCTATCATTTCCTGTGCTGTGTACTGTGTCTGTGTGCTGTACTTTTCATGTGTGCAAGCAAACCTGTGAAGCCAAAGACAAATTTCCACATTGTGGACAACAATACATTGAATTGAATTGAATCCATAGAGCCTACGTGGACGTGTGAAAGTCATAGGCAATATTGCCCCTCCCTTTCCCCATTCAAAACGTCCATGATGTTTCGTGATCACTGGGATCCCTCCCTGAGATTGTGTTTGTGTTTTGTCCTCTCCTCTCTTAGAAGGAGGGATGTGGAAGTAGAGAAATAGTACGTCTAGGGTTCTATCTTTATACTGTCTGGAGGTTTAATCAAATTAACTACCGTAAATTCCGGACTATAAGCCGCGGCTTTTTCCCCGTTTTTTGGCCCCTGCGGCTTATATAACGGTGCGGCTTATCTATGGATTTTTTCAGCAAACGGCCACTCGGTGACCTCCAAAATCGATGGATTTTACAGGTTACACAGCTTCATCTGCACATTTTATGTGCATTGCTTTGCTGCTTGTTTTTTCGATTATTTTTTTGTAAAGCACCTTGAATTGCCTTTGTGTATGAAAGGTGCTATATAAATAAAATTTGACTTGACTTGACTTGACATCATTTGGCGGAAATCAACCGGCATCACGGTGAACATGGCGCTCAGCTAGACAGCTGCTACACCAGACCAAACAATATGTTTTAGCGATCTGATCTAAAATGAATAAGGTGACCAGAACCAACTGAATAACTTTATAGAGTGGGGCGAATGTCTGCTGGAAGAAGCACAAGACTGAAAACCAGTAAGCAGAAAGAAAAGAGACGAAGCAATCACCGCCATGAATGAGGAAATGACTCACCTGCTGGAGGCTGGAGATACACGGCTTGGGCTTAACTTTTACTCCGTGAAACACTATCGATTAAGTCCGACATCGCTCAGAGGTTTTGAGCAGCTTGAAAACAAGTTTGAAAACGTGCAGAAGTCCATCCACTCACTCACTAAAGAAAATAAGGCAACCGTGAACAGAGTTTCTAATGCGGAAAAGCGCATCAGCGCACTGGAGGACAAAAACAACACAGTGAGTCCGAAAATGGATAAAATGCAAAAACAAATCGAAAGTCAATGGATATCGCTTTGGCGTACTGTACCCAGCGAGACTCGTCATAACCATTGATGGACAGCGGCGGAACAAGAGCTCAAAGTGAAACTGCCGAATATCTTTTGAGTTGGACTGGTCAATAGTACTGTGAGTAACTAAAAAAAAAAAAAAAAAAACGGAATTCTCTCTTCTTTAGCACTCTTTCTAACTATAAATCCACTTCTGTTTTAATTTCCTCTCTTGCCCTCTTTTCACCACACCGCGGACACTGTGTGCGCACTGTAAAAAAAAACACAGGTGGTGTTGTGTTATGTTGTTTTGTTGAAATGTTAATAAATGGGAGCTTCCTCAAACAGCCATCTCTTTCCCGACAATCCCCTCTGTGCACGAACCCTTACATATGGTAATTAAACATTAAAACACAAAAAAAAAAACATTAAAACACCTGCGGCTTATAGTCCGGTGCGGCTTATATATGTAACAAACAGGCAATTTTGCTGCTGCGGCTTATACTCCGGTGCGCCTTATAGTCCGGAATTTACGGTAGTTATGGCTATGAACAGGCGACATTCTTATACCCCCCGCCCGGGTGAGTAGCATGGACATTACATTTTAAGTATTATGCTATTAAAAATGGAATCAACTGTCAAACACGGAATATTGCAGAATTTTCCATATTTTGGCTGAAATTCATAAAAGTAGGCCTAATTATCAAAATAAAAAGTAGATCTAATTATCGTAGTAACCTAAATGATTTCATAATTGTAAAATAGGCCTAGAGAAATGATTCAGTTTTAGATTGGGGTGTTTTGAGAGGGCGGTTGGTCTTGCGTGGGACCCTTACTGCACCTCACAACTTAGTTTTCACCTTGAGAAACATGTCTGAGAGAGCCAAGTCGTCAAAAAAAGAAAAAATATCGCTCCTAACCCCTAAATTAAAATTAAAATGGAAAAAACGGAATTTGTGAAAAAAGAAAATGGAATTTGAAAAAAAGAAAAACAGATTTCATATGGCTCTAGCAGCATCTAGCCATATGACAGTCTGTGTGAGTGTGTTTATGTGCTCTGTGTGTGGCTGTGGCCTGAGGGCTCATCCTGCTATCATTTATTATCATTGACTCCTTTCTTGTTCCATGACAATAGATAGAGCGGGGGGATTATGGAACGTGCCATGTTCACTGATGTCATGTCACTCTGTGGTGTACACTCTGTTAAAACAAATCACAGGTCTCACAGGTTGTCATGTAAAACTCAACAAATAGCTGTTTGGGCCTGGTAGTCATTTCTGAAAATATTTTATAATCATAACACTTGATTAGTTAAGTCTAGTGAAATGTCTAGTGACCAAGATCAACATATCAAGCAGATACCAAGAATGAAGAATGTTTGCTGTCAAAACTGCATTTTCTTTGGCATTCCATGACCTATTTCTCTCTCTCACCCCATCTCTCTCCCCCGTTTCCCCACATCCTCATCACCTATCTCCTATCCCTTTTCACCCCCCCCCTCTTTCTCTCTCTCTCACTCTCTCTCTCTCCATCTGTATCCTGTCCACCCCCACCCCTGACCAGCCCATTGATCAGCAAAATGAGCAGTGGAGGGGCAGTGGAGAGCATGAAGCCTGCCAAGGTAGGGCACCTTTTCAATACAGGTACAAGTTTTGATGCGTTGGATGGCTTAATTCCTGACAATCTCCCGTCCTCTCCTCTCCAAGGTTGGCTCTGTAGTGAAGGTGATAGGGAAGGGGCAGCGCGGCACCGTTGCCTTCGTTGGTGCCACCCTCTTTGCCACGGGCAAATGGGTGGGCATCATCCTGGACGAGGCCAAGGGCAAGAATGACGGCTCCATGCAGGGCCGACGCTACTTCACCTGCGAGGAGAACCACGGGATCTTTGTCAGACAGTCCCAGGCAAGTGAAGTGAATGTGTTGTGGCATAAAGAAAACGCTTTATATGGATACACACACACTATGGTTGGGCCACATAGTATACATCCCCCATCATATATATATATATCACTGATCCCCAGTGTTTCACATTAATGATAAGTTTGATGATTTCAATTGAAAAGTACCTAAATTAAATTAGTTTGCATTGTGTTTGAGAAGTGGCATATTTATAAGCTTATGTAGGTTATCAAACCACTAAGTACAGAGAAGAAGAAATCTCATTACTATAATAAGGCGAGGGCTCCACAATTGCGCATGCGGGGAGTGGGCGATGTGAGCGGGCGATGTGAGCGGGCGCGAGCGAGGCACGCTATAAGCGCTATAAGCTCAAGAGAGTGCGATATTTCTAGTAAGAATGACTTGTCCTGACTTACTTATTGGACTTAACAGAGCTAAACTATCAACATTTTAGAGCCCGGTGTGCTGATAATGTCTTTAACTCATTGAGTGCCAGCCACTTTTGGAGAACGGACGCTCCCAGTGCCAGAGTTTCAGAGCGTTTTCAGTGATTTCTCGAGGCCCACAGAATATTGTGTGATATTACTATGTAAACACCGAACACGCACAAAGAACGATGAGACTCTCTTCTATCATCTGCAAAAAAAAGTTTATTGATCCCATTTTCCGTTCTTTAGTTATGAGCCGGAGAAGATAGGCTGTTTTGAGCAAAACGACACTTTTCAAATTAGAAGCTGAGTTATTCCGCCTTTTGTGAAATGCAGCATTTCAAGCACATTCACTGAGTCTGAAGATAATATTTTCTGATGTAGTGACGTGGTGTAGTTGTGTGGTGCCTGCGTGCCCCACCCCCCTCAGCGCAAACTCCTCCCCACACTAACACAGCCTAAACCAGTCTATTTTCGGAACGCTCCGTTTTTTTGCGCCGGCTCCCAGCGGGTCACGGAAATGCCAAACCGGACTGCAGGGAAAGGTTTGGCCCTTCGGCGTCGGGTGCTGCCTTTCTGGCGGCTAATCGTGTGAAGAAACTATGCAGACAGACAGACAGAGGCAGAGGGGCTCAGTTGTGTGCGCGGATTGACTGCTGTTCGCAGCCAACGTCAGCTGCAGTCAGAGCCATCTATATGGCTCTGGCTGCAGCATGAGCGGTTTCTCTTTGATCACGGGGGTTTTTCCTGCTGTTTTCCGGACCTTTCTGTAATCTGGAGAGCACTGTCGCCACCTATTGGGTCAGTAAAATAGGTTATACAGATTCAACATGCCCCAAAATTTTACAGGAGATGGATCTGGCTCTCCACGTCCCACCGTCAAAAAACGCAATTGACGAACATACTCGTCCTTGGCACTCTACGTTACTAAACCAATTGACGAACATACTCGTCCTTGGCACTCAATGAGTTAATGTTAGTTTAAGTTCTAACAGTTGGTTAACTTTTGTCGCATGATTTGGAGCTTACTCGCAAAATATTGTGATCCACATTGTTGGCAATGTTGCTTTGTAGATGATGCAGTTCCACCCTGTGATCAAAGCAGGACTTTTTAGGGCTTTATACAGTAGTGGGTGTTCTTTTACCAGGGCAGCTATCTATACTTGTCCTACACCACAGTAAAAACCCTTAGGCTATGTTCACACAGCCATCCTTAGTGCTTGAATCTAATCTTTTCCCCCCTAAGTGACTCAGATCAGTCTTTTTCATGACTGTGTGAACAGTACAAGTAACATTGAAAGTGACTTTTTTAAAGACGACCTGGGCTACTTTCAAACGTGGTAAAACATCAGATTCGAATCTGATGTTTTTGAAAGTGACTCCGGTGTGAACAGACATCTGGCCCATATCTGACTTAATGCGTCAATGTGACTTCTTCTTCTTCTGTTGAGTTTTATGGCAGTTGGCATCCTTACATGGTGCATTACCGCCACCTACTGTATTGCTAAAACTATAGTGCAAATACAATATCAATAAAAACTGTCCACCCAAAATGCGCCCATTCACACCAATATCCATACTGTGGCCCAGACCAGTCGTCTAGGCCGAAGCGAACGCTTCCTTCAGCGTTTTCGTCAAGTCATCTCCCGAAATGTCTTCAATATCCAAAGATTTCCTGGCAGCGTCCACCACTTCAATGTGACTTTTACGTCATTCCAGAGCGACATTCGTCACTATTCTGCGCTGGCGGGAGGAGGGAGGGGGAGGACCAACACGCGGGCATTGAAATTAAACCGTGAACAACAGATGAAACAACATCGTCAGCTACCGCCATGTTTACTGCTGTCTTCTTCCGGGTTTATGTAGAACAGCAGTGCGCTGCGTGTGACGTTATTGCTGTTGTTCTGTGCATGCGGGTCACTTCATGTCCGTGATCTGTTCACACTGGAGTCTGATATGGGCCACTTTTAAAAAGTCTGTGTGAACAGCCACACATAAAAATCACATGTGAGCATCAAGTCAGATTCAAGCACTAAGGATGGCTGTGTGAATGTAGCCATAGTGTCTTGCAGTAGCCTACATTTTAAATCACCCAATATCAAGGCAATTTAAATCTGCAAAAAAAATGGCAAGGGAATTTCCACCAGCAAAGGATGGAATGGTCACCTCCTTTCTGTTTGTCCAGTCACCAATAATCAAACATACATACTGTCATTCTTATGAAAAAAGTGAATGCTGTTGTAGCATGTCATGTCAGACCATGTTGTTTTCTGTCCCCTGACAGCACAGTCAGTTCAACTGCTCCAAACAAATAGAATCACATGATGAATATTTCCTTGTTCCTGCTAAGTTCCATGTTTTCTCCTCTTGTCTGTGTGTTGTCCTGACCACACCCTGCCTCTCTCTGTCTCTACACATCCAGGTGGTGGGAGAAGGCTCCAGTGCCACCTCACCAGACACTCCTGACTCCACCACATCCAAGATACCCAAGCAGAAAGGTGGGCAAAGAACACACAGCTGTGGGGCAGATTGGATCAAACAGATTGGATTTTGTTCTGATTGTCTGGAACTCCTGCTTTTGAACTAGGGGTGCACCGATCACGTTTTTTGCCACCGATCACCGATTGCCGATCGCCTATGGGAAATATCTGCCCAACCGATCATCGACCGATGACCGATTACCGATCACCGATATATAAACTCCTCAAAAAAAGTTTGGAAACGTTATTTTAGGTGGATTATTTCTCCCTTTTAATAATACCAATTGACATTGTATTTTATATCGTTGGAAAGCCTGATTAGTGATAGGGCTTTAAAAAAAAAAAAAAGTAATGAAAAAATTGCCGATCGCATATTTGAGGTCAATATCGGCCGATACAGATTGCTTGCCGATCGATCGATCGGTTCACCCCTATTTTGAACCATATATGCATAATGAATGATGTATGAATTAAAAGACTGATGTTTGAATGGTAACCTTACTCTGTGTGAACAATGAATAGGCTCTCAGATCAGATCTCACTCAAAAGAGATAATGTGATTTTCTAATAATAATAATAATAATACTAATAATACTTAATTTCCCCTCAGACATTCACGAGACTCTAAAAACATCCAAACAGGTAAGCAAGCATAAATAGTTTTTGCTTTTAATTTTTCGTCCTCTGAGAATCTAGTAATCTCCTGTTCTTTGTATTTGAAGATGGTTGGATTTCTGTGGATCTGTGGATGTATAGATTTGTGATTTATGGTTTGCAGTGCACTACTTCACTGTTTGCATGTCCATATATTTAGACCTGGTTAGGTAAATTACTGACACTCTTTAATTTAGTGAGTAATGGTAAATGTTTGCTCTTTCTAGGGCAGTTGAGGCGAGGCCAATCAATCCAACAGCAGTAACTAGGCTAAATCCATTTCAAATAGAAGTCATGTGACCCTGGACTTGTTTCCATCAATATTTCCCGTTGTTTCTCCTTCGCTCTGTGTTTCTGAGCCGAGGTGCTGGGTTTCAGATTTCTCATTATATCTCCACTTCTCAACTTTGTCCCTCTTTCTCCCCTCCAGTAGGTGGCAGACTGACATTATTTTTCTCTTTAGCTTCTCACCTGTTGATTTGTCTGCTCTTTTCTTCTGAACCTCTTTGCAGACACCTGTGAACATTAAGAAGGTAGAAGTACTCAAATTCAGCACATTTGCCTTTGTCAATGTTCATCGCACTTGAGTTGAAACATATCTTTCGTATTTTAAGCGGCAGATTGATGTGATTACTTTTGCACGGGACGTGAAGACATCACTCGTGTTTCACAGATAAATGTCATTTCACCATCGGGGGCCTGTGCTACGATGCCAGATTAGTGGCTTAGCATGGTAACTTCAGCTTTAACCCTGGGTTTTCCATCCTACGACGCTAGTTCACTTCTTACGGCTAACCTTCTCCGGAGCAGGTTAAGTTCAGCGGGTCGGATCAAAATGCATGAAAGACCCACCTTCTGACCAATTAGCTCTCTGGAAAGAGCGAGTCACCATTCATAATAAGATCCACATATGAAAAGTAGATTGCATTCAAATGAGAATCACAAAAGATTTTTTTAAACCATTAACGACGACTCCTAAGAAGTGTTGTTCGCAGGGCAATGTTTACAGACCAGTAGTATCACATACCCCCTCCCCCCCATTATAAGCATGTAGGCTACTTATTGACCATAAGTGACAGTGGATCTGTCCATATTGCATTGTGATTGGCTAGTTGTTACAAACACCTCCTCTTTCGTGGGCACAAGCTCAGAGCTGGATAGGGAAGTCCTAAATTGACAGATAACCACCGTCGTGTGATCGTTTAGCGCGATTGCCATTGTCTGGTTAAGTCAATCCAGATCAAGGGAACACATCCTGGATCTGTTTCTCTCAATAGCTAGTACAGTACTAGAGTCTCCAGGGATTGTTTAATACTATGAATTCAAATGGCTTCAAAGCTGTGATAGTGGCTGTAGAGAGTAGAGACTAACAATGAGGATGTTTCTTGTGTGCTGCTAACCTGTTCCCTTGCTTCTCCACTGGACGTGTGTGTGTGTGTGTGTGTGTGTGCGCATGTGCGTGCGTGCCTGTGTGTGTGCGCCTGTCCTGTCCTTTCTGCAACTCATCCCCTCTCCTCCAGTCACTCTGGCAAGGTGAGCTCGTCTACAGCAGACAGACCTGCAGGGAGCTCAAAGAGCTACATGCCAACCAGACTCAAAACCCCAGTTAACATGAAATGTTTCCAATTATTATGACAGAAAATCAGCTTTACTTACCTGCAATACATTCTGTGTTACTCTCCTATTTTGAGGGTGTTGAAGTACTTGGCAAGTTAAATCAAGAGCACCTCTCCAAATATTACAAGTCTTTTCAAAGGTTGTATTATGTTTTCTCTCTCAGTAGGATAAGAAGCACATACTTGAAATGCTCGCCTGTCAACTCAGCAGATCGCCCTTCAATCATCTCTCAAACGTCTAACTCCAGTAGACAGGGCCAGGGAAGATAGATTATTGGATACTAGACATAACACGAGTATGACAGGACAAGAACCTAGTGTCGATACAGTCAATTTGTAGATTGTGGAATGTGTCAAGTTGGTGTAGTAAATTACCAAAAGTTGCCAACAACATGGCTTTCCAATGTACTATATTGTTTTCATATTAATTGCCTTGCTTTTAAGTTGATATATATATATTCATATGAACCATGCAGTCATGTTTCAAAGCTTTAAATCAGGGGTGCCCAAATTCTTTCCCATGAAGGGCCAAAACTCAATCTGGGTGGAGGGCCGAGGGCCAAAAATAAACGTTGTGGAATTACATTAAAATGTATTGTGTTTTATAGAAAATTAACATTCTAAATCTAAAATAACATTTCAATATAATAATCTACTTTTTATCTGTTTGGTAATTGTAATAATTTGCAATTGGTTATATATATTTAAAAAAACATCTGCATTTGTGGGGAGCTTAAACATTTAATCAGTAAACACCCAGTTAAAAACAGTTTTATTTTCCACCTTTTCTAATCAAGAGAGAAATTTGACTTAATTCACAACTTGGAAAATCCTCAAGGTACTTTGAAAATCAGCTTTATTGTCCATCTTTTGTTTTATTGTCCATCTTTTGTAAACAATTTGCCATGACAATTTGCAGGGATGCAATCTCAGGAGTGAACACAGTATCCGCAGCCACATTCAGACACTGTTTCACAAAGTCACCACATGAAAAAGCTCGTCCACCCTTTGCAGTCAGTGCAGATATCTGATAACTTGCCCGAGTTGCATTCTGGATAATAAAAAAAGTCGGGAGGGAACAAAAAAAAAAAAAAATCCAAATTCGTGGCGGGCCAAAACAGAGCCAAACTTGGCCCGCGGGCCCCAAATTGGTCAGCACTGCTTTAAATGATGCTAGCCCACACAATGCAAAGTCAAGAAAAAGTTGCAATAAATATGAAACCTTGTTTATTTACAGAATGCGAGTGATTAGGATGCATGAGCAGTATTTATATTAGTATGATGTCATTAGCAGCATACAACCTTTATTCATAAATCTCAGTGGTTGTAGCATTGTGGTGCACAAGCTCAGCGGCTGAGCTGAACTTTGAACATATTCATGAATATACCATGAATGTAATAACTGCGATGGGAGACACATTATTGCCATATTCTGAGATACATTCTCGTTGTTCTCCTTGAAAATCAACATGTGAGCAGGTGGTATTTTGTGTGTGCTTTTTATGAATTAATATGCAAATGATCAGCGGATGATGGCGGGTGAAACTGACCAGGCAGGGAATTCACATTTATGAGTATATGAAAACACTCAGTTCCATTCTGTAATGTCCAGCTAACCCTACTGTTAAATTGTATGAATATCTTCTTATGACGATAACAGTGGAACACGCCAGGTCGTCTCATCTCGGCCACCTCCCTCCCCTCCCTCTTGCTACGTTCCTCCGGCCGCTCCCCCTCGCTGCACATGGTACGCTCCGTCAGCTCACAGTACTTCACCTGTCCTGTCGTCACTGGGAGTGGTGAAACGTTTGCTCACTGAAAACCGGTCACTGGGGTGATGTTTGGTCCTGAAAGGCACATGAAGTTATGAGGATTATTGTATTTTTACCACATAAAAACTAGCACAAATTCACAAGATTTTAATCTGCCTAGAATGGGATCTTCACTCTTCTTCTGGTTTCATCACAGTTCTTCTTCTGGTGTTGGTTGTATGTTGGCATTGGCATTCACAATGTTTGGTAGTACTCCAGTCCATAATGAAAACGCCTGTCTGATTATCTATAGTAAGCTGTAGGCTGTTCACTTGTTTATTCCTCTTTTTTCTTTCCTCTCCACCCTCCTCTCCTCTCCATTCCCACACATTCCTGCCTCTGTCAGCAGACACTCCGGCTCAGCCTCTCCCCCTCTCTGTCCAGCGGTGATGTCAGCGAGGCGGGCTTGTCCTCCCAGGGTGCACTGGGGCCCCCCGTCGTGCCTCAGCCCGGCGGGTCACCTGCGCCGATGGCACCCCGAGCAAGGTGTCTTTATTATTATAGTGTTTTTGTGCACAGTGCATTTGAAAGTATGATTGGTGTCATTGAAAACAGGATATATCTTGTTTTTCGTTGAGTGTATGTTTTCTATGAACCAGTGAGATACCGTCAAAAGCTGAGCTACTGGGACAGTGTGTTTCTGATTTTCTGCTGCCTTTAATATGGTAACCATATTGCCCATCACCTTCTGATTACAGGTCTTTATTGGCCTATTTATTAAACCATTGGTTTAATAGGCCAATAAAGACCTGTTGATGTATGTCACAAGCCACTGTTGACTCTATGTTACACTTCATTTATTTTTTAATTTGTCATCACGTGCATTGTCTTAATGCACCTGTTGTCATTGTGTGACCAGGTGGAACCTGCCATGTCCAAGCAGGTAGTTATCATCTAATGGCTTCATGCATGCTGACGCTATCTGGCACCATTGTTGACTAACGAACTCTTCAATCATGGAGGCCCCAGCCAGCACTACTCCTCAGTACTTCATCATGTGCTTTTGTAATGTCCCCACACAGTGCTTGGTTTGACTCAATGTCATGGTCATGATGCATGCTTTTACATTTGGAGGCAATGGACTTGGGCAATGTTGACTGCCACCAGTGTGTGAGCAGGAAATAGCTTCTTCCTTCACTACTGCATTGCACTTCCCTGCTTCTTTTGACAGAGGGTGCTGTTGAGGCCCTCTCTTAAAAGGTTTTAAGCCACATAATGGATTAAAATGGACAAAAATTCACAGTAATCACAATTCTGGGTTTTTGGGTCTCCATTAAATAAATGAAAACAAGTCATGGTAATCAGAGCCAGCCTTCTTTGTCTCGTTCAATCATACAATCAGACTGATTGCATGTCTTCCTCGAAATGTCCGTAGGCTATTATTAAATGATGTATTAATTGTATTCCTGACAGGACAGGTGAAGTTCATATGCGTATCATCTGAAGTCTCTGTGATAGTAATAGCAAGTTGTGACGGTCTTTGATCTTCTATCTCCAAATTCCTGATAGATAGCCTAAATAAATAAATAAATAACATTCTCCTCCTCTCTCCTGATCCCTCCCTCTTACTTTCTCTCTCTCTCCTCGCACGGCGCACACCCGAGGTAGCCTACAATGTAGGTCTAACAAAACACATTCTTATAATCATATAGCCTATAAAATCTCTGGGAATTGTTTTCCATCCCGGGAGGCTATTAGCCTACCAGAGTGTCCAGGAGGCTTGGCAATACAATTTGAACCGTTTGATTTGGCAAACGACCCAGAGGTGTGAATACACCCTGGAAATGTCATAGGCTACTTCTGCAGTGTCTACTGTATATAGAGAGGACACAGTAAGCTAAGTCGTGTGTGTGTGTCTGTGTGTGTGTGTGTGTGTCTGTGTGGGTGGGGGGGGTGTTGTTGGGACCTGTGCATGTGCCTGTGGGGGGGAGGGCTATCTCTCTCTCTCTCTCTCTCTCTCTCTTTTCAGTCAGTATGGGTCATGGTTACATAGCAGAAGATGCTGTGGAGGGCTATCTGTCCAAACTGTGCACCAGGAGTAGTTCCAGTCACAGGCCTGCTCATCGGTCAGGTATAAGGCTCCTTCATCAACACAGAGGCTAATCTAACATCCTTTTTTGTAAACTATCTTTTGCTCTCTTGGGCGTGTTCATTAGGCCATTCTGGATGAGATTCACAGCTATCAGACAAACAGTCAAACAGCAGCAGGTTGTAATTTATAACCAGGCTGCATCCTGGACACCTAACACACAAAATAACACAATACTGTTAACCTTCTTATGCTCTGCCCCCAAATTGGCTAAACATGTCTGTTGAGTTGTGTCTAGCCTTCATGTCATGTGATATCATGCACTGCTGAATCTGATATATCATGTGATCTGGTGGAGTCACATTATAATCTGATATATCATGTGATCTGGTGGAGTCACATTATAATCTGATATATCATGTGATCTGGTGGAGTCACATTATAATCTGATATATCATGTGATCTGGTGGAGTCACATTATAATCTGATATATCATGTGATCTTGTGGAGTCACATTATTTGATGCTAATCACTGCCACCCCCCCAAACTCTGTCTCCACAACAGAGCTCTGCCCAGAGGGATTTTGTTGTCATGGCAACCCGGACCCCCCAAATGGATGAGTCTACTGCAGCAGCTGGAAGCTCATTGGACAAGGACTGGGTCACTGAGCACGCCCGGCAGGTAGCCACATAGGGACAGGTCAATAATAACAAAGTCATTCTCCCAGCACGGTGTGATGATGAGTTGCTGTGTGCTTCTACGTGTCCAGGATGCTGCCTGGAGGTCTGTGTGTACTAGGAGTCTTCATCATCACTGATACCGATGCCAAAGACACACTGAACACACTCCGAAAGGTCAGATTCATACAAGGACACAAACGCTTGGAGGATACTTTCATCATATTGGTTAAAGTTTTGGACATTTATAGGCTACATGCAGGTCTAAGGGCTATGCTAAATTAATTGATTAATACAATAAACAAGACTACACCCCTAGACACATTCTCACATGTGTTTTTTCCCATTAGGGTCTTAAATCTAAAAAGAACAAAATCAGTAGAGCTTTACAGAACAATATCCACTACACTCTTATCATATACAAATATATTCTTGCATTTAAACAAAAGCATACATATCACTGACTCTAAATGCTCAGTTTTACACAACAATATTTTTGCTTTACTACCACCTTTTTGGTTCCCAAAAAATGCAAGCACGTACTGTAACTAACACATGCAAGTCTCAGCAGTCTTCACAAAAGGATTTTCACCCAATTAACTGGTGATTTACATAGCATATAATACAGCACTTTTAACACATGTTAACATACCTGTAATAGTAGGACAAACACAACCACACTCGGTAGGCACTTTAATTAGAACATAAGAATTCAGATAAATTATCGTTGTTGGTCTCAAATTAAACAGAAGGTGAAATGTATACATTAATTATTCATTAATCATTCATACTGTTACTCTTACACACATGCAAAGATGCACACAGTTACAGAACCCATACAGACATTCAATTCAGCAGCTTGACTGGAACTGTTCTCAGGTCAGGTCTTTTGTTTCAGGAGGGACTGAAAGCGTGGGCGCACCAGATTGAGGACGGAGTTTGTCTGATTGATGGCAAGAGGCTGCCGGTTGACAAAGAGATCACAGCAGGCCAGGTGAAGGACTCCTGTCACCTAATGATCTAAATCAATATGAAACTGAATCTAAACAATACAACTCGTTCTCTGATTGGAGGGAGGACAGGAGGGAGAATCTAACTCTGGCTTTTCTCTGCAGAGGAGGAACGTGAAACAGACTCTCACTGCTCAGCTGCTCGTCACACCGGTAAAACACACACACACACACACACACACACACATACACACACACACACACACACACACACACACACACACTAGTGTTTTATAAAGGCAACCTGGTCGATGTCACCTCAGCAAGGAAAGACATTGGCTCCAATGTGAATGCTGCAGTACATGTCACAGGGTTCCTACGCAGGTCTGGAAAGTCTGGAAAACTATTCAAGATGAATTTGATCATTTCCAACTATTGAATAGATTGGTGATTTGAAGAAAAAAAAAGTCTGCAAAAGCTTGTGGTTCACGTCTGATACTCAGATAATTATGGTAAAATCGGGCTTCTCTAGTCCAATGGTTCTCAACCTTTTTGAACCGTGACTCCCAAAAAACTTTAGGCTGGGGTTCGCGACCCCCCCTCCCGCCACAACCCAACCCAATGACATTGCGCACGCATTTACACACTGATTTCACTCGCTCACTGAACTCGTTTTTATAGTTTATATAGCTTTATAATACATTAAACCATTGGTATGGGAGATTTCATCATCATGGGAGAAAAATAATTTATTTTCTTTTTTCTCTTTTGACAATCATCCTGCGACCCCCCAAAATAATCTTGTGACCCCCTGGGAGGGGGGGGAGAACCACTGCTGTAGTCTACCAACCACTCAAAGCGCTTTAGTGCTGACATTCACACACACACCCATGACGGCAAGCTACGACGCAGGGTGCTGCGCAACCATCGGGAGCAATTTGGGGTTCAGTATCTTGCCTAAGGTCACTTTGACAAGTGGACTGGAGGAACCGGGAATCGAACCACCGATGATCGGCGGACCGACCTCCTCGTTAGTGGACGGCCCGCTCTACCTCCTGAGCCACAGCCGCTCCACAGCGTTGAGGTTGTTGTAGAGCCACTTTGAGTCCACAGTTGATGTTGATGTGAAGAATAATGCTCAGAGGGATGCTCGTATTTACCCAGCCACTGCATTATATCAAATCAATTCACCAAAATCAAAACCAGTCAAGAACATGGTTAGAACACACGCCTGGAAAAATATGGAACTTTTAAAATGGAAAACCGTGTAGGAACTAGAGAGCTGCGCGGGCCTGAAATCTCGGCCCGAGCCCCCCCCGGCCCGTGACATGCAGGCCCGTGCCCGACCCGGCCTGGATGAGTCATGAAAGTAATTGGCCCGAGCCCGTTGCGAGGCCCGACATCAATATCACGATATGACAACACATCTCTCTCTCTCCCTCTCTGTGCATGCTGCCGCGCTGCTGAACTCGTTGGTCCAAAACGTTGCTAGACTGTGTTGCCTATAAAGACAACCACCGCAGCTTTCTCTCTGTCTCTCTCTCCCCCTCTCACACACGCTACCGTGGCCTATCAAAATCCAGACATATTGTCTCGAGAAAGAGAACGTTAGATCGTTTAATTGCCAACAGCAACAATGCCCACAAACTGAAACATTATGTCACTCAAGCATATAGAAATTAAAACAGCAGACTTAAGCTGTGTTCACACCAAGATATTTATTTTTCGCTCTGTCGCTTGATTCAACCCTTTGGAATCGCTCTGTCGCTCTGTTTAAATCGCTCGTCAACAGGCACATGAATTGACGGAGATGTGGGGGCTATAACGTTACGCAATGTCATGATATTTGTCCACTACGAGCCACCATCATTGTTTACAAGCTAAAGCCTATCAGTGTGCTCCTAATGCGAGCTCCATACCGGTAGGACAGACTTCACTTCATGTCAGCTGTCAGCCTGTCAATCAGCTGTCAATGCGGTTTGTTGCCACACAATAAACCAGCGGTTTGCTCCAAGCCAGAGTGATCCTTGACTCACTCTCACACGGCAGCCAATCAGCGTTGAACAGCGAGCGACTGATGCCAGCGTAATTTCGCTCGAGTTGGGATATTTCATCTCGAGCGACGAGCGTATTTTCTCCCTATCGCTCTGTCTCTGTTGCTCGGACGCCCAGCGATATTTCTCCCAGGCGAATATACGCTCAATCGTTCGTTTGCATTGACTTTTTATGTAAACTCGACGCCAGCAAAAAACTTTAATAGGTCGGTGTGAACGCAGCTTTAGATTCACATGTCCTCTTACTCCCTGATGAAGGCTCCTGTGTGAGCAGAAACATGTTGGTGTGTTTTTTAATCTATAGCCATGTTTAAGATAAAGGCTTTTTAACATTTTCTACTAAAAAGACCAGTGTTGCTGTGGGATTTTTTTAAGGTTTGCTCGCTTCCACTCTCCACAAAAGGTTTTTTCTTGCGGGAGACAAACTTTATTTTTCTATAAGACACAGCACCTATCCGGACGAGCCTAGGACCACTCTGGAACCTGAAGCGCAGCAGCCAGTGTCCGTTCTGCTTTACTACTCCAGCCTGGGCCAATAACAGGACCTGTTATTGCCCGGGACAAGAGTAAGTACTCACTAGGCTCTTTCACACACAGATCGTGGCAAAAAAGCAGTTTAGGAGTCCCGCAAAGCCCGCAGCCTCGCCACAGAAATTGCTTTCACACAGAGCCAAGAAGCACGGCCACATTCCCGTGCTGCAGTGTACTTTCAGGTGAAATCCCCTGCTCCCGGATTGAAAGGCAAGCACCACTCGCATGGTGGGCGGACTCGCCTTAATATCAAAACGCATGCATCTGCTCCTCAGACCAACTCGCCACAGACGGCTATTCACCTTATTCTTTGCTCACACATGGACGCTTCCGCATTACGTCATTTCGTAATAGTATTTCCGTTTTGACTTGCCAAAAACCCCGCAGGCAAAATGGCCGCGCACACTCCCCTCCTAAAGTGGCAAAATTACTCCCCCATAAACTAACATATCTTGGCCAATACGTATGTAACATACAAAATAAAACAACCCGTAATATCTTAATTTTATGTAGAATGCAGAGGACATGTAACTGTTTAGTTAAACTTGCATTCCAGGAATATTGTGCTCTAAAGATGACGTTAGTGGAGTCGAGGCTGTTGCGTCCTGAAACCCACATAACCTATGTGTGGTTTGGCGTAACCTACGTATGTGCGAGATAGAAACGTTATGAATATAGCCACGTTACAAACAACAAACTAACGCTGGTGATCCGTATGGAAACAGTGTTACTCAAAATGGTTAAAAGTTATATCAATTTGGGAGGTACGGTGGTGCAGTGGTAAGCACTATCGCCTCACAGCTCGAAGGTCGTGGGTTCGATTCCCACCTGGGACGAGGTGAACGCTGAAGGAATGCGTGCCCGTCCGCATGTCCTCGAGTGCCCACCGCCCGGGTGGGGTCGGCAAAAGGGCCTTTCTGTGTGGAGTTTGCATGTTCTCCCCGTGCCTCCCGGGGGTTTCCTTCACATAGGAACCCCCTTCACAAAAACATGCAATATCCTGGTTGCTAATGTGGTTCCTCCTCTGGTCGTTAAGGGCGCCTGTTCAGAGGGAGGGGAACTGGTTGGAATAGCGTGAACCTCCCACGTGCTATGTCCTACCGGTGAAGCTTCCTCTGTCAGGTGAAAAGAAGCGGCTGGCTGACTGCCCATGTCTCGGAGGAAGCAGTGAGCCAGTCTCGGCTCTCCCCAGATCGGCAGAGGATGGAGTAGCAACCAGGATTGAGAAATCAAAGCTATTTTCACACATGAACTCCGGATCAGGTGAGGGTTGCCCCCCACTGAGCCTGCCCCGGATGATATGTGAAGTGTACCCTTTCACACATGAGGCATGTTGCTTTCACACATGAGTAGCACCTCCGCAGAGTTTGTAAAGTAGAGAGGGGGCGGGCAGCGGGGGTGGGGGAATTTGGGCATGGCCACACGAGTTGTGAAAACGAAAAATACATAATGGGCGATAACTGCCTAACGTTCACGGCATATAATCGTTTGCGCATAACGTTAGTAAGTAATTAATTAAACAACCCTACAACTCACGCCCAGATGCATCGATTTCATCGAGTCGCAAGCACTACAAACAAAACAGGTCTTTGCTATGTTCAGTCCTAAAATGCATCCAACCTACTAGAATTATACAGAATACAGGAAGCTAGACGTTTTTACCTTCAAAATAAAATAAATGTTGTATTACTTAGTAACAAAAAATCAGAATGTCGACTCACTACGGGTTAAAATTGACTTTTCGAAGGGAGCAGATATTCTTCCAGTTTATCTCCGTTCTGTATCTTTCGAAACACACACAAAAAACATTACACGTGCATTTACTTTATTTAATTGCCATTATTGCGAAGGTTATACCCGGAAGTTTTCGTTATATACTGCCTGACTTGACGCTACTTGGAATTTGCGGTTCTGCCATTGAATCTTCACAAACGCTGTGTACACGTTAAATCAAAGACATGAACGCAACCAGATCGAGATACCCTACCTAGCGATGTCCAATACTGGGAAGCGGGACGACCCTCGCGTCCAAAAATGCTTATTAAATGTGTGTGCTGTGCGAAGCAGACATGAAATCAGATCAGAGCCATGAGCCTTTCAATCCAGCAATCCAGCAACATGTTGGCTGTCGCACACGGAGCAGTTTTGAGCTTCATTTGGAAACCAAATGGCATGTGTTTTTTGCTCGCTCATTCACATCGACTATTTATATAATAATAATCTGTCACGATCGTCTCTGTCCTCATGCACTCACGAGCTGACTACTTCACGGAGCTCTGGAGGGGGGGGGGGGGGGGGGGATCCACTCCTACGGCTGGGGCTACACTTCCCTCCGGATAGGACGAGGATCCGCGGGAGCGCGCATGAGCCACATGCACACATTCACACATGACAGCCATCCGGATAGCCTCTAGATAACTCCTGAATTCCAGACATGTGTGAAAGCAGCTCAAGTGAGCACTAATGGGGGATAAAATGGGATAAAAAAATCGGGGGGGGGGAAAAAAAAAGTTATATCAATTTGGTCATTCAGTGGCACTTTACTGCCATATAACATAACTAACTAGCGGCTAATATTAGCCACATAAGGCAACTAGCGCTGAACCGGAAGAACAAATATGTTTGCGTTGAACGTGGAAGAGAGAAAAAGTGGGTGTGGTGAATAAGGTGAATAGCCCTCTGAAGCTTATTATTATATCCGTTAATTTTACCTACCGTACTAATGTCAACATCGTTTGAGCATAAAGCCTAACCGCACGGAGCATTCCTCCTGGCGTCCCTGCAGTCATGATTGTATAGGCTACTTTTTTTTACTTTCACTCGTGCACTTTCTTGCTACATGAGGTGATTTCCCCTGTAATTTTTTTATGAATGAGCTGACCATTCGCACCTTTTCCGGCTTGCTGCGACACGCTTTCAAATGGAGGCGGGTTGCCAGGTAACCCGGCACTGTTACTACCTCCCGTCGCGGGACAAAAGGCGTAAAACAATTATCCACCAACGCGCGTTCACGACTTTCACATCGGAGGCGCAAATCCTATTTTCCGTGCATTTTTCGGCTTTCAAGGCCGGTGTGAAAGAGCCTACCGAATTGCGGCGGACACATTTGGCTCATTTCCACCACATTTTACTGCCCTGCACAGCTCGTCACCAGTCGGCTCTACTCGTTTCGGCCCGATGGATGTTCTGCTTCGACCGCAGATCATCTGCCCCCGCCCACAGCTGGTCGTCATAGCGACCGCATATCTGTCCTTCGCTTATAGCCGAAGTAGGCTATAACATCACGTTACAATTAAATCCATCCACAGAACTTTTAAACTGTTTATGAAATACTGGTGCCTCTAAATGACCTACAGTGTACATGGGCAAATGTGACAATCGGCCAGGAGATGCATGCGCTGCGCTGCGCGGGGACGGGAGAGGCGCTACAGACAGAGTGTGAAGCCTGTACCCCGGCGGCCTCTCACCGGGCAAGACCGCGGCTTCAGCAAGACCCGCCTGCGGCCCAGCGGAGCGCTGCACAGGAGCTTCCTGAGCAGCGGACTTTTTTCACACTCAAAACAATTGAAACCACCGCCAAGATTTTATTTCACCAGAGGCGAAGGCAGCAACACAAAAGACTGATGGAAATATACATAACAGAAGAGAAGGTAAGCCCACTAAACTGGTATGCAGCATTGCATTGACAGTCAGTAGATAGAGTAAACACGATTCTGCCTGACCAATCAGTCGTCAACAATGTTTTCATGTCACTGTATGGTACCGGGTTGACAGAATAGAACCCCGACGAGGCAGGTACGAAAAGTAGCACGACTCAACCCCAATACAACCCGGGCTGGGACGGTTTTAACCGGTGGAATGAGACAATTTATCGAGTCGAGCGGAGCGGGATCGCGCTACTACCTGTGGTGGAAATGGGCCAATTGAGGCCGGCTGCGGGGCCAGGCAGGGTGGGGAGAGCATTGTGCTTGTGTACAGAAGATTAGCTGTGGGTTTCCTGTCCTCCAACAGAACAAGCTGTGTGGCACTGGGACGACGGCCTGTGATTGGGCGAGCTACGTCGGAGAAGCAAGAGTCATCTGTGAAAGCAAGGGGGAAGCCATTGGACCGCAGCAGAGGGGTGGTGTTGCGACATGCCCCTCTCTCGAGTTAAAGTGTAACTAACCCCCAGTTTGACACCAAACTGTTGCCATTTGACCATTTGTATCATTTTTCAGCAGCATATCTGGCATAAGCGCCCTCTAAGGGTGTAACACTGCTTTTTTTTCTTTTCTCAAATGAATGGGAGATTAGGAACACACTGACGTCACAGTGTTCCCAAAGACTATGGGATTTCAAGATAGTTACTCCACTACTCCCCCTGTACCCTTTCGGCTCCTCACAACTCCAAGCCTATTCCTATTGAAGTTTGCTCTTAAAATACTGAACCAAACGTCGTCAAAGTTGGCACATGTCTTAATTATAGTTAGTTTCCCGCTGAATGTGTCATTACTTTATTAATATCTTACCTGGATAAGCTCGAATGATGATGTTTATATTATCAGTCCGAGTTGAAAGCACTGTCTCCAGCCCAGGCAGGCGGGAGAGAGTCGTACTGTAAACCTCATGGACGAGCCCCAAGCTCCGGGAGCGCGCGCAGCAGCAGCTGGGCTCTCTGTGCTCTGAGAGCAGAGAGAGCACAGTCTGACATTTCCGCGGCTATCAGTCCGACTTGGAAGCACTTTCTCTCGGCCAGTCAAACGGGAGAGTCTGCTCTCTCATGCACCCGCGGGGGCGCGCAGCAGCAGCAGCACACAGCAGCAGTGAGAGGTGGGGGCTTTCAACAGTCTGACATTTCAGCAAACAAATCTCGTCGCAGTTTAGCGGACATGTAAAATATAACGCTATACTACGACGTGACAACGTGACAAAGCTTCTCTAAACATATCGGCTAATATAATATCATCACTGTGTACAAGCAACGCCAACTTCTCAGGAAATCAAGTCAGCAGAGCAGAGCGACTGGCTCTGTCTGTGTGTGTGTGCTCATCGGGGGGATTTGCATAGGAACAGTCTGTGAGGAGGAGAAGAGCGCTGCGCTGCCTCCTGCGCCCTGAGAGGAAAATCAGAGGTGCTGTAACTTTCAACAAGAATCACGAAAAGCCCCAAAACGCAAATTAAAAACGGATTTCATTGCGCGGTTTATCTCTAGTTAGACGAGGGAATTACGTGGAGAAATCTCGCATTGTGTTACCCCAGAGCGAGAGGTTTGTCCTCACTGTGCTGTGTGCTGAGAGCAGCGAGGCTCTTTAAACAGAAGTTTAGACAAGCCACGCACACACACATGGGACAAAATGGGACAAAAATAATTAAATTTCTAGTTCGCCACTGAATGGCCAAATTGATATAACTATCAACAATTTTGAGCAACACTCTTTCCATACATGCCACCAGCGTTGGCTAGTTGTTGATATTTATAAAGATATTGCCCCTCTCAAAAAAAATATTTTTGAGGCGGTAGGCAAACTGTAATGGCGTCCATTTCCGAAAAAAAATCTTGACTTGAACACAGCCAAAGAGTTTAGTATAGACAAGAGCATATGTCATTTCTTGGTTTTTTCCATAGGTATTTTCAAATCACTGTTCTGATACATATCTGGGGGGTTAGTCCCCCTTTAAGTACCCCTTGCTCCCTTCCTCCTGTCCAGCATTTTATAAGAACACGGCGATTGCCATATTTTAGACCTGTTTTTAGCGTTTTATCTGGGACATTTTTATTTATAGTGTTGATCTTAATGGGCCCTTTTACCCCCAGCCACTTTTAAAATATTCCGTAGTTCCACCTGCTGTCACCAGGACCACTGGGACTTTTGACTGCTATTGCAGCACATCCCCCTAGCCTCGACCCAATTACTGTGAGATTTGTCGAGCTTAATACCTACGGGTTCCTATCACGAGTGATTAGCATGCAGAGTGGCTATTAATTCGCAGTGGACGTTTTGCAGTGGATATTTGCCTTAAAGTTAACTTGAGTGGCAGTGGTGGCTGACGCTGTGTTTGATCTTTAAAGGATACCGGAGAGCAAGCGGGAGGACTGAGACAAGTGGACCTGGATCTTCAGTCAGTGGAGCTGGGCTGGGTCACCTATTTTTATAAATAAACATTGTTATTCCCTTTTTACCTTGGTTGTAGTTTTTATCTCTGCTTACTCCTGATTTTAAACAAACCTGTGCAGCTTTTAATCTTTCAGAACTAGAGTTCCTAGGCTCTGCTGCAAGCCTAGGTGGCGTTGTCGGGCAACATTTTATTAAAGACCCTTTTAAGCATTTGTAAAAGTTGGCCACGTTGGCCCAATGTATTTTTCTATTTCATAAATTAATTTAAAAAATCCACCTAAAACCCCATGGTATTCTCTAAGATAACCATGTATATTAGATTTTAATGTGCATGGATGATAATGGAATTATAGGCTACATGACCCCCTTTTTTCTACAGAGAGCAAACAGAGATATATAGAGAAAAGAGAAATGTTTATACACACACACACACACATATATATATATATACCGTATATATATATATATATGTCATGGAGTAGGATGACAGAATGTAAATGTTTGGGTGAACATATCCTTTAATGCAGGTGCAGTGAAGAGAAGCCACTCCCCTGGGTCAGAGGTCGTGTTCCAGCCGGCAGTGTTGGGCATTCCTCCTCCTCATGTGCTCCGGTCCATCCCAGCCAACCACATTAACAAACAGTAGGTGTTGTTAACACGTTCACTGCCGTGGACGAGATATCTCGTCAAGCAGAAACCAACGGTTGACTGCCAATGACGAGATATCTCGTCCAAAAAAAAAAAAAAAAATTTTTGACGGTGGGACGTCGATCAACCCCTTTTACATCTCCTATTAAAATATGGGAGGTATTGAATGTGTATAATCTATTTTACCGACCCACTAAGTGGCGACAGTGCTCTCCAGACGAGAGAAAGCCAAGCAAAAACAGCCGCGTGAGGAAGCCATTCTCATGAAAATGGATTGGCGAAAACGCTTTCGCTTTCGCGCAGGGAGCTGGCGGTGGGGGATTGCAAATTTGCATAATAGATTATGGGTGCAACACACTTTGAAACACGCAGCATAAATAAGACCAGAATCGCAAAAGCTTCATCAAAGCTCTCAACCGAAACCCCAAGAAATGAGCGAGCCCATCCAGACTCGCCCAAAGAGTGGCCGCCAGCAGACAGGCAGCAGCAGCAGCAGCAACTCGCTTGTGACACGCCCGCTGCAGGCCAGGGAGGCAGGAGGAGAACACACACGGAGGGAGGAGTTTGAAGGAGAGGGGGGTTTCCTGCTGTTATGGAGGAAATTACTGTTCAAAACTATTGTTTAGATGTCTGACGTCTTACTGATGCCAAAAATGAATGGTTAAAGTGACTGTTCTATCGAATTTCACAAAAAGCCATTTATCTCAGCTTAAATTTTCAGATGCTGAAACCATGCTGTATTCAAGTGCTAATGCCTACATAACTACTAACTCTACAAACTAACTCTTTTAGACAGAGAAAGCACACATTATATTAGTTCTTTTGAGATATTTTGTGTTCACAAAATCTTAGCAGAAAATAATCCTCGGCTGTTGAAAGATGAGCCAGAATCCTCAAAAAAAAACCTTGGCAGAAGCTACCTACAGTAAAAAAAAAAAACGGCTGGCAGTGAATGTGTTAATGGTTCCTGAGTGGCTTGTACACATAGTAAAGTCATGACAAGAAGTGATTTAAATTATGAAAATTTAGTTTTGAGAGTGCACACATACAGAAAGGGTGTTCCTAAAGCTGTGTTCACACCCGAGATATTTATTTTTTGCTCTGTCGCTTGATTCAACCCTTTGGAATCGCTCTGTCGCTGTGTTTAAATCACTCATCAACAGGCACACGAATTGACGGACATCTGGGGGCTATAACGTTACGCAATGTCATGATGTTTGTCCACTACGAGCCACCATAGTTGTTTACAAGCTAAGCCTATCAGCGTGCTCCTAACGTGAGTTATATACCGGTAGGTATATACCAGGGGTACAGTGGTGCAGTGGTAAGCGCTGTCGCCTCACAGCTCGAAGGTCCTGGGTTTGATTCTCACCTGGGACACTGTGGGCGCTGGAGTTGTGACCCCCCCATATCTTCAGTGCCTACTGCCCAGGTGGGCTATCTCGTCGAAAGGGCCTTTCTGTGTGGAGTTTGCATGTTCTCCCCGCACCCCCCAGGGGGTTCCTCTGTACATAACCCCCCCACTAAAAACATGCAGAAGATCGTCATTCGACCAGTGACGACAACATCTGAAGTTGGTCCAATGATGGTCCAATGAAGGTCCCCGGGCGCTGGAAAGAAATAGCGACCACTGCTCCTGGCCTGCCCCCTGGAGGAAAGGACAAGCCTGGATGGGTCAAATGCAGAAGACATATTTCACCGGCCACCGTCAGCATGAGTGTGTGTAGTGGCCGCATGCGTGTGTTGTAGTGTTCGTGTGACAATAAAGACGGGCTGCCGTCTGAAATCGTGTTTTTAGTACAGACTTCACTTCATGTCAACTGTCAGCCTGTCAATCAGCTGTCAATGCGGTTTGTTGCCACACAATAAACCAGCGCTTTGTTCCAAGCCAGTGTGATCCTTGACTCACTCTCAACACGGCAGCCAATCAGCGTTGAACAGCGAGCGACTGATGCCAGCGTAATTTCGCTCGAGTTGGGATATTTCATCTCGGGCGACGAGCGTATTTTCTCCCTATCGCTCTGTCTCTGTCGCTCGGACGCCCAGCGATTTTTCTCCCGGGCGAATATACGCTCAATCGCTCGTTTGCATTGACTTTGTATGTAAACTCGATGCCTGCGAAAAACACAATACAGTGTAGGTCAGTGTGAACGCAGCTTAACACCTCTGCCATTTCAAAGAAGGAAACATTTTGAATTTTCCTCTGAAACGTGGTTGGATGTTTGCTACTTCAGTAAATGTAACCCATTATAGCGCTCAATAAAGAACAACCTTGATTTGAAACATCCACACCATGACCAATGATATACAGTAGATAGTGAAGGTATATAGAGTCATGAAGTGTCTCACTCTTTGCTGTTGGCCTGACCTTGTCTCTTGAAGGCCAAGGTGTGCTCACCACACAGTGAGGCCATTTTTGCAGTTGCTGGTAACAAGAGTTAGGGGGGGAGCATGAAATGGCAAAGGGGCTATAGTGACACTGTGTGGTGGAATTTGCTGGTTGGATCAGAAACAATGGTCTTTTTCTTTATATTCAGATGAAAAAGGGGCTTAAGCGGAAGGCAGACGACTGTTCTACCTCTGACTTGGAAAGAAGGAACGCCGTTGAGCTAAAACAACAGGTTGGTGTTTGTGTCTGTAAAAGTGAAAAGCCGTTTGGAGAATTTAATCACCACTACTTGGCTCTTTTGCTGAACCCAAAACTGAACCCAAAAATGACTTTTCTTTTCTTTTAGTTCAAATACCTGGGTATGCAGTGCACCTGTTTAACTCATTGAGTGCCATGGACGAGTATGTTCGTCATTTCGTTTAGTAACGTAGAGTGCCAAGGACGAGTATGTTCGTCAATTGCATTTTTTGACGGTGGGACGTGGATCAAAGCATCAGGCATCTCCTGTACAAATATGGGAGCTATTGAAGGTGTATAACCTATTTTACGGACTCATTAGGTGGCGAGAGTGCTCTCCAGATTACAGAAAGGTCCGGAAAACTGCAGCAAAAAGCAGTGATCAAAGAGAAGCCGATGCATGCTGCAGCCAGAGCCATATAGATTGCTCTGTCTGCAGCTGACGTCGGGCTGCGAACATCAGTCAATCCGCGCACACAACTGAGCTCCTCTGCCTCTGTCTGTCTGTCTGCATATAGTTTCTCCACACGATTACCCACCAGAAAGGCAGCACCCGACGCCGAAGGGCCAAACCTATCCCTGCAGTCCCGTTTGGCATTTCCTTGTCGCGCTGGGAGCCGCCCGGCGCAAAAACGGAGGCTCCGAAAATAGACTGGGTGCGTGTGGGGAGGAGTTTGCAGCTGAGGCGGGGAGAGGGGGGTGGGGCACGCAGGCTCCACAGAACTACACCACGTCACTACATCAGAAAATATTAGCTAGCGTCAGTGAATGTGCTTGAAATGCTGCATTTCACAAAAGGCTGAATATCTCAGCTTATAATTTGAAACCTGTCTTTTTGCTCAAAACAGCCTATCTTCTCCGGCTCATAACTAAAGAACGGAAAATGGGATCAATAAACTTTTTTTTGCAGATGATAGAAGAGAGTCTCCTCGTTCTTTGTGCGTGTTCGGTGTTTACATAGTAATATCACACAATATTCTGTTGCCCTCGAGAAATCACTGAAAACGCTCTGAAACTCTGGCACTGGGAGCTTCCGTTCTCCAAAAGTGGCTGGCACTCAATGAGTTAATAATGTATGCCAAAAAAAATCACAAATCTAATTTATTTAGTTTTTCATACTTTTTCATGTCAAAAGTTCATTTTTCAAGATTTCATTGATAACGGTAATCTACAGTTTGCTGATGTCAGCTAGTACTATCAAATTTCTACCCCATTTCCACCAATCATATCACGACATGCAGCTGTCAATCAAATCTTCATTTCAGGATAATTTTCTCTTCCAAATGAAGTAGAAAATGGTGCCTAGTGCCTGTCATCTGGCCGAATTCCTATCCCATAAACTAACTACTAACTTGGTCAATTGTATGAAACATGAACAAAAAACAAAAACTATAATCTCTAAGAATGCAAAGAAATGTAACTAGCTCGTTAAAACGCGCATTCCAGGAATATCGTATTTACAGAAATAGCGTGAATGGCGCGCGGTTGAGAGCGTGGTAGTCAGGGGTCGCCCCTCGGAGATTCCAGGCGGGCGGGCAGCACCCATGCATCGGATTGTCCGCTCGCTCCGCATGAAGCAGCTGGCTGCCTGGTACTCTGATTGGTTTTGTTGCAATTAGTGAGAGGTTGACCCCAATTTAGTGGTAAAATGCCTGACCACCATGAAGACAGACCACATGTTGCGAATTCCTTTATCGCAAAAGAACTGGGATGTGGAGGCTAAATGACGTCACATCCGTTTTGTTAGCGTTCCATTTGCAGAATACTTGAGCTGGGAAGTTCACTGGTCAGATCCAGTCCCTAGCCAGGCTAGCCATTGTTAGCAATAACAGTTGATAACATGGCATTTTGCGCATACAAACACTGTAGCCTCATGTCCACACAGATATAAGTTATGCAGTGCTGTGTGTACAGCTGATTTAATGAGACACAAACAAAACAGCAGTGCTAAACAATATTACTGTGATTATAATCGTGCATTCCTTTATAACTGGGAACTGGTAATCTTACGACTTCAAAGTTCATGAGCTGGGACGGTGACGTCACCAAGCTGGTATTTCCCATTCCAAACTTGTAGGAGCCTCAGCAGCCCCAACCTCAAAAATCGCACAACAACAGTAGTAGTAATCGTAGTAATGTTGTTTAGCACTTCTGTTTTGTTTGTCTCATTAAATCAGCTGTACACACAGCACTGCCTAACTTATATCTGTGTGGACATGAGGCTGCAGTGTTTGTATGCGCAAAATGCCACGAAATGCCATGTTGTCAATTGTTATTGCTAACAATGGCTAGCCTGGCTAGCGACTGGATCTGACCAATGAACAGTGAACTTCCCAGCTCAAGTTTTCTGCAAATGGAACGCTAACAAAACGGATGTGATGTCATTTAGCCTCCACATCCCAGTTATTTTGCGATTTTGGACAACTCAAGTAGTTACCTTGTGAGCCAATCAGCAGTCACTTCTGTTTTTAGAACAGGTATGGTGATTGGATAAAATATGATGTACAATTAATTTACCATTGAAGTCGTCAACTTCGGCACCAAATGTATTTCGATAGTCTGTACCAACATCTCAAAGAAACTGTAATCTTGTTCCTTCCTATGTATGAGATGCATGCACAGCTTGAAGAAGGCGAAGGGAGGAGATGGTGTTTTTGTCACTCTATCCTCAGGCTTCTTCAGCTGCTATCTATCTGCTCGGCTACACGCCTTGCTCCTCCTTCATCTGTCAGCAAACATTGAATATGGATCATGCATTGATGTGAACAGTGAACACTGCAGCAAATATGCCATGCTTCACTCCCTGTAGACTAGCCAGAGTTAGGAGGGTTCAGACTAGAGATGTAACGGTATGAAAAATTCACATCATTGGTCACATCGTGACCAAAATGATCACGGATATCAGTATTATCACAGTTTGTTAAAGTGTGCTGAAAATGTTCAAAAAGTACTAATACACTCACAGAAATCATTTCACCTGGTTTCATATTGAAAACTCAGACCCAAAAAGGATTGATACGCTCACTGAAATCATTTCTCCAAGGCTGCACGTTTGCATCTGGGAGACGGTTGACAACTTTGGTTGATGATGGACAGTATTTACCAAGTTTTTCAAAGCACAGTAACCATGGTACCACGGTAATCATGGTACCACGGTTTTAACGATCATGAAAATTTGAAACGGTACGGTTATTGTAAGGAATTTGATCACGGTGATCATTAAAACCGGTTATGGTTACATCCCTAGTTCAGACTCTTTTAAAGTCCTCTCAGTGCCCCTCTGACCAAGGCACTGGCTAAAGAGTTGGTGCAGGTGTTGTACTGCTGCGGCTGCCCTCTGCTCTGTGTGTTCTGGATGGATCAAATGTGGAGGATCAATTGCTTCTCGAGGATAATAAAAGAAAAAGTAATCAACCTGGCCTATTTAACCATGGCCAAATATGGTGACTCTCCACCATTCACTCTGTGAGCGCTCTCCTTTTCTACCATCAAGGAGGAGATGAGAGGTGCAGGGACAAAAAAAGCCCTAGTATTCATTTCAGCTCTGTGATCTCAGTCAGTCAATGCCTTGTTATCAGATTCTCAGAGCATTCAGATACATTGTTATCAGATTCTCAGAGCATTCAGATACATTGTTAGCAGATTCTCAGAGCATTCAGATACATTGTTACCAGATTCTCAGAGCATTCAGATACATTGAATCAGATTCTCAGAGCATTCAGATACATTGTTACCAGATTCTCAGAGCATTCAGATACATTGAATCAGATTCTCAGAGCATTCAGATACATTGTTATCAGATTCTCAGAGCATTCAGATACATTGTTATCAGATTCTCAGAGCATTCAGATACATTGTTATCAGATTCTCAGAGCATTCAGATACATTGTTATCAGATTCTCAGAGCATTCAGATACATTGTTATCAGATTCTCAGAGCATTCAGATACATTGTTATCAGATTCTCAGAGCATTCAGGTACATTGTTATCAGATTCTCAGAGCATTCAGATACATTGTTATCAGATTCTCAGAGCATTCAGATACATTGTTATCAGATTCTCAGAGCATTCAGATACATTGTTATCAGATTCTCAGAGCATTCAGATACATTGTTATCAGATTCTCAGAGCATTCAGATACATTGTTATCAGATTCTCAGAGCATTCAGATACATTGTTATCAGATTCTCAGAGCATTCAGATACATTGTTATCAGATTCTCAGAGCATTCAGATACATTGTTATCAGATTCTCAGAGCATTCAGGTACATTGTTATCAGATTCTCAGAGCATTCAGATACATTGTTATCAGATTCTCAGAGCATTCAGATACATTGTTATCAGATTCTCAGAGCATTCAGATACATTGTTATCAGATTCTCAGAGCATTCAGATACATTGTTACCAGATTCTCAGAGCATTCAGATACATTGAATCAGATTCTCAGAGCATTCAGATACATTGTTACCAGATTCTCAAAGCATTCAGATACATTGAATCAGATTCTCAGAGCATTCAGATACATTGTTATCAGATTCTCAGAGCATTCAGATACATTGTTATCAGATTCTCAGAGCATTCAGATACATTGTTATCAGATTCTCAGAGCATTCAGATACATTGTTATCAGATTCTCAGAGCATTCAGATACATTGTTATCAGATTCTCAGAGCATTCAGGTACATTGTTATCAGATTCTCAGAGCATTCAGGTACATTGTTATCAGATTCTCAGAGCATTCAGATACATTGTTATCAGATTCTCAGAGCATTCAGATACATTGTTATCAGATTCTCAGAGCATTCAGATACATTGTTATCAGATTCTCAGAGCATTCAGATACATTGTTATCAGATTCTCAGAGCATTCAGATACATTGTTATCAGATTCTCAGAGCATTCAGATACATTGTTATCAGATTCTCAGAGCATTCAGGTACATTGTTATCAGATTCTCAGAGCATTCAGATACATTGTTATCAGATTCTCAGAGCATTCAGATACATTGTTATCAGATTCTCAGAGCATTCAGATACATTGTTATCAGATTCTCAGAGCATTCAGATACATTGTTACCAGATTCTCAGAGCATTCAGATACATTGAATCAGATTCTCAGAGCATTCAGATACATTGTTACCAGATTCTCAGAGCATTCAGATACATTGAATCAGATTCTCAGAGCATTCAGATACATTGTTATCAGATTCTCAGAGCATTCAGATACATTGTTATCAGATGCTCAGAGCATTCAGATACATTGTTATCAGATTCTCAGAGCATTCAGATACATTGTTATCAGATTCTCAGAGCATTCAGGCGGTGCTGAACAACATCACTGTTGATCCAGGGTTTCTGGTTTGGCATTAGTTTGATTATTTTTGTTGGGATTATATCCTCTGTGCATCTTTTTATGAAGCCTGTTACCGTTTCTGCATAATCGTCCAGGTCCCATGCAGCCCTGAACTCTTCCCATGCTACTTGGTCAAAGCAGTCCCTCAGGATGTCCTCTGATTGGTCTGACCAGCAGTGGGCGGTTCGGAAGGCCGGGGGGTGTTGCTTGAGTTTTTGATGGTACCTGGGAACGAGCAGGATGGAGGTGTGGTCCGATCTGCCGAAGGGGGGGCGGGGTGTAGCCTTATAACAGTATCGGATGTTCGAGTAGCACTGGTCCAGTGTGCGTTGCTGAGAGGTCGTAGCGGCATGTCTGGGTTTTGAAAGCACAGTAAGTTAAAATGTTTCTCCTCCTCACAAAATGCCTGAAACGATTAATTCAGTTTGTTTTGGTTTTGTGTGTGTGTGTGTGTGTGTGGTGTTAGGGGGGCAACTCATTACAAAAGTAACATATTACATGAAATATATTACTTTTAGCAGTAACTCAGTAATATAACTTATTACGTATAGGATTTCAGTAATAGTATACCAGTTACTTAAGTTAACTGAAGTTACAAATTGATTATTTTTCGGGATGGTGCCGGGGTGGCGATGTCATTCTGCTGCTGCTGTTGTTTTGGTAAAAGTAATGCAAAGGTAGTGTAATAAGTAACGAGTTACTCTACATAGAAAGTAATATTGTAAAGTAACTTATTACTTTCAAATTAAAGTAATTAGTAATATGTATTATGTACTATATTACATTTTGAAAGTAACTTGTGTGTGTGATGTGGAGGGCAGCTCGTGTCCTGTGCTGGGTGCAGAAAGAGAGGAGCAGCCAGACTCTGCTCCAGCAACCCTCCAGATCCTGCCTCTTCATCATGAGCCAACTCGTCCGTCCGCAGCCAGAGCGAGAAACAGAGGAGGAGACGAGAGAGGGACAGGGCCATACTGTCAAGTCAACACAATGTCACTTCTTTTATCAGGCTGTTTTCTAACTCAGTGGTTCTGAAAGTGAAAGTGGGGTCCAGGGACCTCCAAGGGATCCTCGAGGGGGAGAAGGATACGATACGATTTTGCATTGGGACCAGTTCTATTGAAGTGGCATGGAAAGTCAAAAATTCAGATACATTGTTATCAGATTCTCAGAGCATTCAGATACATTGTTATCAGATTCTCAGAGCATTCAGGTACATTGTTATCAGATTCTCAGAGCATTCAGATACATTGTTATCAGATTCTCAGAGCATTCAGATACATTGTTATCAGATTCTCAGAGCATTCAGATACATTGTTATCAGATTCTCAGAGCATTCAGATACATTGTTATCAGATTCTCAGAGCATTCAGATACATTGTTATCAGATTCTCAGAGCATTCAGATACATTGTTATCAGATTCTCAGAGCATTCAGATACATTGTTATCAGATTCTCAGAGCATTCAGGTACATTGTTATCAGATTCTCAGAGCATTCAGATACATTGTTATCAGATTCTCAGAGCATTCAGATACATTGTTATCAGATTCTCAGAGCATTCAGATACATTGTTATCAGATTCTCAGAGCATTCAGATACATTGTTACCAGATTCTCAGAGCATTCAGATACATTGAATCAGATTCTCAGAGCATTCAGATACATTGTTACCAGATTCTCAGAGCATTCAGATACATTGAATCAGATTCTCAGAGCATTCAGATACATTGTTATCAGATTCTCAGAGCATTCAGATACATTGTTATCAGATTCTCAGAGCATTCAGATACATTGTTATCAGATTCTCAGAGCATTCAGATACATTGTTATCAGATTCTCAGAGCATTCAGATACATTGTTATCAGATTCTCAGAGCATTCAGGTACATTGTTATCAGATTCTCAGAGCATTCAGGTACATTGTTATCAGATTCTCAGAGCATTCAGATACATTGTTATCAGATTCTCAGAGCATTCAGATACATTGTTATCAGATTCTCAGAGCATTCAGATACATTGTTATCAGATTCTCAGAGCATTCAGATACATTGTTATCAGATTCTCAGAGCATTCAGGTACATTGTTATCAGATTCTCAGAGCATTCAGATACATTGTTATCAGATTCTCAGAGCATTCAGGTACATTGTTATCAGATTCTCAGAGCATTCAGGTACATTGTTATCAGATTCTCAGAGCATTCAGATACATTGTTATCAGATTCTCAGAGCATTCAGATACATTGTTATCAGATTCTCAGAGCATTCAGATACATTGTTATCAGATTCTCAGAGCATTCAGATACATTGTTATCAGATTCTCAGAGCATTCAGGTACATTGTTATCAGATTCTCAGAGCATTCAGATACATTGTTATCAGATTCTCAGAGCATTCAGATACATTGTTATCAGATTCTCAGAGCATTCAGATACATTGTTATCAGATTCTCAGAGCATTCAGATACATTGTTATCAGATTCTCAGAGCATTCAGGTACATTGTTATCAGATTCTCAGAGCATTCAGATACATTGTTATCAGATTCTCAGAGCATTCAGATACATTGTTATCAGATTCTCAGAGCATTCAGATACATTGTTATCAGATTCTCAGAGCATTCAGATACATTGTTACCAGATTCTCAGAGCATTCAGATACATTGAATCAGATTCTCAGAGCATTCAGATACATTGTTACCAGATTCTCAGAGCATTCAGATACATTGAATCAGATTCTCAGAGCATTCAGATACATTGTTATCAGATTCTCAGAGCATTCAGATACATTGTTATCAGATGCTCAGAGCATTCAGATACATTGTTATCAGATTCTCAGAGCATTCAGATACATTGTTATCAGATTCTCAGAGCATTCAGATACATTGTTATCAGATTCTCAGAGCATTCAGATACATTGTTATCAGATTCTCAGAGCATTCAGATACATTGTTATCAGATTCTCAGAGCATTCAGGCGGTGCTGAACAACATCACTGTTGATCCAGGGTTTCTGGTTTGGCATTAGTTTGATTATTTTTGTTGGGATTATATCCTCTGTGCATCTTTTTATGAAGCCTGTTACCGTTTCTGCATAATCGTCCAGGTCCCATGCAGCCCTGAACTCTTCCCATGCTACTTGGTCAAAGCAGTCCCTCAGGATGTCCTCTGATTGGTCTGACCAGCAGTGGGCGGTTCGGAAGGCCGGGGGGTGTTGCTTGAGTTTTTGATGGTACCTGGGAACGAGCAGGATGGAGGTGTGGTCCGATCTGCCGAAGGGGGGGCGGGGTGTAGCCTTATAACAGTATCGGATGTTCGAGTAGCACTGGTCCAGTGTGCGTTGCTGAGAGGTCGTAGCGGCATGTCTGGGTTTTGAAAGCACAGTAAGTTAAAATGTTTCTCCTCCTCACAAAATGCCTGAAACGATTAATTCAGTTTGTTTTGGTTTTGTGTGTGTGTGTGTGTGTGTGTGTGGTGTTAGGGGGGCAACTCATTACAAAAGTAACATATTACATGAAATATATTACTTTTAGCAGTAACTCAGTAATATAACTTATTACGTATAGGATTTCAGTAATAGTATACCAGTTACTTAAGTTAACTGAAGTTACAAATTGATTATTTTTCGGGATGGTGCCGGGGTGGCGATGTCATTCTGCTGCTGCTGTTGTTTTGGTAAAAGTAATGCAAAGGTAGTGTAATAAGTAACGAGTTACTCTACATAGAAAGTAATATTGTAAAGTAACTTATTACTTTCAAATTAAAGTAATTAGTAATATGTATTATGTACTATATTACATTTTGAAAGTAACTTGTGTGTGTGATGTGGAGGGCAGCTCGTGTCCTGTGCTGGGTGCAGAAAGAGAGGAGCAGCCAGACTCTGCTCCAGCAACCCTCCAGATCCTGCCTCTTCATCATGAGCCAACTCGTCCGTCCGCAGCCAGAGCGAGAAACAGAGGAGGAGACGAGAGAGGGACAGGGCCATACTGTCAAGTCAACACAATGTCACTTCTTTTATCAGGCTGTTTTCTAACTCAGTGGTTCTGAAAGTGAAAGTGGGGTCCAGGGACCTCCAAGGGATCCTCGAGGGGGAGAAGGATACGATACGATTTTGCATTGGGACCAGTTCTATTGAAGTGGCATGGAAAGTCAAAAATGCTTCCACCCAATAAAACACATTGATACGGTCATGTATCATGATGTAGTTAGGTCATCTAGCTCTACTTTGGACCAAACAGGGGCTTGAGTTGAGCTGTATGCAGCTGAGGGTCAGAGCTAGGGCTGGGTATCGCCACTGACTTCCCGATACGATACAATTCCGATACACAAGGTCCCAAGTCGATACGATTTCCGATACGATACGTTTCGATATCGATATTTTAGTTACAATACCAGTTTTGCTTTGATAATGGAAGAAATTCTCAAAGAACTAATGCTGTAAATTGTACAAGGAAGGAACCCTCTAACCTGGTGCATTATTAAAAAATATTAATATTTACATTCAGAATTGACCATAAAGCAAGCAGTTACATCATGTAATTCTTTTTTATTTAAACATGACCAACATAGTCATTCAACACCTTATCTTTCTTTACAGTCTTCTGTCTCTTTCTTTACAGTCTTCTGTGAGAAGCCAAACAAATTTAGATTTCCACTATACAACAGAATCATTGAACAGCAGCATGCAGTAAACTGTTTTATAAAGTATAAATGCTTTGTAAATAAAATAAAATACAATTAAATACAGCTCATGAACATTTCCAGTTCACAAACATTATAGTGCATTATAGGCGTGGGGTTATCATCAGTAGGGTGCACCTGGGGTAATGAAGGCAGATGATGTTTTCATTTCATTCAATCATGTTAGAGCAGGAAGAGCTGAAACACATGCAGGGCAGTGGTCCTCCAGTGGACAGCTGAGATTTATTTAAAGTGGACCTAATGTGTCATTCCTACCCCCCCTCCCCCCCCCCCCCATAGTGCCTATCATGGAGTCACCATTGCCCTCTAGACCAGTGGTTCTCAAATGGGGGTCCGGGGACCCCCAGGGGTCCGTGGCACTTTGCCAGGATGTCCGCGAAAAGTTTTCAGGATTTTTTTTTTTTTTTTGTAAAAGCTTCATAGTTCAAAGAAAATATTTAATACTTAAATCTAAAATGGTTTCTGGATTACATTCTATTCTAACAAACCTATCAATTTAAAAGTCAAGCACGTGACCATGGAAACAATTAAGCTTAGCCCAAAATCACAAATCAGAATGAGGGGGTCCCCGGTATATTTTCTATCTTGTAAGGGGTCCTTGGCTGAAAAACATTTGAGAACCTCTGCTCTAGACAACACTCCAGTCACTTTTTCCCTCACCAAGGCCACCACCAAAGCGGCTCAGGATTGCCAGTGATGCAGTGTTGCATATCCTTCAGGTGAGAATTGGTCCTCTACTACTATCAATGTAATCTATAATGTGTCCTTACACTCACTACCTTACTGCTGTTCTCTTGAAACTCTTCTAATCCAAATTTAAATGTTTGTCCTTGCATTCAATTTTAGCCAACCTGGAGAGGCGCCCTCTTTTCACCGCAGTGTTAGGGCCTAAAAAAAGGAAAAGTTTGGTTCCTGTTGGTTGTCAGTTGAGGTGATGGGTCGGTAGGGATTTTTTTTTTTTTCCAGTGGCAGCAAGGGATAGATAGGAAATATATATATATTTTTATTTTCCTTAAAATTACAGCAGCGATGGATACTTTTTTCACAACATAGCCTACATGTACTCTACCACTGTGCTCTACACACGGTTTTATATGAACAAAATATTTAAGTCAATATGAATGCTTCAATGTTATTAAAACGTGCTGTGCACGAAACAGTATCTCGAAGGCGGACGGAGTCGCGGTACTTTGAGCCGTCGAGGGCACAGGTTCTAGCTCTGTCGTGCACTTCAGTGCTAAATACCTGAATTGAAATAAAGCCATGACGCCACTGACGAGCGAACCAAGCTGCTGAGTGGGGGTCGACACAACATCGCTGGCGATATCCATCCATTTGTCAGCTCTGTCCACTTTGCCGGCTGCTGATACGAATATACAAGGGCACTGTTTTAACTTCCTGAAGCATGTTTTCAAATGATTTTAACCCCAATCTCACAATTTTGGTTGGCACGCTAGTGCTGCATGGGCAGAGAAGCGACACAAAGCACATGTCCGTCATGCTCCCTGCAAACCCCGCCCCTTAGCGCCACCGTCAAATCAACAAGCTCATAAAATAAATTTGGGTCGCACGTAAATTGACAGGGTCGGTCGGAAACCGGAACCGAACAAAAACATTTTTTAGGCCCAGTCTTCGATGGAACGGCCTGCATGCTCGCCGAGGGAAACGCCTGCGAGCCCCTCATCAAAAATACCTCTCTCTCTCTCTCTCTCGCTCTCTCTCTCTCTCTGTGTTGCCCAAGTACACAAGTCTCTCTCTCTCCCAAGTCCACACAGTCTCTCCCTCTCTCTCCCAAGTCCACAGTCTATCTATCTGCCTCTCTCTTCCAAGTCCACACATGTTGGGTTTCCATCCACCTGTTTTTATGCCAAATTTAAAATTGTGCATTAAAATCCTGAGTGGAAACACCAGAAAATTTGATAAAACCTCCAAATATCACAAAAAAGTTTTCACGCTTGAGGAAGGCGAGGTGTATCGATAAAAAGAAATGTGATAAATGCAATGATAACAGCGAATCTGTAACTAAACTCCATTCAATAACATGCAGTTTGAACGGAGTAAGACAGCGGGATTTCAGGCGACTCACATCCAGAATTGACATTTTATTCACTTACAGCAGTGATCCTCACTATTTCTTCGATGAGAGCCGCACTGGCAGGACAAAGTCAATAGGAGAGCCACTTTTACCGCAAAACACCAAAACCACCCCAACCAAGCACATCTGCCTACCATTTATTTGTTTTATTGTTTTCCACACACACACACACACACACATATATATATATACCAGTTTCCCCTAGAAAATCTTTCAGGCCTGGAGGGATTTCGAAACGCACCCCGACCACAACGGTGGCGGCCGTCGGTGGCGGCCGTCGCTGGCGACGCTAAAGTTTTAGCTAACCTGTTCACATCTATGTTCGCAATGGCATCCCAAGTATCATCATACTATTATGGGATGCGATGCGAACAGTTGTATTATGGGATGTGCGTTTCCCAGGCAACGACACACGTTGACACATTTTGGAACAGCGCTGCACGCTGGCACAATACTCCTAAAAGCAAAATGCTTATTGTTTTGAATGATTTGGCACCTTCTATTACTGTCAACACCAGTATTGTTGTATTGTAATAATATGCCATAAAGGTTTATTGACATTTTGGGGAGAGCAGGGGGAAAAAAAAAAAAATCTTATTTTTTTTTTGCAATTTCTTAGAGCCGCCAACTAAAGCTTCGAGAGCCGCCAGCGTCTCGCGAGCCGCGCAATGAGGAACTAGGACTTACAGTAACATCTCCATGGATTATATATATCCCGAATTGAAGAGTGGCGTCTGGTAATACATTTGACGTACCTCTGTATAATCAAGAACCGTTAAATGAATGTGATGTTTTTCATAGCGTGACAACGGCACGCACGTGTAACAGCAGAGGCAGACAGCAGCTTGCACTCTCCGTCACCAAGCTTCCCACATAATGATTTCCTCCCCTTCAGTCTGAATATCAGGCTGGGTTGTTTTCTCTTTACCTCACATTTATTCACAGAACGGGGGTTAATTTGCCTCGTTTGAGGGTTTGACTGGTGTCTGGCCATGTTTTAATCACATCAATTAATTGAACCTCCTCTTCACCATTCCTGATATTACGCATAACGGCAGTGGGTGGAAACATGCGTAATATCGCATTTTCTTTTGCCAACTTTCTGAAAATTCAATTAAAAGTTGCGATACCTTTGGATGGAAACGCAGCTACAGTCTCTCCCTCTCTCTCCCAAGTCCACAGTCTCTCTCTTTTGATATCTGCTGCACACAGTCTGTAAATTATGGTTGGATTATGGTTATGATTGTTACATATGCTGGCAATATGAACATGCCACTTGATTAATCCAGATAAGAGATCAATTTAAATACTGTACATTATCTGCACTTGTTAACTGCACTTGTTAATCAGATGCTCATTACGTTCACATAGAAGTGATGCTTGTGCTATTGTTGATATTGCGCTGTTCTCTCATCTAGGCTCAGCCCCATATGTTCCGCTGTTCCTCAGAAACAGCGTCACATAACATCAGTATCCAACATTTCTGGTAAAGTGATTAAAACGCTCTCCTGCCCATCTCTGGCGTCCGATTGCAGATCTGAAGATGTAATAATCTACTTATGGAAGCCAGTAGTATGGCCGGGGGTCTTATAATGATATATAAGATGTCGGTGGCCTACCTGCCACCGACATCCGACCGCTTCAGCTCATTCAGAACGCTGCAGCCCGTCTGGTATTCAACCAACCCAAATTCTCTCATGTCACTCCCCTCTTCCGGGACCTCCACTGGCTTCCCATCTCAGCTCGCATCAAATTCAAGACACTGGTACTGGCCTACAGGGCAGTACACCAGTCAGCTCCCCTGTACCTGCAATCTATGGTCAGGTTCAGTGGCGGACTGCATAATCGGGCACGTCGGGCAAATGCCCGGTGGCCTGGCCTGGCCTGCAAAAAAAAAAAAATTTTTTTTTTGCAGGCCAGGCCAGGCCACTCACTGAACAGCAGGCCAGGCGCCGCCTACTGGTTTACTAGTGGTTTTATTACTTTATTCAGGTTTAAAGTGGGTGCATCTCATTGTAAAATTGGACTTGGCCCAAATTGGGCTTCAAACGGCCCAAATCGGGCTTCAAACGGCTCAAATCTGGCTTTAAACGACCCAAATTGGGCTTCAAACGGCCCAAATTGGGCTTCAAACAGCCCAAATTGAGCTTCAAACGGCCCAAATTTTTCGCCGCCGCCCTTCGGACGCCGGCACGCGCGTCGGCCCGTATCGGCCTGGCCTGCTTGGTATCTAATGCCCGGCCTGAATTATGATCCCAGTCCGCCCCTGGTCAGGTTCCAAACCTCTCAGTGCTCCCTTCGCTCCTCCACCAGTGCAGGACGCCTCGCCCCTCCTTCGCTACGGGGGCTCAAAAGTCGCTCATCCCGATCTCGACTCTTCTCGTCCCTGGCACCCCAATGGTGGAACGAGCTTCCACCTTCGGTCAGGACTGCTGAATCACTGCTGATCTTTCGGAAAAGACTAAAGACTCACCTTTTCAGGCTCCATCTGGGCCCTTCTTGATCTAACTTCTTTCTCTCTCTTTCTATTAAAAAAAAAAAAAAAAAATCCTAAACTAAACTCGTACCACTGTTCCTTCAGAATTTGTAGTTGTCATAGACTGTGCTCCATAGTTGATTGCTCTATTGCTGACAAAAAATGTGTTATGACTGACTGACTGACTTGATTTGGTGAATAATCACCGAGGATAAAAACACAATAAAGCCACTGGCTTATTTCCATTGCGGTCCTCAATTGTAAGTCGCTTTGGATAAAAGCGTCTGCCAAATGACGTAATGTAATGTAATGTAACCTTGTCAGTATTTCATGACATGTTTTACTTCCCAGGTGCGCTGGAATTGCTAACTGCCGCCGTATCCATGTGCCTGCAATGTTGTTTGCTCGCCGCGTGCAAGCGGTGCACCATGATAGTGAGATCAAACACACCGTGCTGTAAATTTGCTACAGGCTGCGATGAAAGACTGTTTCTAAATGGTTGTTTCACTCAGGAATATCATTTTAGCACCCCCGGCCATACTACTGGCTTCCGTAAGGAGATTATTATATCTGCGATTGGACGTCGGAGACTGGTAGGAGAACGTTTTAACTAGAGATGCACCGATTGCCATTTTCTTGGCCGATTTCCGATTTTTGAATAGTCTGACTTGCCGATACCGATTTTTGCCGATTCCGATTTTCTTTCTAAGAACAACAATTGACAGCTTACACAAACGTTTTTGTAACTTTGTTGGAAAATTAAGATTCATATCCAACAATTCTTATCATTTGCATGAAGTAGGACCATCTCACTCAAACACATCTCAAAATAAAAGTGTTCCAGGTTACTGGACAGAGCTTTTTTGTGCAAATACAATGAATACAAAAATTAAATAAAATCCAATAGCCTATATCCCACAGCTATCATGCATTTACTTTTCCAAAAGAAAACAGATGCAACAGAACATCAAAATGATCCATGGACAAGGAGTTTATAGCCTGGATCCAGACCAGTCATCTTGAGTAGAGGGGAAATGAGTTTATGGGTTACAGTAACGATCTTCAGTCTGAATACCAGACTAGAAAAAGCCGAGCCAAAACTGCAGGGGAACGCGCGAGGAAACCATTATCATACTGTAAAATGGATTGGCGAAAACGCTTTCGCTTTCGCGCATTATCGCGCTGGGAGCTGGCGGTGGGGGATTGCAAATTTGCATAATAGATTATGCGTGTGTAACGGCTAGACTTTAGTGGTCGTGCCTGACAACGCCACCTAGGTTTGTTTGAATAGAGCCTAGGAACTCTATAAAAGGTGGACCCAAATGTACCAGGTAGGTTCTTTATATACAAGGGAGAGCAGTGTAACTAGACCCAAGGACAGAGACGGAAACAGCTGTACCCAAAACAAATGCCTTTTATTTTCTACAATATAAATAGGTGTTAAAACCTGGGCATTTCAAACAAGGGGTAAAAATGGGGTTAGGGGCTTTAAAAGCCAACTAAAATACAGGGAATAAAAATGGAATAAAAATGTACAACTAAATAAAAAGTCCAGACAGAGTCCCGTGTGTTCGATGGTCCCAGTTCAGCCGACGTGCCCCTCACTTCCGGCCGGGGTCCAGTCAGCCGCCCAACAGCGCCGCACCAACGTTCAGGCAATCCTTCACACAGCGCTCTGCCTCCCTCACGTCTCGGTTCCGCCGTCCACTCCCTCGGAGGTGGCCTCTATAAGAGAAAAGCGGGCGAGTACGTGTTGTCGCGGTCCCACAGCAGTAGCGCTATGATTCTATGATTGCAAATTAACGTAACTTGGTATTTCAGGAACTCCCGACTAGACCGACAATCACTACAACAATCGTGAGCTACTCACACTGCCCTGGACCAGGCTCCAGCCTCGTCCAGAAATGGCAATCAGGCCTGGGTTATAGTGTGTCGGCTGCTTGCTCCTCCTCGGCCGGGGTCCTGGGTCGCTGTTCTGGGTCGCTGTGGCGGGGACATGGCTGGGCCCCGTCGGCTGCTGGCGGGGACGTGGCTGTCTCCCTCTGCTACTGGCTGTCTGTCTGTGGCTTTCTCTCTCCTCCAGTCCGTTGCATCCTCCTAATAAAGGGGAAATGCTCCCCCGCTCTGCTCACCCATTGGTTCCCCCGTGTCCATTCCCCTGCCCCAGGTGTCTGTAGTTTCAGCAATCAGCAGTCCAGGCAGAAACTCCCAAAAACACATACACTCCAAATCCAAACCCAAACCAAATTGAAACATGCAAAGTAATTAAAGCAAAATGTATTAAGGCAAAACAAATATGCAATATAAATGCCACATCTAAATTAATAATAAAGGACACATCTAATGGAAATAAACCAAAATAAATAAATCAAAATGGGGAGTTCTCTGCCCTGTGACACGTGCAACACACTTTGAAACACCCGCAGAAAGCCCACAATCGCACGCAGCTTCATTGCAGCTGAGCTCACAACCGAAACGACTCATGCAGACTCGCCCAAAGAGCAGCCGCCAGCAGCCAGGCAGCACAGACAGGCAGAGCCTCGCTTGTGACAAACGCTGCAAAGCCACTAGAGACACACCCACGGAGGGAGGAGTTTGGAGGAGAGGGGGGTTTCCTGCTGCTATGGAGGAAATTACTGTTCAAAACTATTGTTTAGATGTCTGACGTCTTACGCCAAAAATAAATGGTTAAAGTGACTGTTCTATCGAATTTCACAAAAAGCCATTTATCTCAGAATAAATTTTCAGACGCTGAAACCATGCTGTATTCTACTGCTAATGCCTACATAACTACTAACTCTACAAACTAACTCTTTTAGACAGAGAAAGCACACATTCTATTAGTTCTTTTGAGATCATTTGTGTTCACAAAATCTTAGCAGAAAAGAATCCTCGGCTCTTGAAAGATGAGCCAGAATCCTCAAAAAAAAAACTTGGCAGAACCTACCTACAGTATTGAAAAAACGGCTGGCAGTGAATGTGTTAATAATATACATTGCCTGTTTGTGTTTTGCAGTATGGATATTGTTTTATTTATAATTAAATTGAGCATTGGGCCTTTATAAGAATGTTTATTTGTATTATTTCAATTGTCACACTCATGGATACATATTTGAGGTTTGTTTATTAATTGGGAAAAGGACCACTGGAACAAACGCCGCGAACATGATCCGGCTACTTTTTCAATCTGACTGGCTACTCAAAAGTTTGGGGAACTCTCTGTGTTCCATTATCATCGCTCGTGTTCAATCCCCTTTTTGCCCATATTTGGCCATGACTCAATATTTAAATCTTAGACCTCATACCAGCCCGTCTTCACCTCTTTTCTTAATAACGCCCCATCAGCATATGACTAGATCTTGGTTCATTCACCATTTAAAGTTGACTGCAGAGGTGTAACCTCCCTGCAGAAAAATACTCAAACCATTCATTTAGGATTGGTGCAGCTACAACGGCTGCTATGCAAGGAGTGTCCTCAGCCTCCCTTCAACAACTGGGGCAATGGACATCTTCCGCCTATGCTTCCTATGTTCGTCCTGAGTAAGATGCCATCCTGTCAGCTCAAAGATCCCTCCTACCATAATTTGGTGAGTCTTTAAAGCCCCATTCAGCAAGTTTTCCAAGTTTTGCTATTGGAGAAACTGCGCCCTCTGGGTGCAATAGTATCGATAACGATATCGCCGTTCAAAGTCAACAAAACACAGCGGCAGAAAGCTCTATGTACATGTTGTGACATCGGGTACTCACCACGTGATGAAATAATAATCCATAGTTCCGTGAAACATCATTTCCGTAGCAAATCCGAATCGAGTTACTTCCTTATTTTCATGAAGACAGCGCTTCCGCTGTACAGCGCATGCGCGCATCCTTTTTTTTTTTTTTTTTTTTTTTGCCATGGGACGTGGCAGACAACCTGCTTAGTCCCAGGGCTGGCCAATGCAGGGCGGTGTGGGATAAATAAAGTCGAGAGTCTCCCTATTACAAGTCAATCTACCATGTCCTATGACTAGAAAGCTCTTACAGTAAAAAATGTCAAAAATCTTACTGATTGGGGCTTTAAAGCAAATCTTTGGTGGTGATCCTTCACAATCCCTTTGCAATTTATTCCCCATGTTTATCCGCATAGCTGGCCTACATCTTCCAGCATGCATTTTGCCCCTCATAGTGAATATCCCTCATAGCTGGCCAACATTTCCCAGCATGCATGCATAGATGGACTACAACTTCCAGCATGCGTTTTGACCCTCATACTGAATATACCGCATAGCTGGCCTACATCTCCCAGCATGCATAGATGGACTACAACTTCCAGCATGCATTTTGCCCTTCATGGTGAATATCCCTCATAGGTAAACACCCAGCATAGCTGGCCTACATCTCCCAGCATGCACGCATAGCCGGCCTACATCTTCCAGCATGCATTTTGCCCCTCATAGTAAATATGCCCTAGTAAATAATTTGCATAGCTGGCCTACATCTCCCAGCATACATGCATAGCTGGCCTACATCTCCCAGTATGCATGTTGCCATTCATATTTATTTTAATCTAGTCTTGGTTAATTCAGGCTGGGTTTCATATTTTCTTTGGTGAGCTCCATGATTCCCTTTTACTTATCATTCTATCTGGTTAACTTTAGTTTTTCTTTGGGGGAATTCTCTATCCTATAAATCACTGACGTCTTCCGCTCATCTCAGGAGGATCCGTCATCATATCATGGAGCCATTCCCCAAATCTAATTACTATCAAAGGTTTATCTGTACCTTCTACCTGTCTCTAGTCTCTCATTATTGAAATACTATTGTGTGTGTGCCCCTTAAGTTTACATCAGTGCCTATGACATCATCAGTGATGTCATAAGATGATGTTTCTCTTATGACATCACTGATAACATCATCAGCGATGTCACAATGCCTCCTATGGCCGTGTGTCCATCTAGCTTCTTTTTCTGACCGTTAAATGCTGGAAGTACGCTGGGGAGAGCTGATCTCGGCGCACAATATGCAAGGAAGCAGTCTGAAAGTAATGTTAGCTCAGTGCGGTAGCTAGCTTGATAGCTGACAGCTAACATTAGCAAACAACACACATACAGTGTGATTTAGCTCAACACTCACCAGAAAGATTAAGTGTCTGGCCAATCTGCTCCCAAAATTGAGCCTTTCTGTCTCTGTTGTGATAGTTTATCCATATGATTAGTTGCCAGAAAAGGAGCACCCGACACCAGCGTCTTTCTGAAAAATGAAAATATTTTCAGCTGGAAGCGCTGTGAAAATAGATGCTGGGCACAGCGCACTTTCTCTAGACGTCTGTGTGCGCCTGCATACGCTCGCTCCTCATTGGAAACAACTGAAAAAAGACGCTAGATGGACACACGGCCTACGACAACATCAGCGGGACAAAAACTTTAAACAGAATAAATAAACATTGCCCACTTGTTCCCTTTTATAATAAGATAGAAGATACTGAGTAAAATTCAGTTGTCATTTTGATCACTTGTTTAAATTACATCCTCATTAAATGCCAAAATCAATGTAATGTTGTGCTTTACCTCATTTTGTATGACTGAGTAGGTGAGATTTTCAATTTTGTCTGAATATTTTTCAGTTTAGGTGATTATCTAACTGGCCCTGTGCTTGTTTGTTCACCTCCAGGCCATTCTCTCCTCTTCATCAGGTGACTTGGTGAGTTTTTCCCGTTGCATGCTGGTCAACGTTGTTCAATCACAGCTTTGTATTGAAAACTTCTAATAGTGGCTTTCCAGTAAGTCACTACATTGTTGGCATGTCGGTGAAATTAATTGCTGTGTGCCGTTGGCATGGGTTGGGTAAGACACAAACCAATTACAATGTCCAGACATCTACTTTTGCTTTTTGTACTTTAAAAAAAATATTATCCGCGTAAATTCCATCATCAGAGGGTGTGCACGCAGGCTCTCTGCAGACAACCCGCGTAGGCTACTTTTGGACTGTTTTAGTGGCCTCCACTGGACATGGCTGTGCATTTTCTTCTCTCTGATTTTTCCGCGTCACGTTGAGCCTCCCCTGAAGTTGGCTGGCGCCCCCCAGGGAAGGCACTCCTCACACTTTGAAGTGGAATATGTGAATAGAAATCAGTAGATAATTACATGTGAATAATCAGAACACATAATGAAGAATAACTTCAGTCACCAAGTGCTGCTAATGTGGAGGAATCTGTCATCGTCACATTAGTGCAGCGACACATCTGACAGAGCAGTGATCAAGTCCCAATTTAATATGTGCAATCAAACTAAATAGAGAGGCAAAGTGGAACGTCACTTCCTGCTTCAGCACTGTACCAGGGAGTTTCATCCGCCATTTATTTTCCCATAGACATTTCGTAAAATGCTTATAAAATAGTTTTACTTTGTTGAACCAAACGCTTCAGCTAACGCTATGATCAGGAGAGACCATAGAACATTTGACTCGGCCCAAAAGTTAAAAAAAAACATAGAAAAAAATATTTTCTTTAAACCCACATTTTTTTTAAAGTTTTGGTCCCAGTGAAATGTTATGCGATCTCTCCTGTTTCTAAATATATCTGTACCGTTTGGTTTGAACCAGTAAAACTATTTTTATACGCATTTTACGAAATGTGGTCCAGGACATTTCTATCGTTGTCCCTGTTGTGTCAAGAGTCCACTGTGGCGACAGGCATCTGCTGAAAGTGCATTACAATATAAAAATGGAATTAAAGCAGGAATAAAACCTATATCAATACATAAATGTGTTCATCCTTGAACCAAAGTTTAAAAAAAGTGAAACAGAAAGATATCTGCAAATCAACACTCACGTTATATCACATTACATATCACAATTGAGAATATTAATTAATACACAGGACAAGATGTTACTATCCCTTGTGCCAAAATCCGAGGAAAAACACATTTAGAAGCCCAATCCAGAATAAAACAAGCTAACAGGCTAACAAACTAATAAACAAGACACAAATCACCAGTTACCTACCCTAGCCAACAGCAGTATGAAGCATGTCATTGGGGTTTTCAAGTGGGCACCTTCCTTCACCGACGTTTCGTTAAGTTAGGCCCACGACACCTCAAGAAGGCTTAACGGTGTAATCCAGCGTCCTGGAAACACCCCCCTCCATGCTACCACCGCACAACTGCATATTACCTCACTATCTAAGCCTAGCTATCCAGGTCGGTTCGGTATGACATTCCTGACTACACCACCACTGTCAATGATTCATCCCTGTTGATGCGGACCGTTAATCATGACCAACAACAAACAAACCCTAACTACACCACCACTGTCAATGATTCAGCCCTGTTGATGCGGACCGTTAATCATGACCAACAACAAACAATCCCTAACTACACCACCACCGTCAATGATTCAGCCCTGTTGATGCGGACCGTTAATCATGACCAACAACAAACAATCAATCTGACCTTAGCGAGCTCCCCAGCTAGCATGTTTCCTCCTTATCCACAGCCATTCACTTGCTCGTTCTGCTGCCTGAGACATGTTGCTAACCGCAAGTTTCAGGCTCCGTCCCCGAATGCCCAACTCAGTTAGTAAGGCAATAACGGACTTTGCCACAAAACCACGGCAGCCCACCTCTACAGGCCGCACTCGAGCCCTCCAACCTCGCTGCTCTGCCTCTGCTGCCATTTCAGCATACCTAGCTTTCTTGCGCTCATAAGCCTCCTCAACTCGATCTTCCCACGGGACTGTGAGTTCGATAAAATAAACTCTCTTCTCTACCTCAGACCACAGTAACAAGTCCGGACGTAGCCGGGTGCTAACTATATATGCTGGGATGACTAGCTGTTCATTCAAGTCAACCCTCATTTCCCAGGCTCCACCTACACTTAGCTGCCCTAACTTGTGCCTGACCTTAATTGGTCTAATCTTTTCTCCCTCACGTACAAATTTGATCTGTCTAGTCTCTTTGCTAGCAACTAGAGAATTTACTTCTAGCCGCTTTTCCTCAACTGCAGCTGCCAAACATTTCAACACCTGGTTGTGACGCCAGGTGTATCGCCCCTGGGAGAGACTGACCTTACACCCTGACAGTATATGCCTCAATGTACATACACTAGAACACAACGGGCAGGCACCATCCTCGCCCAACCACTGATTTAAGTTCTGGGGAGATGGCAGCACATCATAAGTAGCCCCTAGAATAAATCTAATTCTGCTGGCCTCCATGCTCCACAACTCTCTCCACTTCAACTTTCTCTTCTCTACACTCTCCCAGTTCACCCACTGTCCTTGCTTTGCCTGCGACACTGCCTTAGTACATCTTACTGCCTCCTCTTGCCTATGTACTTCTTCAACTACCATCTTCCTCTTTTCTATTACTGATGCCTTGTTCCACACAGGTTTCCCTATGCACAACCCTAAGCCTCCACGCCCATGCTGCACCTGACCTATGATATCCCTGTGTCTAAGAGCTGACTGTGCTTGCTGTACTGCCTCCTTTGGGTTCCACTTCCTCCCTGTTTTAACTGTGGGCGCTACACTCCTAACCACTGGATCCTTTGACTGAGTCAGAGTCATTTCCAGTCTAACCTTAGCACACTTGAACTCCTCTGTCAGGCTAGATAATGGCAATTCCAATATGCCTTTCCCATATAAGGCTACACTGCTTAGGCAGCATGGGACTCCGAGCCATTTTCTAATGAATGAGTTAATCATCCTTTCTAGCTTTTCTACCTTTGAAAGGGGAACCTCATACACTGTCAGTGGCCACATCAACCGAGGCAACAATCCAAACTGCAAACACCACAACTTTAACTTTCCTGGGAGCCCTGACTTGTCTATACTTGAAATACCTTGAATCATTTCCTGCCTCACCTCCTCAAACTGTCCCTTATCACTGAGACTTGCATCATACCATCTTCCCAAACTCTTGACTGGTTTCTCTAACACTGTAGGCACCACCTCATCATTTATAACAAACTTCTTACCTACTACCCTCCCTTTAATGATTGAAATACTCCTGGACTTACTTGGCTTCACTTTCATTCTAGCCCACTGCAGATTACTATTTAACTTATCCAACAATCTGCTAGTACATGGAGCGGTTGACGTCATAGTCGTCATGTCATCCATGTATGCCCTAATTGGAGGGAGCCGCAGCCCTCCCTGCAGCCTTTCTCCACCCACTACCCATTTTGAAGCCCTAATAATGATCTCCATTGCCATGGTAAAAGCTAATGGGGAAATTGTACACCCTGCCATAATGCCTATCTCCAGCTGCTGCCAAGCTGTAGTGTACTCTGCTGTGGTAAAGCAGAGTTGAATATCTAAGAAGTAGGCTTTAACTAAGCTCTTAATACTACCTGGCACTCTAAAGAAATCAAAGGCCTCCCATAACAGACTATGCGGCACTGACCCGAAAGCATTAGCCAGGTCCAAGAATACTACATGCAGGTCTCTCTTCTCACGCCTAGCTGACTGGATTTGGTGCCAGATCATGCTGGTGTGCTCTAAGCACCCGGAGAAGCCGGGAATTCCAGCCTTTTGCACCGAAGTATCTATTAGCCTATTCTTTTCTAGATAACTAGACAGCCTCTGTGCCACAACACTAAAGAAAACCTTCCCTTCAACATTAAGTAGACTGATAGGTCTAAACTGACTTATCTCTAACGAGTCCCTTTCTTTAGGAATGAAGATTCCCCCTGCTCTACGCCACGCCTTAGGAATAACCTGCTTCTTCCAGACTACCTTCATCAGCTTCCATAGAAACTGCAACACATCTGGAGCACTCTTATACAGCCGGTAGGGGACTCCATTAGGACCCGGGGCTGAAGAGGCCCTTGCACGTCTCACTACTTCTTGAACTTCTTTCCACCTTGGTGGGCTATCATCACACTGGCTCTCTATTTCACCAATAGGTGGAATATCAGCTGGGACTGTCATCTCTCTAAACCTTTCCCTATCTTTGTGAACCTCCTCCAAATATTCCTCAAGCTTCTGCTTAGGTACCATAAGGCTACCATTCTTTTCCTTACTAAACAATGACTTCACAAATCTAAATGGATCCTTATAGAATGCTATTCTAGCTCTCTCTTTCTTTTTCCTATTTTTCCTAATGCTCTCTGCTCTTCTTAAAACTGCCAACCGATCCCTCACATCTGACTGCAAGCAATCAATGCCTTCCTTCTCAACCTCTGTAGCTTTTCTCCACTGCCTCTTAAGCTGTCTTCTTTCCTGGATAAGTCTATCTATCTCTTGTTGGCGCCTAGATTTAACTACCTCACCCTCTAGTTTCTTCCTTTTCTCAAAGACGCCAAACCTTTCCTTACCATAATCATAAATACAATCTCCCATTTTCTCCAACTTACTCTCAGCAGTTCCTTTAAGCTTCTCTAACATCCTAACCAAATCACTATTGATATCTTCCCACTTCCTACTTTCCGCTGCACCTGGCCACTTAACTCTAGGCTTCTGACCGCTAATCTTCTCCCTTTTTGGCTGGCTGGCCTCTCTGCTTTCCTCGGTGCTAGGACCTGCCTCAACATCAGGGGTGCTGATGTCCTGCGAGCTGTGGGTTACTTCCTGTCGCTGGACTTCACCCGACTGACTTGATAAACTTCTTAAGAAATAATTATCAATGCGGGGTCCCTGTGTTCGCTCTACCAAGCACCTCTTCCTGCCTTGATGGATTCTAAGGCCCCTCAAAGTTGTTACCTTCTGCCAGCCACACAAGCAAACCTGACGCTTCTTTCCATCTACATCTGAACTAGTGGCTTCCACTGACATGTTTTCCCTACTCATAGTCAAGTCCGTTCCAGAGTCAATAACCGTGTCAACCATAGGTGAGTCATCTTCCGCCCCCGCTCTCGCAGACTCTAGGGGTGTTTTTTCATAATTCTGTTTCGTAGCAAGTTTGGGTGTAACCAATGGCTTATTGGCCTTGGCTACTGCCACAATGAGCAGCTAACCCATTGCAGCCCCGATGGGGTCTAATCCCTCCTGTCAGCTGTCTTTCCATGCTGTCACTAGGTCTTTCCCTAGTTGTCAGCTGCACTATTCACAACAGTCACTAGCCTAAGCTAGCTTTAGTATTAATTAATACACAGGACAAGATGTTACTATCCCTTGTGCCAAAATCCGAGGAAAAACACATTTAGAAGCCCAATCCAGAATAAAACAAGCTAACAGGCTAACAAACTAATAAACAAGACACAAATCACCAGTTACCTACCCTAGCCAACAGCAGTATGAAGCATGTCATTGGGGTTTTCAAGTGGGCACCTTCCTTCACCGACGTTTCGTTAAGTTAGGCCCACGACACCTCAAGAAGGCTTAACGGTGTAATCCAGCGTCCTGGAAACACCCCCCTCCATGCTACCACCGCACAACTGCATATTACCTCACTATCTAAGCCTAGCTATCCAGGTCGGTTCGGTATGACATTCCTGACTACACCACCACTGTCAATGATTCATCCCTGTTGATGCGGACCGTTAATCATGACCAACAACAAACAAACCCTAACTACACCACCACTGTCAATGATTCAGCCCTGTTGATGCGGACCGTTAATCATGACCAACAACAAACAATCCCTAACTACACCACCACCGTCAATGATTCAGCCCTGTTGATGCGGACCGTTAATCATGACCAACAACAAACAATCAATCTGACCTTAGCGAGCTCCCCAGCTAGCATGTTTCCTCCTTATCCACAGCCATTCACTTGCTCGTTCTGCTGCCTGAGACATGTTGCTAACCGCAAGTTTCAGGCTCCGTCCCCGAATGCCCAACTCAGTTAGTAAGGCAATAACGGACTTTGCCACAAAACCACGGCAGCCCACCTCTACAGGCCGCACTCGAGCCCTCCAACCTCGCTGCTCTGCCTCTGCTGCCATTTCAGCATACCTAGCTTTCTTGCGCTCATAAGCCTCCTCAACTCGATCTTCCCACGGGACTGTGAGTTCGATAAAATAAACTCTCTTCTCTACCTCAGACCACAGTAACAAGTCCGGACGTAGCCGGGTGCTAACTATATATGCTGGGATGACTAGCTGTTCATTCAAGTCAACCAATATATAATAATATAATGTATAATAATACAATACAATATAGACCGGTATAATAGACATATATATATAATATATAATATACAGGTTATGCAGGAAGGTCGCTAAAAAACAGTTTCCTGATCCTCTGGCGATCCGGGGAGAGTTGCAGACTAGCACATGCTTCCTCAGATACATGTGACGAGTTTCACCAGCAGGATGTAGCGCATGGGATGATCACGCTACCCCCCCCCCCCCCCCCCCAATTCCCCTCCACCCCAAACAGGCGCCCTGACTGACCAGTGGAGGCGCTAGTGCAGCGACCAGGACACATACCCTTAATCCGGCTTCCCACCCGCAGACACGACCGATTCTGTCTGTCTGACCAAGCCGGAATTACCGCTGCTGGGAATTGGACCCGGGTCTCCGCGTCAAACATTTCTCCTGTGTGTTGTCAGTTTCTGTGTGAACCTCATTGTTGAACAGTGTTTCTCGTGTGTGTGTGTGTGTGTGTGTGTGTGTGTGTGTGTGTGTGTGTGTGTGTGTGTGTGTGTGTGTGTGTGTGTGTGTGCGCGCGTGTCCGTGTGTGTAGTTTGTCTGTGAACCTCAGTGTTAAACAGTGGAGACATCGCGCTGCACCTGAACCTGCGGCTGAAGAGCGGCCTCTTGCTCAGAAACTCCTTCCTGTCTGACTGCTGGGGGCCGGAGGAGACACGGCTCGCCGCCTTCCCCTTCACTCCGGGACAGTACTTTGAGGGGTGAGATCGTGACCTTTGACCCTGACATGGACACCGCTTCAACACCACTCATCACAAACGTGATGTTTTTTTTGGCATGTGGCTTTGAGCTTGTTCCTCTGCTGTAGCATAGCTGCCAACATGAGGCTGAATCTGACAGAGACTCTTTAGCTCACATTCAAATGAGCTTTATTGCTATTCATTCATTCAGTATCTGTCGCCAAAATGAAAAAAATAAAGTAGCAATACAAATAATTCAATTTTAATTATTCAACCACACACAAAGAAAAAATATATACCGTAAATTTCGGACTATAAGCCGCGGCTTTTTCCCCGTTTTTTGGCCCTGCGGCTTATATAACGGTGCGGCTTATCTATGGATTTTTTCTGGGAAAAAAAAAAACGGAATTCTCTCTTTTTTAGCACTCTTTCTAACTATAAATCCACTTCTGTTTTAATTTCCTCTCTTGCCCTCTTTTCACCACACCGCGGACACTGTGTGCACTGTAAAAAAAAACACAGGTGGTGTTGTGTTATGTTGTTTTGTTGAAATGTTAATAAATGGGAGCTTCCTCAAACAGCCATCTCTTTCCCGACAATCCCCTCTGTGCATGAACCCTTACATATGGTAATTAAACATTAAAACACAATAAATAAATAAAAACATTAAAACACCTGCGGCTTATAGTCCGGTGCGGCTTATATATGTAACAAACAGGCAATTTTGCTGCTGCGGCTTATACTCCGGTGCGGCTTATAGTGCGGAAATTACGGTAAATATCTTCTCTCCTCTCTCTCTCACCCTATCTCTCTCTCACACACACTCTCTCTCTCTCTCTCCATTTCTCTCTCTCTGCAGATGATCATCCTGTGTGAGGCTGGGCAGTTTAAAGGAACAGCTCACCCTAAAATCCAAAATACATATATTCCCTCTCACCTGTAGTGCTATTTATCCATCTATATAGTTTTGTGTTAGTTGCCTGAGTTTTGGAGATATCGGCCGCAGAGTTTCTGCCTTCTCTCCAATACAATGGAACTGGATGGCACTCAGCTTGTGGTGCTCAAAGTGCCAAAGAAATACATTTGAAAAACTCAACAGCAATGTCTCTTTCCAGAGACATTTTGGCGTTAAAAAAATATATTGGACAGTATTGGAAAGTACGCAAATAGTGCATACTTTCCAATACCGAGTACTTTTTCACATGGCGGAGCCGATGCTCATAATGGTAAACTGCAGTACACCCTCCCAACCACTGAGCACCGAACCGATAGATCTGGCGCTGTGGAGCACCTAAAAACTTTGGCACTGGCATGTGAAAAACAGCTCGGTTTTGGAAAGTACACACTATTTGGGAGTGCCAGGGCACCCACACCATGGATAACAACATTGTCTCGGAGGTGGGTCCAGTTGTATTGTGATTGATAGCTTGTATATCGCGTACAGCCACTTAGTCGGCGTTGCAGTGGCTGTAGGGAAAAGGACTTTGGGGTGAAGGGCATGGTGCTACAATGTACATTTCATGTACTTAATCAGGGATGCAAATTAGTCAACAGTCACCTTTTTCATCCCAACATAGGATGCTTAAATTAATGATTTTTTGTGGTTTTGTGTCTGCCCTGGTAGATCTGTCACCTTTTTCACTCTACATGAGTTTGCATCTCTGACTTAATGGTCGCGAATGGTCATGGAAATTATATTCTGCGTCCTTGAAAAGTCATGGAGAAATTTTTGAATTTTGGCTGTGAAAAAGGGTGGGAACCCTGAATACTGTTGATGTGGTCGTAACGTAGCACTGGACCAAAGCGTCAAAGCAGTGACTGAGCAGGCTTCCCCCGCTGTGCGCTGCAGGTATCCACGAGGAATACCAGCTGCCCTACTTCAACCTCTGACCCCTCCAGAGAAGAGATGAGGAAGATCTGACCCCTCCAGAGAAGAGATGGGGAAGGTGGTGCGTGACCAGAGGCTGAGGCCCAACGTGCCCAACTGGTGGCAGAGCTATGAGGTATTCATACTGGTTGACTCACTGGTTTTCCTGAAAATAGAGATTCAGATTGGATGGGTTACAAAACTAACTGACTAACCTTTGGTCCTGAAATCCTCCATTACAGTTTCACATTGTTTCTTTTGTACTACCGTAACTGTGATGGCCCCACCCACTCTGATAAACAGTGCTGTTAATGGGAAGTATATGGCACCTAAAAAAAACAAGATTCAGATGCTGTGAAAGTAGGCAGTTGGCCGTTGCAATGCAGCAGTAGACGTCTTCACGATGGAGTACTTCAGGAATGAGTCCAGAAGATCTGGATAGATAGATAGATAGATTTTTATTTCTGTGTCATGCACCATATTCAAGGTGCCCAGCCCGTCTGGGCTTACAAGACACAAATCATTCAAGTTCAACAATACAAACAAATCAACAAACAAGCTACAAAACGCTCAAACATAAACAAGACAGAATTATATATTCAGATGAACAGCTTCTCCATTCTGAGTTTCCAAGCCCTCCCAATAAACCTGGCCAAACTGAAGACTTCATCTCTGAACAACCATTCCAACTTCGCATCATCTCCTGACCAAAATAGTTCCGGTTTCTTATTTTGCATTAACTGAAATAGAGACAATCTTGGTTCCTCATATAGCGTACAATGAAACACAAAATGAAATTCATCTTCCACAACACCTAATTCACATACAGTACAAAGTCTCTCCTCCTCAGCAATAGAATTGAATCTGCCAACCTCAATAGCCAAAGGGAGGGTACCCGTTCTCAACTGGGCACATAAAGATCTTCTGGATCTATCCAGGGGTAAAGTAACATAGGGTTCTGGAGTGAACATATTTTTAATTTGAACATATGTTCTAAGTTTTGGTTTGAGCCAGATGTCATTGGCCCATTTTTCTTTATAATCAAGAAATAGCCTATGTTTAATATAGCGAACACTACAACGTAAACTGTTTCTGAAAATAAATTGCTGGTCAGCTTCCCTGAACACAGCATTCATATCATTACACCATGGATAGTTATGTGCTTTATCCCAGTTAAACACTTGTTTTGCTACTCTACTCTCTGGCATATTAGATAGACGGTTCCACAATCTCAACATTTCACCTTTTTTTTTGATCAAACAAGGCTCCCAACCCATATCCCCTTGAAAAGCCAACACAGGTGTAAATGTATGTACGCCCAGAAAACATCGGATTGCACGGTTTTGGATGGCATTCACCTTGGAAAATTCCTTACTTCCCCAAACTCCAGCTGCATAAAACAAAACTGGTGACACACATGCATCATAAAGCTTTGAAAATGTAGCATAACCAAGATTTTTACAAGTTTTCACTTTACTTATTACTGAACCCAGGGCTCTACCAGCAGTGTCGGCCAACACACTGACGCCCTCTTCAAACGTAGAAAATTCATCAAAAGTAAAACCCAGATATTTATATGAACTGGTATATGCCAATGACATAGCTCCAACATGAAAATCAAAAATGCTTCTCCTTGTACCTGATTTCCGGACATGTACAATTTGAGTTTTTTCTCTATTAACTAATAATCTCCATTTCCTACTCCAAAGATGAACAACATTTAACATAATCTGCAGCTCTTTCTCATTCCCTGCTAGGAGATGGATGTTCGCACTTCTGGTTCCTATGTGTAAAAGTCAATAGGATTGTTGTATGGGGATTTGGTTAAATGGTCTGTCGTTAACAAATGTTTATGAAACAACAACCTTTGTGTTTAACGAGATCATCTTCACAAAAGGACTTTTTATGATTTTCAAAGGAAACGCTTTAAAAGTCATAAAAGTGTTCTTCATTTGTGAAGATTATCTTGCTGAACACAAACTTATGTTTCATAAACTTTTGTTAACCACAGAACTTATTTCATGCATTTAAAGTCAAGCTGAAATGAAAAATGACTTTTCTATTTTAGATCACAGCCCTGTGTATTCAGTGCATCTATTTAATAATGTATGCAAAAAAAAAAGTTTTTCACTTTTTTTTTTAACATCAAAAGTTCCTTTTTCAGGATTTCATTCATAACTGTAATCCATAGTATGCTGACGTCAGTACTATCAAATTTCTACCCCATTTCAACCAATCATACCATGACATGACATCTGTCAATCAATCTTTATTTCGAGGAGAAAATTCTGAGCAGGCAAGATGGCCACCTAGTACCTGTAACCTGGGCAGACTTTTCTGGCCCATAAATGTTAACATACTTGGCCAATAGAGAGGCAAAGTGAACGTCACTTTCTGCTTCAGCACTGTACCAGAGATTTTCTTCCGCAATTTATTTTCCCATTGACATTTCGTAAAATGCCTATAAAAATAGTTTTACTTGGTCAAACCAAACGGTTCAGGTATATTTAGAATCGGGAGAGACCATAGAACATGTCACTCGGACCAAAACTTAAACAAACATTGAACAAATATTTTCTTTAAACCCGCATTTTTAGGTTTTGGTCTGAGTGAAAGGTTATGCGGTCTCTCCTGTTTCTAAATATATCTGTACCGTTTGGTTTGAACAAGTAAAACTATTTTTATAAGCATTTTACGAAATGTCTATGGGAAAATAAATTGTGGATGAAAATGTCTGGTACAGTGCTGAAGCAGGAAGTGGCGTTCCACTTTAGCTCTCTATAAGTATGTAACATACAAAATAAAACAAATGGTGATGTCTTCATTTAATGTAGAATGCAAAGACATGTAAGTGGCTCGTTAACTTGCATTCCAGGAATAACGTTAACGTAACGGGCTCTTACCCCGGCCTCTTGGACATTTCAAGGCAGCAGGCAGCAGTCTGCCTCGGCTTGGAAACTGCAGTCTGCCCGGAGGCAAACAGCCGGTCCTATCTGCCCTGGGGGCTCGCGCAGTGAGCCAGCCAGTAACAGCGCCGTATTCACATTATATTGTATATATTGTTTGTACCGTACATAGACTGCACAGTGGCTGCCCACTGCTCCTAGTTCTAGGAAGGTTCCTAGTAGAGGATGGGTCAAATGCAGAGGATGAATTTCCCCAAGGGGATAAATAAAGGATAACTTAACTTAACTTAACTTATTGAAACGTGACCGGTAGGTTTCAGATTTGTCCGGTAAAATACATTATTTTGCAGTGCAGACTGTGCGGAGCAGTGCAGGCTTGTTCTGCCCCCAAGCGCCAGGAGGCCAGGAGGAGGATTGGCCAATGTCAACTCTAGTCCCCAGAACCATCAAACCAAATCATCCACACGCCATGTCCCGCCTCTCCACCCTGTTCCAGTCAAAGTAATGTTTGTTTTCACTCGGATACGTCATCACAGACCGTGAGATGTCACTTCATGTCGTCTTTAACCGAGATCCCCATACAAAAATCCCATTGACTTTTACACATAGGAACCAGGAAGTGCCGGGACTTCTGGGTAAGCCTACAATAATCTGTACAGGGATCTGCAGTACTCTATTTTGGGGTGAAGGGGATCATTATTCAGTATTTCTAAAATACTGTATATCCATCTAGTGTTATTGTTTCATAATATCTATAGAGAGTATCGTAGGTACTGGATCACTTTTATCTTCTTCCAAATGGTAGATTTTAATTCTAGATTAAACCCCTCATTGTTTCCTAATATCTATAGAGCAGAGATGGGGACTTGGCCTTGAGACTTGGGAGATTTGGGGCTTGAGATTTGGGACTTGTGAACAATCTATTTTTGTGTGTATTGGCATTAAGGCAAGGGTTACTAATAATCATTTCAACTAATCAATGTTGGTACTGTATGCTAATAGATAAAGGAGTAAAAGCCTTGATATGCTTCCGCGTCAAACCCCTCGCCGAATGCGCCGAGGGGTGCGCCGCGGCCGGTGAGCCTGCGTGCAACTCCTTGAAAATGTGACTTGACCCAGCTGACGCGAACAGCGCGAGTATAATATAATAGGGGAGATAACAGGAGAGAGTGAAAGCTTATTACCAAGTATATGCACTACATTCTCTCCATGGGCTAACTTCTAGTCATTGAAATCCTAGTGAAATCACACAATTGACTCATTTTGCTGGGGACCGACTCCCCTGCGACCCCTCGTCAAGCTGATGTTTGAGTGTATAGGACCAGCTGCCGCCGGCAAGGCTCCAAGTCAAGGCAGACGCAGAAGTATATTTCAGCTTTAAGGATAATACAGTACATGCTTTGATTCCCTTAGCTTTAGCTCTGCAGTGTTCTAAGCAGACCGGCTGGCATCCAGCAGATGATAAAACGCTCATCCATAAGAGACTTGAGACTTGACTTGGACACTAGCTCAAAATACTTGAGACTTGACTTGGACTTGCAAAAAATGACTTGTGAGCATCTCTCAGGCCTTCTTCAACGCTGAAGAAGGCCTGCTGGCTGAAACGTTCGTTGTAACTGGTCTTGATGGAATAAAAACCCTGAAAGGACATTCATTGAGTGCTGGCATTCTTCGTTCTTTGATCATCAAAAACCTTACAATGCCAAAACACATCTGCTACAGTGGTCTTGTCAACTAGCAGTTAGGCCACAATTTTAGGGGCAACCAACCAATTCCAATTCACTGCACCAATTGTTTTTGCCAGTGTCTGGATTGATTTAGTTTGTATAGCCTAAATGGATTCACCTTAGCACCTCAGCAGGTTTCTCCACGATGCAATGCAACATTGCTCTCTAGTGGTGAATGTGTGCATGGGTTTCTAGCAGGGTCGCCAATGTTTGACTACATTTGGGTCTGAGCCCGTGTAATGTGGGGCTCAACCAGGGACATGAAGAAAAGGTAGAGCATGCCTACAATAAGGCAGGTGCTGGACAAATAAAGCAAATAACTAGAAAAATAAGTAGAGTCCGCACACTGAAATTTACAGGCTCCTGGTCAGTTTATTGACGTTTTGATCAAAGGATCTTCATCAGAATAGAAGCAGGAAGTAGGAGGGACACTCATATACAACAAAAGACTCGATCCCATTGGTGGAGGGAACCGAGGGCAGGTGAAAACACTGATGCCAATCAAGAAACAGAGACCAATATAAACATTATCTGTCTATATATATAAGTACAGAGTGCAAAAAGCTGACCATATACACAATTCAGAAGTACAAACCCAAGAACAATCAGATCTATACAATATATAAGATCAGAACAGTGTAGAAATAAACAGCCCACTCTATTAGTCAATGATATAATTCCTACAAATAGAATTCCTACACTGGTAGATGTAGGAAGACAACTAGTGAAGGCACGAGGACTATACAATACTAAGTGTAGATATAAAATGAATAATTTGAAATTTGAAAAAAAGGGGGGGGGGGGGTATTTAAAGGGAGCGGAGCTCCAGGGGAAGTAGGCAAATTGACCTGTACAAGACAAGAGGACATAGGTTGAGTGTACACATTCCACACATGATGGACAAAAGATCTATGAAAAAGCTCTGAAGTGAAAAGACTCATTCATGCCCCTGTTGACTGTGTCTAGAGTAGAGATCCAGTAGGCCTCCCTCCTGAGTAGGAGGGAGTTAATGTCGCCACCTCTAGGCGGAACCTTCACATGTTCAATACCAATATATTTTAATGAAGAAATAGTGTTGGGCCTGGAAAAAGTGAACAGCTACAGGGTTTCTAAAATCCTGAGTTCTAATATCGCTTCTGTGTTCACAAATCCTAGTCTTGAGGTCTAGATGACTTACCTATGTATGCTAAACCACAAATACACTTGATCATATAAATGATATTAGAGGTGGAACAGCTGATAATTCCTTTGATTTTAAAACGTTTGCCAGTGATTAAAAGTGTGGCATTTATACTGTATGTGAAATTACATTGGGCACATCTGCCACATTTGTAATTACCATCAGGAATGTCACTTAGAAAATGAGAAGGTACAGGTTGTCGCAGGTGTGACCTGACAAGTAAATTACTCAAATTCGGGGGTCTTTTGTAAACGACATGAGGGGGAACTGAAAAAAGATCATTGAGAGAAGAATCAGAGCTTAAAATGTGCCAATGTTTTCTGATCGTTTTTCAAAGTGACGACCGAGAGGAGAGTACTGTACTAGACAGTTGAGATGCTGATCTCCAGCACTTCTCTCTCTAGTTGTGAGGCACTCAATTTGAGAGCAGTCACTGAATTTTATATCTACACTTAGTATTGTATAGTCCTCATGCCTTCACTAGTTGTCTTCCTACATCTACCAGTGTAGGAATTAGATTTGTAGGAATTATATCATTGACTAATGGCGTGGGCTGTTTATTTCTACACTGTTCTGATCTTATATATTGTATAGATCTGATTGTTCAGCTGCGTTACCAGGCTACATGTCCCTGATATGGACTCTGAACTGAAAAGGGCCGGATTAACATGTCAGTCAATCCAGCTCTGGTCCACTAGCTGTCTATACTCTGCATCCTGTGTGAGACACTAGAGACAATATCAATTATGAGGGGATCCTCTCATTTCAGATATTAAAAGATTTTTTGTTCACTGTGTAGATGGAACACCAGATTATGACAATCAAACACTTTTCAAGGAGCATATTCAAATTCAAGCATGTTCCTAACCTTGAAAACATGAAAAGATTTTCCAAACTTTCAAGACTTTGTACGAACCCTGTACAATAAACACAGGACAGCACAACAAAGCACAATAACATTCACATTATACATAGATAAACACTCAAATTCCCCCTCCATCACAGATAACAATTAACAGAGTTCCCACATATGCTCATTTTCAAAGAAATTCAAATTTCAAAACTTTTCAGGACCGATTAATAGAATTTCCATGTAATGTGAGGCAGTGACTCTGACTCTGGATCAATACTGGTATGATTACCTATAGGACAAATCGGACATAGCTGCTATTTATATGGGTTTTCAGTGCTTTAGTGTCACTGCATTGTAGAAGCTAAACTAAAACAGGAATTTTCCATAAAAAATCATATAAAATACAAGAAGCACTAAAATCGACACATATTAGAGCTACGTTACATCAAGAGCTACAGAGAATAAATTTGCTGTGATGTTACATTATAGAAGGTTATCCACGGGAAGATTACTGTAACAATTTCATTACACACATTTCATGACTTCCTAAACTTTCACGGATTTTACTAATTCCATGACTTTTCTTTCCATGGCCGTGGGAACCCTGAATGAAATGGTTACTCTCCTATGTGGATTTTCAAGCATGCTTTATGACCAAAACCTTTACCACAGACGGAGCAATTAAATTGTTTATCTCCTGTGTGGATTATCATGTGTGTTTTCAAGGACCCTTTTTGACCGAAACCTTTACCACAGACTGAACAATGAATTTTTTTCTCACCTGTGTGGACTATCATGTGTCTATTCAAGTCTCTTTTAGAACCAAAACCTTTACCACAGGCTGAGCAATTAAATTGTTTGTCTTGTGTGGACTATCATGTGTTTCTTCAGGTTTCCTTTATGACCAAAACCTTTACCACAGACTGAGCAATTAAATTGTTTCTCACCTGTGTGGACTATCATGTGTGTTTTCAAGTCTCCTTTACGACCAAAGCCTTTACCACAGACTGAGCAATTAAATTATGTCTCTCCTGTGTGGATTATCTTGTGTGTTTTCAAGGACCCTTTTTGACCAAAACCTTTACCATGGACTGAGCAATTCAATTGTTTATATCCTGTATGGATTATCATGTGTGTCTTCAAGCTTGCTTTATGACCAAAACCTTTACCACAGACTGCAATTAAATTGTTTATCTCCTATGTAGACTATCATGTGTTTTTTCAGGTTTCCTTGATGACAAAACCTTTACCACAGACTGAACAATTAAATTGTTTTTTCTCCTGTGTGGACTATCATGTGTTTCTTCAGGTTTCCTTTATGACCAAAACTTTTACCACAGACTGAGAAATTAAATTATTTGTCTCCTGTGTGGACTATCATGTGTCTATTCAAGTCTATTTTAGAACCAAAACCTTTACCACAGACTGAGCAATTAAATTGTGTCTCCCCTGTGTGGCTCATGTGTGTCTTCAAGCTTGCTTTATGACCAAAACCTTTACCACAGACTGAGCAATTAAATTGTTTATCTCCTGTGTGGACTACCATGTGTTTCTTCAGGTCTCCTTTATGACCAAAACCTTTACCACAGACTGAGCAATTAAATGGTTTCTCACCTCTGTGGACTCGTGTCTTCATTACCAAATATTTGAACACACACTGAGCAGCTAAAGTGTTTCTTCCTAGTTACTTCACTGTTTTTCTGTGAGTATAAACCTGACTGAGGTTCACTAGTTTCCATCAATTCATCATCACTGTCTTCAGTCTCAGAAGAGTCTGAAGTCTTGGCATCAGTTGGTTGTGAATTTACTAGCTGGATATAAGATATGGCTAAGTCCTCTCCACCAGCTTCTGTTTTCATCTGTTCAGTTGAGCTGCTGGCTAAAGGCTCTGCCTCTGTGTTCTCCTCAGTTTGGCTTTGATGAAGCTGTGAGTACTGAGGTTTCTCTTCCTCATATTAACTCTTCACAGGAACAGCAGTGAATGGGAACTTTGTGATATCAGCCTCCTCCAGCCCTTGAAGCTGCTCTCCCTCCGGACTGGTCCAGAGTTAATTATGTTGCTCTTTAACATGTGGGGGCTCTGGGTCCTCCTGAAGCTGCTCTCTCTCCTGACTGGTCCAGAGTTCCAACTTCCTCCTGTTTCTCTTTAATGTGTGGGGGGTCTGGGTCCTCCTGAAGACGAGCGTGACCACGATATGAAGAAACAACAATCCAAATGGTTGTCGCGCACTGATTACGTCACGCCGACACCGTGATTGGATTCGGACATTACATTAAAACTTTATGTAGTCTCAAGAACAGCAAAGCCTTAAAAACTGAATATTTGTAAAGATTTAAATATTTTTATTAATGCCCGAGTTTATTCTAACATGATACCCGTTTGTTCTGTTTTTTTATTTATTTTATTTCTATCGAAGTGGCATACTCTGTACTGATGTTGAATGTATGCTTGTTGACTTACTGGTATGTGTGAATATTGCGATAGGCAGGAAACAGAACATGTAGGCTAATGATTGATTGTCCATACTACCAACAGGAAAGACAGATCCTCAACAACAGATTGGAGAGCAATCGTATCAAGCTGGAGTTAAAATAAATATTGCAGTTGAATTCAGGGAATGTGGGGTATAGGGATATATTTTCATTTTTAGAGGAAACTGGACTAAATGGAAGAATATAGGCAGGATAGTGTAGTGTTTTAGAAGTCCATACTGATCCACACTCTATTTCAGAAGGTGGCGGTAATGCACCATAAGTTGTTTGCCAACCGCCATAAAAGACTAGTAGAAGAAGAAGGTGCTTGGCTGTCAGTTGCGACCGGAAAGGGCGGGGTTTTGTTGTTTAAATGGACAATTCGGCGGTACATTGATTCATCAGTTGTTGAATGCAGCTCACAGGTAAGGGTTCATTTATAACGTAGCGTCGGTTACATTTTATCCCGCACTCAAGACAATTCGGACCGCCGTAAGTTTCAACACGGAACCTCCGGCCCGGACAGATTTGCGTTCACGCTGCACCTCTGCAACCAAACTGTTGCTATTATTCGCTAACCCCGGACAGCGCCATATTGTTGACATACCGTCCTGCAGCTGACAACTATAGTAACGGCCTTATTGTCGTTTCTGTTCCATTGCAAAATAGCGATAGTGATGACGGCAATAAAACCACAGAGTTGTTGTTTGTATGCTGCCGTTAATGCCTGTAATAATATACAAAAGAAAAAACGAGGTGAACAGACTTTGCTGTGAGGAGCTGTCAGAAAGTTTCACCTGTCTCTCCTAACTATCCACACGTCTCCTGTGCTGCTGACGTATCCTCCGTCTCGCTCCCTTCACGTCTGTGGACGGTAGAGATAGAAACAAACCACGGGGACTTTATTGCTGTCATTACTACAGCCACATGTAACGCAGGTCACCATCCCAACACAATTGGAACATACAGGTAATGCTAACGGCGGCTAGCTTCCTATAAACGCTGCTCTCTGTAGCGCTGTGTCGAGAATATGGCGGCCGTGGACGTGCCCGTACGTGAGTGATGTCAATCGAATAAGGTCTTAACACATATTATGAAACGTTAACATTACATAATTAAGACCTCAAATTGTGTTAAAACGTCAACAATGTCAGCTACTACCGTTAGCTACTGCTAACCGTAAGTAACGTTAACGTTACTTCCGGTTGCTAGCATTAGCGTTAGCTAACATTAATGCATTTTCCTATGTGCTTCTCTCTTTTTTTTACAGCAGAATTTTGACGTCGTTCTCCTGTTAATAGTAAGTAAGCTACAGTACACTGTATTCAAACGTGTTTTCGGCTTATCAATGCATTGAAGTTTCAATTTAGCTAACCCAATCAGACAAGCACCTCTGTCTAACGTAACGTCTATGTTTTCTTTCAGTTCTGCCCACCCACACGATCACGAATAATCCAGTCTGACTATGTTGTTAGCTGGGAAAAAGAAGAAATATATGTTGCCCTCAAGCTCAAAGGCCTCCAAGCAGCGTGAGTGTCCCATTCGATTCAGTTACACATTATTATGATAAGATAAGATATCACTTTATTGTCAGACAGAGTCCAAAATGTGTCTTGCATCCATAAGACACTTGTTTCTCATAAATACATACAGGTGTACAATACAAACGACAACACCATCACCATCATCAAAGTGCTACATACTGTGGAACTTCAATACACGTAATTGATGACAAAAAACAAACAAGAGACAAGAAAAGTGGCTGCAGTGCTTCCTTAGTCCCTACCTAGAGCCTTTAACCTGAGTGAACAGTTTGACAGACTGGGGCACAAAAGAGTTTCTCAGTCTGTTTAAGCGAGCCTGTGGGACTCTGAATCTTCTGTTTGAGGACAACAGCTCAAATTCATTAAACAGAATGTGAGTTGGGTCACATATTATGCTACCTGCTAGAGACAACATTCTTCTTGTGTGTGCTTCTTGAAAGTTTGTTTCAAGTGTTTGTCCACCAATTTTTGAGCATATTCGGATTAACCTGCCTAGTCTAGTTTTAAGCTGCACAGACAGACAGCTATACCATGCACTGCTCCCATACAGCATAACACTCTGCACAATTGATTGAAAAAGCAGAGGTTGTGGTTTGCATTCTTTAACTGTGTTGTACTACAAAGAATAGCTGTATGCTTTTCATACATTGTTGATTGATTGCAAGAAGACAAAACGTGAAATAATTCTGTGGTCTTTCTTCTTGTCTACACCAGGCACCGCCTTCTTCAATGTGTCTAAGGCCAAAAACGAGGCTGTTGCCGTGCCGACCCAGGAGGAGATTAGAAGGGAGCTGGAGATGGGCGACCTGCAGATGCAAGAAAATACTCTGCGCTCAGAGATGGCCAGATGTGTTCTCTCACAGCTCCGTGTTCTGAAATACCTGCATAGCAACACTCAGCTGAGCAACACTCAGCTGCTGCAGCACTTGGGCAGGATTATTCACCTTTTCTCTCGTCCTGATCTTGTGAGTATGCCTCAATATGTATCAACATATACTTTTTTCTGTGGCATGTTTGAGTTGTCTGTCAAGTCTCTCTGAGTTTGAAAATGTCAGAAAATGCAGACAACAGAACCAGAGTCTAAAGTCTTTGTGATTATTTCCTAAAGGATCTACATGGGCGGTCTGATTACTACAAGAGACAATCTGTCGACCGTAAGGATGACAATATGCAGATGGAAAGGTGAGTAAACATCTCTGTGTTCCCACAGGTCCTTGAAATCCTTGAAAGTTTGTGAATTTGATTTAAAAAAATCCCAAGGCCTTGAATGTTTTTGAAAATAGACATAGGTCATTGAATGAGCTTGAATTTATGTATTTTATGCAAGGATAGAAATTGAAGCTATTTTGATTCCCTTTACATTAGTAAATATTGATGATACTTTTGGAGAGGCACCTTCTTGTATCTCCATGGAGAAACCTTTAGAAGAATAAAGAATAGGATTATCATCTTTATAGGATTATTTTAGATTTGACAAGCTTCTCATGCAGGGTACGCCAAGTCTAGGCCTACAGTAGGCCTTACATAGGTAGGCCTACACATACACACACACACGCGCGCGCACACACAGGCACAATGATCTGCACCCTAAACGCGTTCCTTATGGGTTATAGGAATGACTGTCAGTGAATGGCCTCACTAAAGGCTTTTTAATGGCTGCTTTGTTTGGGGAAAACTATGTGAGTGGGGGGGAGGGATTTCCCAGGGGAGAGATGGGGTGGGGGGATGAGGGACTACTGGAATTCCTGACTATTGACATTGACACTGCTGTATTTGAATGCAAATTCAATTGATAATTTATGACATTCTCTTTAAATGTTATCTAATTTTCCTCATTTTTGCCATCAGGACGACTGTGTTCAAATTTGGTTACTTAGGCTGCTTCACCGTATGAGCTTAATGTAGCTTAGCTCTAGTCTAGTCCATTTGATGAACTTTGAAAAGCGCAAGAAAGGGGATTTCATTGCTTCAGTTTGAAAGCTTCACATGTTTTACTCATTCAAATCAATTGTATTTATGAATTTAAAATCAACCATAAATTAACTGCAGCGGATGTTGTGGGTCACTATTTCTATAAGTATTGTTGATTGTATTAGTGCGAATATTACCTTGATCTCATTTCTGTTTATTAATGGGATACATTCCGCTGTCTGCGTGTGGTCTGCCATCACTGTAGCACAGCACAGTTGAGACATGTTCACACATTCAAGCCTCTCTGTTTGTCATCTTTGTCTGTGAGCTTCTGTAAAGCTGCTAGTTTTCACTATACAATTATCAGTGTTGTAACACAGTGTTGTAACAGTAATTCACCTTGATCCATGTCTCAAGGGGTTTGGTTGGGTCCTTGAATTTGAGAGAAATGGGCCTGGAAAGTCCTTAAAAAGTAATTGAATGTTATGTTTAACAAGGTGTGGGAACCCTGATCTCTGCTAGATATATGCTTTTGGACCAAGCACAGTTTTATGTTTTTGAATGAATCACACTCTCTCTCTCTACCCCTTCCTCCAACTCATGTGTGTAGGCCTACAGTTCAGTCACTTCATCAGCCAGAACTTTCAAGGGATGAGATGTGTCCCAGCAAGTCCAGTCATACTTCTGAAGGTATGAGAATATAAGGTTTTGAATTGTTATAATCAATTACTTTCACATTATTTTATGCCTTAATGCAGATGCAGAGTTGACTGAAATATGTTCTATTTTTCATGTCTTTTCTTCACAGATGCCACAAATGATATGGAAAGGCCTTTGGGTCCGGATAGGCAAGCTGTCCTGATAGGAACATCCTGCCAATCTAGCAGCCACAGGGATGAAGTAGAGAGGTTCTCAAAGAGATGCTCTCCGTCCCTATTTGATATGAACTCCCGATGTGATATGAACACATCGGAAAAGCCACAGCCATCTGTTTCTGATGACATCGTTTCTCATCCAAGAAGCTCAGTTATGGTGACTGATAATGGACAAAAGACTACGTTTCTGGACACAATCATGGAGATAACTCTAACCAATGCTACTGAAGTAGTCACAGTGGAAACCAAGGGCAAAGAAGACCATAGCTCTATCAAACTGAAGATGAAGAGAAACACATCTATGGAAAAGGTAACAATTGTGAAGGTAGAAAAGGAAGACAAAACTAACATGGAACAAGTTATAGGGGTGATGCCAACTCCTCCACATAGTCTTCCACTCAGTGGCAACAGATCTCAGAGCAAGATACCAACTCCTCCACATGGTCTTCCACTCAGTGGCAACAGATCTCAGAGCAAGATACCAACTCCTCCACATGGTCTTCCACTCAGTGGCAACAGATCTCAGAGCAAGATACCGATTCCTCGACATGGTCTTCCACTCAGTGGCAACAGATCTCAGAGCAAGATACCAACTCCTCCACATGGTCTTCCACTCAGTGGCAACAGATCTCAGAGCAAGATACCAACTCCTCCACATAGTCGTCCACTCAGTGGCAACAGATCTCAGAGCAAGATACCGATTCCTCAACATGGGGGAAACCACAGAACAAGGAGCAGAAAGACATTTGTTATCTCGGTGGCCAGAGATAGCTCCTCATCATCACACGGTGCATCATCAGAAGGTCAAGAATCACCAGCAGTTATTGATGCAAATGTTGTGAGGCAGCATTCTGAACCAAATCCACACAGTTGCCCTGATGAAAGGCACAGCGATGGAGTCTTTCTTGCGGAAACGGCGAGCTCCTCTAAGCCTCCTTGGGTGGCCACTCAGGAGCAAGGAGACATTCCAGAGGAAAGGAACACCACACAGAGGGAGGAGTCTGTTGACTGTTCGAATGCCAAGAAAAAGAAACATAGTCATTGCACACAAGGCTTTAGGCCTCGGGACGATGTATGTTCTCCTCAGGACAACATTGCAAACAATTTGACATCTAATGTGTCATTGGCCTGTAGTCCAACAGTCGACAAAAGTGGTGAGGCAGTTCATCAGAAGATGAGCGACCTGGGAATAATGGACGAGATGCCGCCATGGGATTTTGCCACCGCCGACACTGAACTGTTCTCTAGTCCCAAGAGAGTGACCTCTGGCAGGGCAGCAGTGTTGGAGGAGCCTGCTGCTGCAATCACAGCTCAAACCTCTCCAGGTGTGGTGTCCTATATTCCTTCTCTTTCTACATGGTTGAGTGTTGATATGGATGCATTTTAGAGTTTATTTGCAGATATTTGATATGTAGTGATATTTTTTTTGGGGGGGGGGGGGGGGGGGATCACATATTTGTGTACGAGTGTGTTATTTTGTCTGTTTAATTGTTGTTAGTGCTTAATTCTAAAAGGCATTTACTGTTTATTCTTTTGTGTTGTGTGTTGTAGCAGGAAGAGTCTTGGTATCACTGACCAGCACCATTACAACCCCAGTTGATGGAAGGCAAAGGACATGTGCTCAAATCAGTTAGAAGGAACCGACCATCAGCAGGTGAGGACCTCACTTAACTAGAAGTGCAGTGTGAATGGCATAGCCCTGGGCTTAGGTCACCCTGGGTTAACAAATGTCTGTGGGCTAAGAGCATGCAGTGTGAAAATCCCCAATGTAACCAACAGAGTCGTGTTGTTTTTTGTGTGTACCACCAATGATGATGCATTCATGGATTTTTTCTTTTCTTTTTTTGTAACAGTAAGCTGAGGCGTGGAGATAGGTTCACAGACACCGACTTCCTGAGGTCACCAATATACACCGACTTCCTGAGGTCACCAATATACAAGGAAAATAAGAAGAAGAAACCAAAGGAGACCAGGCCAGACCTGCCCCCTGCTGCCTGGCCGAATTGCCAATTATTATTATTGTTGTTGTGTCAGTTCTTAGGGGCCTGTATGGTTGTTCTCATGTTATAATGTCCTCAAATGTGTTCTCCAGTTTTTTTTGCTTCTGCACATTGCATTTACATGTCTTTGTGTAGTCTCTATCTGTGTCTGTCAGTTCTTATTTAATTTCTTTTATACCTAAATAAGTTTGGATTTGTATTTGTTCTTGTTTCTGGCTTCTGTCCTGCCCAATACTGCCATCTACTGGTCATAGAAATAGAAACATGATTGCAAAAGTGCAATTATTTTACCCCCAAGAATGGTTTAAATTAACAAACTGAAGGTCATTTCTAATCTTAATCTTAAAGTAGGTACTGAAATGCTAGTTAACCAGACTTTGGACACAAAGCTCTCCAGTACTAACTTAAAGTTTAAGTAGGCTACTACAAATACACTGAGGAAAAACCACTAGGCCTATAATATTCCTAAAATGTCTTCTAGTGTGCCTATAGTAGTGAGTTTATGATGAGAATATCAATATTCCTATAGTATGCATACTGTGGTGATTCTAAAATGTTTTCAGATTCATTCTAATAGCCACAGTAAGGCCATGTTCAGCTAACTAGTATTAGCTAGTAACTAACTAGTATTAGCTAGCCAGCCTGTACAACACAATATTGCATTTATGTATTGATTACCATTCACATATTTCAAGCGCTAAGCAAGAGGGTCCCTGACCTGAGCAGCTGCCGGCCTGATATGCCTATGGCCAGGCCGGCCAGCAAGAAAACACTGCTTTCTCCCACACACTCAGAAGGATCACTGACACAACACACACTTTATCCTAATACTCTTTAAGGAACTTGATTGTAAGTGCAAAGTTCAGGTACACCAACTGAACAGTGACTTGTTTTACATTTTTACCACTAGATGTCAGAACACCATTTTATCCTGCAGTTATCCTCATCAGTGCTGATTGTATGCCTTGCTGCAATTAATAACTCATTCTGGTATATTCAATTAGGCTACATCTGATTGTTTTGGTTAAAGAAATGTAATAAGTGAAGGATAATGTAATCACATTTAAATAAAATATCTATCCCTCTAAATGTACATTTGAAAATGTTTGGAGGATTAGGGCCATGTGAAAAGTGTGTCTGAGTTCAGTCAAAATTCTGACTTGTAAAACTGTAAAAACACTGTTAAAGTTGCTCAATAATGTAACAAAATTACATTAAATATTTTAACTATAACTAGTAATATGATGGTACGAGTTATTTGATTCTTTGATACTATTACTACTTGGTTACACATTTTATTAGGCATCATTTTGAAATTGTATAGCAGAAAACTTTTCTGTCCAATTTTAGCAAAACAGTTTTTTTGTTGTGAATTGTGAAATTGAAATGCACAATCATCAATATATGGCGATGATGGTAAAGAAACTTCTGAGATATTTGTCTGGATATATTGGATAGTGAACATCTAGTTCTGCAGTGAAGAATGACTGACAGCATATTTGTACAAATAACACAGAAGACAGGCAAACACTCATGTCCCTTACGGCACAATATTTATTCAACAATATACAGATTACTTTCTCTCTAGATGGTCATCAAGTTGTTTTTTTTACATTTGTCTTGCTTTCATTCTTTTGTACATTTGTTATTTACAAGATTTAAAATAAGTCTTTCTCTCCATTTATACAACATCAACAGTAGAGTGTTGTCACATCTTTCGCAGCCTCCAGATTCGACATCATTGATAATCGCTCTATATTTCATACACATCGACCTCTTTGAGCCACAGAGCAGCAGATAGACAGAAGGGCTCGACATGCACCATGAGTCCAGGTCTGGCTTCCTCACGGTCAGGGGCAGTCTGATGACCAATACGGACAGGGATATCGTCCTCGTGTGGCGGACTACCCACATGAGAGAGGTCCTTCTCTCTGCAGCACCACAACAGGGTGGACAAACAGAATCACATGGGATGCTGTTGAGGACTTGCACCTTAAAAAAAACAGCTTCAATCCATCTGACCCCCTCCCGCCCAACGAGGTTCAATGAAAAGCCCAAACAAAAACAACAAGAAAAAGAAAAAGAAAAGAAAAAGGAACACAAACAAGTGTTGCATAGAATCAATTCTGACCTCAAAAACAGAAATGTTGGTGCTGCCATATTGAACATGTGGCTTTTTGACAGACATTAAACTCATGAGACCTTCCTGACCAGCCGGCCTTTGTTTTCAAAGAAAAAAGCACTGTGTTGGATGTGACATCGCATAGAAGTACTACTTTCAAGAGACTAAAACCCTGCATTACACATTTGCACATCTCGATATATATATTTTTTCAATGACTAACTTGAGGAGAGAGGTGGATAAAGATTGGATTAAAGTGCATTATACTGTATGAAAACAAAGCCCACGGCTTACATTTCCTTCTGTGTTGATCTGATAGTACCACAGAAAACTATAACAAAGTATCCAAATAATAGAGCATACCTCACAAATGAAATCAAGGAGTGCATACATAGGAAAAAAGAGGCCTTCAGATCAGGAGACACGGCAGCTTTGAAGGCTGCACAAAAATAACTGAATAAACAACTGAAAGAATCCAGAAGGAAGTATAAAGAGCGTGCGGAGCAGGACTTAGTCAACTCGAACACCAAGAGACTCTGGGACTCCATCAGGGAGATGACCAATATGAAGCCTGAGAGAAAGCCCATTATTGCTCTAGATGAGAGCGCCAGGGCGAATGAGCTAAATAATTTCTTTATGCGTTTTGAATCTGACACTTCTCAGGGATGCTGTGATGTAATTAGTGAACTGAATTGTAATGCTAATAGTGACAGGTTGGTAATAGATCTGGACACTGTCTGTAAAGTGTTTAAAACCATACAGACCAACAAGGCGACGGGACCAGATGGAATGCACACGTCTCTGTTAAAAACATGTGCTGAGGAATTAGCCCCAGCCTGGCACAGGCTTTTCCAGCTATCGTTAGATTCACATACAGTGCCAGAGCTCTGGAAAAAGTCAGTCATAGTCCCAGTCCCGAAAAAAACAGGTCCACTTGAGAATAACGATTATAGGCCTGTAGCTATAACATCAAATGTAGTAAAATCACTGGAGAGGATTTTGACGGAGGCACTCCGAAAAGAGGTAGGACCTCGACTAGACCAGTATCAATTTGCCTATTCAAAAAATCGCAGTACGTGCGATGCAATCTCTACAGTAGCACACTTCATTCTGAAACACCTGGAAAGTACTGTAGCATACGCCAGACTGCTTTTTATTGACTTTAGCTCGGCCTTTAATACAATCCATCCAGACATTGTGTTGCGCAAATTAGCTCAGTTAAATGTGAACCCCTTTATAATCAAATGGTATTTTTCCTTTCTTTCCAGGAGACCACAGAGGGTGAGATTCAACTCTGTGCTCTCTGAGGAGACACTGTGTAGTACAGGTGTGCCCCAAGGAACAGTCAGTTCCTCCTTTCTGTTTACCTTGTATACAGATGACTGTGTCAGCTCACATCCCAATCAGTTCGTAATTAAGTTCTCAGACGACACCGTGATACTTAGTCTGCTCACGAGCGATTCTAACATCCTCAGCCATACATCTGGAGTGGACAGGTTCATTGAATGGTGCGATCAGCATCATTTAAAAATAAATGTAAACAAAACAGAGGAGGTCATCGTAGACCCCAGGTCCATAGGAGACCACACTATGATCAAGGTTCACAACCATAACATCAAACAGGTCTCCTCCTATAAATATCTAGGAGTGCAGATTGATCGGGATTTGAACTGGCACACGCATGTTACAACTTTCTGCGCAAAGATACATCAGCGTCTACACTTTCTTCGAAGACTCAGGCTTTTTGCAGTCAGTGTGAATATTATGTTGATTTTCTACAGGGCTAGTATAGAATCCATTCTGAGATATGGTATTTGCAGCTGGTTTGGCAACCTGACTGTTAAATACAAATCTCAAATTGCTAGGCTGGCACAAATGGCTGGGAAGATCATGGGGATGTCCACCCCCCCGATCACCCCCCAAGCCATTTTTGAGCAATCAGTGATAAGACAAGCTCGGAATATCTTATCCGACCCCTCGCATGTACTGAACCCAGAGTACGAACTACTGCAATCTGGCAGGAGATATAGGATACCGCGGTGCAAATATAATAGATATAAACACTCATTTGTTCCTCTGTCAATCAAAATGATTAATGACAACTAGAAATGACTAGAGACACTTTATCACAGGGGTATGTGCAATGATGTATTAATTTGTATTATGCAATGTTTTTGGTTTTGGTGTTTTCTGTAAAATGTTCTATGTATGCAGATGTGGCCCTGTCTCCAAGACAAATTTATCCCAAGGGAGACAAATAAAGAAAAACCTTGAACCTTGAACCTTGAGCCTGCCTTTTAGAGCGCGAGCACGAGCCGCTGTGCTCCAGGCAGCGGGGACGCGCGGGCAGAGATCTTCACTCTGCCAAGCCGGGGAGAGTGGCTCTGTCATGGGTTGAGCAGTCCCGGAGTAACGTGACATTATTCTTGTCAGAAACAACTTCGATTTGCATACTTTAAATGAGTTTGCAGCCCAAGGACAACCCGAAAACACCTTATTGATCTAAACCCGACCCCCCAAATAAGCTCCCCCCTCCCCCCGCCCCCCAACATACAGGCAATTTCGCTCCTAGATTCCCACATGCCAGCGCTGAGGTGTGAAGGGAAATTCCGGGAAATGTCCGATATTGACTTACAGGTCATTTTCAGGTACGCATGTGGGAAAACGGCTCAACAGAGAGAGGAGGGGGGGGGGGGGGCTGTGTTACTAAAGGCCCAGACACACCAACAGAGAGAGGGGGGGGGGGGGGGGGGGCTGTGTTACTAAAGGCCCAGACACACCAACAGAGAGAGGAGGGGGGGGGGGGCTGTGTTACTAAAGGCCCAGACACACCAACAGAGAGAGGAGGGGGGGGGGCTGGGTTACTAAAGGCCCAGACACACCAACAGAGAGAGAGAGGGGGGGGGGCTGTGTTACTAAAGGCCCAGACACACCAACAGAGAGAGGAGGGGGGGGGGGGGCTGTGTTACTAAAGGCCCAGACACACCAACAGAGAGAGGAGGGGGGGGGCTGTGTTACTAAAGGCCCAGACACACCAACAGAGAGAGGGGGGGGGGCTGTGTTACTAAAGGCCCAGACACACCAACAAAGAGAGGAGGGGGGGGGGCTGTGTTACTAAAGGCCCAGACACACCAACAGAGAGGGGGGGGGCTGTGTTACTAAAGGCCCAGACACACCAACAGAGAGAGGGGGGGGGGGGCTGTGTTACTAAAGGCCCAGACACACCAACAGAGAGAGGAGGGGGGGGGGCTGTGTTACTAAAGGCCCAGACACACCAACAGAGAGAGGGGGGGGGGCTGTGTTACTAAAGGCCCAGACACACCAACAGAGAGAGGAGGAGGGGGGGGGGCTGTGTTACTAAAGGCCCAGACACACCAACAGAGAGAGGAGGAGGGGGGGGGGCTGTGTTACTAAAGGCCCAGACACACCAACAGAGAGCGGAGGGGGGGGGAAGCTGTGTTACTAAGTGCCCGGACACACCAACAGAGAGAGGGGAGGGGGGCTGTGTTACTAAAGGCCCAGACACACCAACAGAGAGCGGAGGGGGGGAGGCACTGTGTTACTAAAGGCCCAGACACACCAACAGAGAGAGGAGGGGGGGGGGGGGGCTGTGTTACTAAAGGCCCAGACACACCAACAGAGAGAGGAGGGGGGCTGTGTTACTAAAGGCCCAGACACAACAACAGAGAGAGGAGGGGGGGGGGGGCTGTGTTACTAAAGGCCCAGACACACCAACAGAGAGAGGAGGGGGGGGGGGGCACTGTGTTACTAAAGGCCCAGACACACCAACAGAGGAGGGGGGGCTGTGTTACTAAAGGCCCAGACACACCAACAGAGAGAGGAGGGGGGGGCTGTGTTACTAAAGGCCCAGACACACCAACAGAGAGAGGAGGGGGGGGGCTGTGTTACTAAAGGCCCAGACACACCAACAGAGAGAGGAGGGGGGGGCTGTGTTACTAAAGGCCCAGACACACCAACAGAGAGAGGAGGGGGGGGGGGGCTGTGTTACTAAAGGCCCAGACACACCAACAGAGAGAGGGGGGGGGGGCTGTGTTACTAAAGGCCCAGACACACCAACAGAGAGAGGGGAGGGGGGCTGTGTTACTAAAGGCCCAGACACACCAACAGAGAGAGGAGGGGGGGGGCTGTGTTACTAAAGGCCCAGACACACCAACAGAGAGAGAGGGGGGGGGGCTGTGTTACTAAAGGCCCAGACACACCAACAGAGAGAGGAGGGGGGCTGTGTTACTAAAGGCCCAGACACACCAACAGAGAGAGGGGAGGGGGGCTGTGTTACTAAAGGCCCAGACACACCAACAGAGAGAGGAGGGGGGGGGGGCTGTGTTACTAAAGGCCCAGACACACCAACAGAGAGAGGAGGGGGGGGGGGCTGTGTTACTAAAGGCCCAGACACACCAACAGAGAGAGGAGGGGGGGGGGCTGTGTTACTAAAGGCCCAGACACACCAACAGAGAGAGGGGGGGGGGGCTGTGTTACTAAAGGCCCAGACACACCAACAGAGAGAGGGGAGGGGGGCTGTGTTACTAAAGGCCCAGACACACCAACAGAGAGAGGAGGGGGGGGGGCTGTGTTACTAAAGGCCCAGACACACCAACAGAGAGAGGGGGGGGGGGCTGTGTTACTAAAGGCCCAGACACACCAACAGAGAGAGGAGGGGGGGGGGGCTGTGTTACTAAAGGCCCAGACACACCAACAGAGAGAGAGGGGGGGGGCTGTGTTACTAAAGGCCCAGACACACCAACAGAGAGGAAGGGGGGGAGGCTGTGTTACTAAAGGCCCGGACACACCAACAGAGAGGGGGGGAGGCTGTGTTACTAAAGGCCCGGACACACCAAACTGATGTCAAAGAAATAACGTCAATGAAGGCTGGATGTTGCGTGGCCTTAGTGCCCGTTCACACCACACGCCGAAGCAACGCTCAACCTACAGTATGCGGAACACACAAGTTTCATTTAGGCGTCGTTAACTCATTCACCGCCAAAGACGTCTTTGACGTCTTATCAGAAATAGCCATCCACGCCAAAGACGTGTTTGACGTGTTTTTGTTTTTATGAGTGCAGCGCGTAGTTGAAACACTTACCCAGCCTCTGACATGTCATCTGGTCCCTATCCTCAAAGGGTAGCCGACAGCACGTTATCAAACACATACCGCAGCTGTTGTTTGAAACGAGGAAGAAGGAGGAAAAGAGGAAAAACAGAGAAACGCGCTTCCTTGTACAGAGGAAAAAACACCATTGAAACGCCTCTCGGCGCGCTGCACTGCTGCCTTGCTGCAGGGCGAACCTGGATTGCCTAGTCAAACCCGTGACGAACATGATCGATCCGGTTCCAGCAGCGCCTGGTCCCAAAGCCAAGCCGCGGACCCGTTCCTGTGTCGTGTGACTCGTGTCGCAGCATTCGTCCCACTCCCAGCCCGAACGAGAGGAGGAAAACGAGCAGCAGAGGAGGCAAAACGCTGATGGGGAAGGAGGGGGAAGGAGGTGCGATCTAGCTGCAGGCAGCTGTGGACAGAACTCTCTCTCTCTGTGTGTGTGTGTGTGTGTGTGTGTGTGTGTGTGTGTGTGTGTGTGTGTGTGTGTGTGTGTGTGTGTCTGTGTCTGTGTGTCTGTCTGTCTGTCTGTCTGTGTGTCTGTCTGTACACTCACTCACACTGAGCAAACTGTATTGTTGAATGTAAAAAAAGCACTTCATATATATATATATATATATATATATATATATATATATTTTTTTTTTGTCATTTGTGTCATAATGAATAATATTTACATGTCTGATGTCAATACAGTTCAAAATAAAAGAATTGAGAGCGAGTTCTGCATGATATTGTGTGCTGTACATAAATGCCATTTTCTGCAATTTCTTTTCTCAGAGAGACATTTTGGGTGAAAACAGGGTGTATATAAATGGCTATAAGTAGAGTACAGAACATGCTAAAAGCTCACTTTTTTTTTCCTGGTGAACCCAGAGACGTACATCTTCATTTTGAGGTATTGCAAATCACTCTGGTGCTAATAGATAATTTACTGTGGGTCTTGAAAGATGACCAACAATTATGAAAATCTTTGGCCTGTGCTAAATATTGGCAGTCCTAAACTGGCGGTGAATGAGTTAACAGGCGAGGCGGTTCACACCAGTCACGCTCAAGGCACGCTCAAGCGATCGTTCAGGATTCGGTCGTGTGAAGCTGCCAGGCATGAATTCAATGGAAGTTGTGGGGGGGGGGGGGGGGGGGGAGGAGCTGAGGAAAAGAGAGGGCTTCTGGTGTGACCGGTTACACTCAGGTTCAGCGTGCCTCAAGCTTCAGCTCTGCTTATGTTCAGCGCCTGGTGTGAACAAAGGCTTACATCGCCTGTGTTGGGGCCAAGAGGTTGTGCTTAACAGTGTGGGACACACCACAAAGAGCAGGGCCACAGACGCTCACCCACGCACCTACGTTGACCGTTCGGCTCGGTGTGTCTGGGGTTTTCAAATTTTAGAGGAACGGAGATACTTCCTGATGACCTCACCTGGAGCTGAGAGATGATTGGTCGCACCTCCTCAGAGAAGTGACATGCCACAAGGTCAGCTGACTTGCTGGGGTCAAGGTTCACCAGCTCCTGAAACACATGGACATGTGTGTGTGTGTGTGCATGTGTGTGTGTGTGTGTGTGTGTGTGTGTGTGTGTGTGTGTGTTTGCAGATTCTTCTTTAATCCACTAGATTTAAAATTAAGAGTTGAACTGATTCAGCTGATGTCAAAATGTATGTGGATGTGTGTGTGTGTCTGTCTGTGTGTGTGTACTGTGTTCGTGCATGTGTGCTGACCTGTATGTGCTGAAGTGTTTTGTCCGAGACTGTTTGTTTCTCCTCAGAGCTGTAGCCCGGCATGGACAGCAGGTTGTGGATATAGCTGAAGATCTCCTCCTGACATATACACACACGCGCATGTGCACGCACACACACACACATGCACGCACACACACATCAAGAGACATGCAAGCATCAACCTCCGGTTGTGAAGAAAAGAAAAGCCAACATGGAAGTACCAAAAAACTGCAGTTCCCTCGAATGGCCACTTGAGGCGGGCTGGAAAAGGAAGTCATTCCCCATAGGCCCCCATGTTAAAATGCCCCGACTTTACAGCAGAAATAAACATGTTTACAGCCTGGTACAAAGAAAACACACAGTTCATGACAACTGTAGTATTATATAACTCATGTTACAGTCTAATAGACTGTAGACTATTAGACTACTATAGACTGACTCTATAGTATACTATAGACTGACTCTATAGTAGTCTAATAGACTGTAGACTATTAGACTACTATAGACTGACTCTATAGTAGTCTAATAGACTGTAGCCCACACATGGGCAAAACACCTCCTGTGTGGCCCACGATGGAATTGAAAAGGGGGTGGGGGGGCTGTGTTACTAAAGGCCCAGACACACCAACAGAGAGAGGAGGGGGGGGGGCTGTGTTACTAAAGGCCCAGACACACCAACAGAGAGAGGGGGGGGGGGCTGTGTTACTAAAGGCCCAGACACACCAACAGAGAGAGGAGGGGGGGGGGGCTGTGTTACTAAAGGCCCAGACACACCAACAGAGAGAGGGGGGGGGCTGTGTTACTAAAGGCCCAGACACACCAACAGAGAGAGGGGGGGGGCTGTGTTACTAAAGGCCCAGACACACCAACAGAGAGGGGGGGGGGGCTGTGTTACTAAAGGCCCAGACACACCAACAGAGAGAGGAGGGGGGGGGGGGCTGTGTTACTAAAGGCCCAGACACACCAACAGAGAGAGGAGGGGGGGGGGCTGTTTTACTAAAGGCCCAGACACACCAACAGATAGAGGAGGGGGGGGGGCTGTGTTACTAAAGGCCCAGACACACCAACAGAGGGGGGGGGGCTGTGTTACTAAAGGCCCGGACACACCAACAGAGAGAGGAGGGGGGGGGGGGGCTGTGTTACTAAAGGCCCGGACACACCAACAGAGAGGGGGGGGGAGGCTGTGTTACTAAAGGCCCGGACACACCAACAGAGAGGGGGGGGAAGGCTGTGTTACTAAAGGCCCGGACACACCAACAGAGAGGGGGGGGGGCTGTGTTACTAAAGGCCCGGACACACCAACAGAGAGGGGGGGGGGGCTGTGTTTTCAAACAGTCTCGGACAAAACACCCATGTGTCTGTGCACATGGGCAAAACACCTCTGTGGCCCACGATGGAATTGAATTTTTTTTTTTTTTTTTATGTTTTTTTTACAATGCATCTGAAGGCAACATGCAAGATACCCGCTGAATAAGTGTCCAAATGTTCATGTCATTCTGGTGGCATTCTCATGGGGGCTGTGTTACTAAAGGCCCAGACACACCAACAGAGAGAGGAGGGGGGGGGGGGGTGTTACTAAAGGCCCAGACACACCAACAGAGAGAGGAGGGGGGGGGGCTGTGTTACTAAAGGCCCAGACACACCAACAGAGAGAGGAGGGGGGGGGGCTGTGTTACTAAAGGCCCAGACACACCAACAGAGAGGGGGGGGGAGGCTGTGTTACTAAAGGCCCGGACAGACCAACAGAGAGGGGGGGGAAGGCTGTGTTACTAAAGGCCCGGACACACCAACAGAGAGAGGAGGGGGGGGGGGGGCTGTGTTACTAAAGGCCCGGACACACCAACAGAGAGAGGAGGGGGGGGGGCTGTGTTACTAAAGGCCCAGACACACCAACAGAGAGGGGGGGGGAGGCTGTGTTACTAAAGGCCCGGACAGACCAACAGAGAGGGGGGGGAAGGCTGTGTTACTAAAGGCCCGGACACACCAACAGAGAGAGGAGGGGGGGGGGGGCTGTGTTACTAAAGGCCCGGACACACCAACAGAGAGGGGGGGGAAGGCTGTGTTACTAAAGGCCCGGACACACCAACAGAGAGGGGGGGGGGGCTGTGTTACTAAAGGCCCGGACACACCAACAGAGAGGGGGGGGGGGGGCTGTGTTTTCAAACAGTCTCGGACAAAACACCCATGTGTCTGTGCACATGGGCAAAATACCTCTGTGGCCCACGATGGAATTGAATTTTTTTTTTTTTTTATGTTTTTTTTTACAATGCATCTGAAGGCAACATGCAAGATACCCGCTGAATAAGTGTCCAAATGTTCATGTCATTCTGGTGGCATTCTCATGGGGGCTGTGTTACTAAAGGCCCAGACACACCAACAGAGAGAGGAGGGGGGGGGGGTGTTACTAAAGGCCCAGACACACCAACAGAGAGAGGAGGGGGGGGGGGCTGTGTTACTAAAGGCCCAGACACACCAACAGAGGGGGGGGGGGGCTGTGTTACTAAAGGCCCGGACACACCAACAGAGAGAGGAGGGGGGGGGGCTGTGTTACTAAAGGCCCAGACACACCAACAGAGAGCGGAGGGGGGGGGGAGCTGTGTTACTAAATGCCCGGACACACCAACAGAGAGAGGGGAGGGGGGCTGTGTTACTAAAGGCCCAGACACACCAACAGAGAGCGGAGGGGGGGAGGCACTGTGTTACTAAAGGCCCAGACACACCAACAGAGAGAGGAGGGGGGGGGGCTGTGTTACTAAAGGCCCAGACACACCAACAGAGAGAGGAGGGGGGAGGGGGGCTGTGTTACTAAAGGCCCAGACACAACAACAGAGAGAGGAGGGGGGGGGGCTGTGTTACTAAAGGCCCAGACACACCAACAGAGAGAGGAGGGGGGGGGGGGCACTGTGTTACTAAAGGCCCAGACACACCAACAGAGGAGGGGGGGGGGCTGTGTTACTAAAGGCCCAGACACACCAACAGAGAGAGGGGGGGGGGCTGTGTTACTAAAGGCCCAGACACACCAACAGAGAGAGGAGGGGGGGGCTGTGTTACTAAAGGCCCAGACACACCAACAGAGAGAGGAGGGGGGGGGGCTGTGTTACTAAAGGCCCAGACACACCAACAGAGAGAGGAGGGGGGGGGGGCTCTGTTACTAAAGGCCCAGACACACCAACAGAGAGAGGAGGGGGGGGGGCTCTGTTACTAAAGGCCCAGACACACCAACAGAGAGAGGAGGGGGGGGGGGCTGTGTTACTAAAGGCCCAGACACACCAACAGAGAGAGGAGGGGGGGCTGTGTTACTAAAGGCCCAGACACACCAACAGAGGGGGGGGGCTGTGTTACTAAAGGCCCAGACACACCAACAGAGAGAGGAGGGGGGGGGGGGGCTGTGTTACTAAAGGCCCAGACACACCAACAGAGAGAGGAGGGGGGGGGCTGTGTTACTAAAGGCCCAGACACACCAACAGAGAGAGGAGGGGGGGGGGGCTGTGTCACTAAAGGCCCAGACACACCAACAGAGGGGGGGGGGGCTGTGTTACTAAAGGCCCAGACACACCAACAGAGAGAGGAGGGGGGGGGGCTGTGTTACTAAAGGCCCGGACACACCAACAGAGGGGGGGGGGGGGCTGTGTTACTAAAGGCCCGGACACACCAACAGAGGGGGGGGGGCTGTGTTACTAAAGGCCCGGACACACCAACAGAGAGAGGAGGGGGGGGCTGTGTTACTAAAGGCCCGGACACACCAACAGAGAGGAGGGGGGGGGCTGTGTTACTAAAGGCCCGGACACACCAACAGAGAGAGGAGGGGGGGGGGGCTGTGTTACTAAAGGCCCGGACACACCATCAGAGAGGGGGGGGGGGGGGGCTGTGTTACTAAAGGCCCGGACACACCAACAGAGAGAGGAGGGGGGGGGGGCTGTGTTACTAAAGGCCCAGACACACCAACAGAGAGAGGAGGGGGGGGGGGCTGTGTTACTAAAGGCCCAGACACACCAACAGAGAAAGGAGGGGGGGGGCTGTGTTACTAAAGGCCCAGACACACCAACAGAGAGAGGGGGGGGGGGCTGTGTTACTAAAGGCCCAGACACACCAACAGAGAGAGGAGGGGGGGGGGAGGCTGTGTTACTAAAGGCCCGGACACACCAACAGAGAGAGGAGGGGGGGGGGCTGTGTTACTAAAGGCCCGGACACACCAACAGAGGGGGGGGGGCTGTGTTACTAAAGGCCCGGACACACCAACAGAGAGAGGAGGGGGGGGGGCTGTGTTACTAAAGGCCCGGACACACCAACAGAGAGGAGGGGGGGGGGGGGCTGTGTTACTAAAGGCCCGGACACACCAACAGAGAGAGGAGGGGGGGGGGCTGTGTTACTAAAGGCCCGGACACACCAACAGAGAGGGGGGGGGGGGGGGGGGGGCTGTGTTACTAAAGGCCCGGACACACCAACAGAGAGAGGAGGGGGGGGGGCTGTGTTACTAAAGGCCCAGACACACCAACAGAGAGAGGAGGGGGGGGGGGCTGTGTTACTAAAGGCCCAGACACACCAACAGAGAAAGGAGGGGGGGGCTGTGTTACTAAAGGCCCAGACACACCAACAGAGAGAGGAGGGGGGGGGGCTGTGTTACTAAAGGCCCAGACACACCAACAGAGAGACAGGGGGGGGGGGGGGGCTGTGTTACTAAAGGCCCAGACACACCAACAGAGAGAGGAGGGGGGGGGGCTGTGTTACTAAAGGCCCAGACACACCAACAGAGAGAGAGGGGGGGGCTGTGTTACTAAAGGCCCAGACACACCAACAGAGAGGAGGGGGGGGAGGCTGTGTTACTAAAGGCCCGGACACACCAACAGAGAGGGGGGGGAGGCTGTGTTACCAAAGGCCCAGACACACCAAACTGATGTCAAAGAAATAACGTCAATGAAGGCTGGATGTTGCGTGGCCTTAGTGCCCGTTCACACCACACGCCGAAGCAACGCTCAACCTACAGTATGCGGAACACACAAGTTTAATTTAGGCGTCGTTAACAGGCGAGGCGGTTCACACCAGTCACGCTCAAGCGATCGTTCAGGATTCGGTCGTGTGAAGCTGCCAGGCATGAATTCAATGGAAGTTGTGGGGGGGGGGGGGAGGAGCTGAGGAAAAGAGAGGGCTTCTGGTGTGACCGGTTACACTCAGGTTCAGCGTGCCTCAAGCTTCAGCTCTGCTTATGTTCAGCGCCTGGTGTGAACAAAGGCTTACATCGCCTGTGTTGGGGCCAAGAGGTTGTGCTTAACAGTGTGGGACACACCACAAAGAGCAGTAAACAGCAAAGAGCTGTGTTACTAAAGGCCCAGACACACCAACAGAGAGAGGGGGGGGGGGGGGGCTGTGTTACTAAAGGCCCAGACACACCAACAGAGAGAGGAGGGGGGGGGGGGGCTGTGTCACTAAAGGCCCAGACACACCAACAGAGAGAGGAGGGGGGGGGGCTGTGTTACTAAAGGCCCAGACACACCAACAGAGAGAGGGGGGGGGGGGGCTGTGTTACTAAAGGCCCAGACACACCAACAGAGAGAGGGGGGGGGGGGGCTGTGTTACTAAAGGCCCAGACACACCAACAGAGAGAGGAGGGGGGGGGGGGGCTGTGTCACTAAAGGCCCAGACACACCAACAGAGAGAGGAGGGGGGGGGCTGTGTTACTAAAGGCCCAGACACACCAACAGAGAGAGGGGGGGGGGCTGTGTTACTAAAGGCCCAGACACACCAACAGAGAGAGGAGGGGGGGGGGCTGTGTCACTAAAGGCCCAGACACACCAACAGAGAGAGGAGGGGGGGGGGGGGCTGTGTTACTAAAGGCCCAGACACACCAACAGAGAGAGGAGGGGGGGGGGGGGGCTGTGTCACTAAAGGCCCAGACACACCAACAGAGAGAGGAGGGGGGGGGGGCTGTGTCACTAAAGGCCCAGACACACCAACAGAGAGAGGAGGGGGGGGGGGGGCTGTGTCACTAAAGGCCCAGACACACCAACAGAGAGAGGAGGGGGGGGGGGCTGTGTCACTAAAGGCCCAGACACACCAACAGAGAGAGGAGGGGGGGGGGCTGTGTCACTAAAGGCCCAGACACACCAACAGAGAGAGGAGGGGGGGGGGGGCTGTGTCACTAAAGGCCCAGACACACCAACAGAGAGAGGAGGGGGGGGGGGCTGTGTCACTAAAGGCCCAGACACACCAACAGAGAGAGGAGGGGGGGGGCTGTGTTACTAAAGGCCCAGACACACCAACAGAGAGAGGGGGGGGGGCTGTGTTACTAAAGGCCCAGACACACCAACAGAGAGAGGAGGGGGGGGGGGCTGTGTCACTAAAGGCCCAGACACACCAACAGAGAGAGGAGGGGGGGGGGGGCTGTGTTACTAAAGGCCCAGACACACCAACAGAGAGAGGAGGGGGGGGGGGGGCTGTGTCACTAAAGGCCCAGACACACCAACAGAGAGAGGAGGGGGGGGGGGGGCTGTGTCACTAAAGGCCCAGACACACCAACAGAGAGAGGAGGGGGGGGGGGGGGCTGTGTCACTAAAGGCCCAGACACACCAACAGAGAGAGGAGGGGGGGGGGGGGGCTGTGTCACTAAAGGCCCAGACACACCAACAGAGAGAGGAGGGGGGGGGGCTGTGTCACTAAAGGCCCAGACACACCAACAGAGAGAGGAGGGGGGGGGGGGCTGTGTCACTAAAGGCCCAGACACACCAACAGAGAGAGGAGGGGGGGGGGGGGGCTGTGTCACTAAAGGCCCAGACACACCAACAGAGAGGGGGTCAGTCAGAGCCCCTGAGACCTTTCTTGGCTGGCCCGTTCTGCCAGCAGTCCAGGTCCTGGCTTAATTAGGCTTTCGTAGCCTTGTTTACTGATCTACTCTTCAACTCAAGTATTCTCCAAGACAAATACTTGTACATTGAGAAATATATTAATAAAAAATACAACCCATTATTTCAGCATGTTTTTCCACCTCTGACGATAGTGACTCAGCATCTAGTAGCTGCTAACCAGCCAAATGTTCTGTACCAGAGCCCCCTGCCAGAAGGGGACGTAGATCTTGGCGCAGTCAGCGATTGTTTCTTGTGCCATCTGAAAACCCATCAGGAGCTCTGCACAGCCAAAGATCAGGACCACAACCTGGGCAAGAGGGTGCAGGAGGTGGATGGTGGAACCAAAGTCAATGGGAATAGATTAAGAATGTACCTCCTCTCTACATCTATTTTAAATATATAGGATGTACATTTGACCACTTTGCTGTCAGTACTTATGCAAACTTTTGAATACAGTAGTTATAATAATGCATCAGCAACTATAACATTGCCTATTTATCCTATTTCTATGTTGGATTGTGTAAGGGTTAGGGTTAACCCTTAGGCTAACCCTAACCTATGTTGGATTGTGTAAGGGTTAGGGTTAACCCTAACCCAGTGATACTCAACTGGCGGCCCGCGGGCGCCCCCTGTGTGGACCGCGATGGAATTGCAAAAAAAAAAAATGTTCATGTAATTCTGGCCAATACTCACACTTCTGTTATAGCATTTCAGTCTGGAATATCTTTCAATAATCTATAATTTAGCTGCTAAATTGTCAAATACCACCGTCTGCTCGCTACCCAGGCACTTATGTATGTACTTAACCTAAGTAACTATCCGGTGTGCACAACATTGTCAGACTAAACTCCGTCTGACACCTACAATCCGCTACAGAAAAATGTATATTCATTGTTTATTAACTGGCCCCTGGCCTTCTATCATTTCACGAAAGTGGCCCCCGGGAAAAGCAAGTTGAGTATCCCTGCCCTAACCTATGTTGGATTGTGTAAGGGTTAGGGTTACCCCAAGAATCTGTGGCTGTCCTCTGATGAAGCGATGCAGAGGCTTGCTGGACAACAGCACTATGTTGTCTGTCTCCGGAGCCCCAGTGTTCCCTCTCCTCCTCCCTCTAGCTGTTGGCTCAGAGTCAGTGTCCTCCATGGTCAGAAGATCCACTGGGTTTGGTCTTGGCAGGAGACACAACAGATTCACCAGATTTATATTCACCCTTCGACAGCAGCATAGACTGTACAGTACCGTGAAGCTATATGCAGGTCAGGGATACACGATGAGTGTGGGTTAGGGTTAGTGTGGTGTGGCAGAATGGGTTAGGGTTAGTGTGGTGTGGCAGAATGGGTTAGGGTTAGTGTGGTGTGGCAGAATGGGTTAGGGTTAGAGGTTAGCGTTAGGATGGTGTGGCAGAATGACCTCAGTACTGGTGCAAACTATTCAAAAGCAGCTTCAAAGAAAGCAGTGGAGATACAGAGAAAAACATGCAGTGACCCACCTTGCTTTAGTTTTCCGTGCAGAGAAACTGACTGCGAATGAGCGAAGGGAAAAGGGAATTTTGGGGGTGGGAAAAGGAAGTAGGGAAATTTGAGATTTGTCTTTTTTTCTTTAAAGGGAGGGGCTGAACACTGTTTAAATGATAAGGGCTGAGACTGTTCCTCACTAACATGCTCACACAGTCATATTTCTATTACATTTGACCACACCAACACCAACATGAAATGATACTATTTTCTTTCCTTACTTGTGTCTTGTATCGGCTCCAACAGGGTTGCGAATGATAAAGTATGTATGTAAAAGGGTTAGGGTTAGTGTGAAAGCTGCTTCTGGGAAAAGTCCACTGAGATATGCACGGGACAGGAAGACTGTTTCTCATCATCTTGAAGCACTGTATTGTCCATTGTGGCTTTTGAGCAAACAGAAGAGTGAGGGCGGGATCAGGACAACATACAGAGGGCGGGATCAGGACAACATACAGAGGGCAGGATCAGGACAACATACAGAGGGCAGGATCAGGACAACATACAGAGGGCAGGATCAGGACAACATACAGAGGGCAGGATCAGGACAACATACAGAGGGCAGGATCAGGACAACATACAGAGGGCAGGATCAGGACAACATACAGAGGGCAGGATCAGGACAACATACAGAGGGCAGGATCAGGACAACATACAGAGGGCAGGATCAGGACAACATACAGAGGGCAGGATCAGGACAACATACAGAGGGCAGGATCAGGACAACATACAGAGGGCAGGATCAGGACAACATACAGAGGGCAGGATCAGGACAACATACAGAGGGCAGGATCAGGACAACATACAGAGGGCAGGATCAGGACAACATACAGAGGGCAGGATCAGGACAACATACAGAGGGCAGGATCAGGACAACATACAGAGGGCAGGATCCGGACAACATACAGAGGGCGGGATCAGGACAACATACAGAGGGCGGGATCAGGACAACATACAGAGGGCGGGATCAGGACAACATACAGAGGGCGGGATCAGGACAACATACAGAGGGCGGGATCAGGACAACATACAGAGGGCAGGATCAGGACAACATACAGAGGGCGGGATCAGGACAACATACAGAGGGCAGGATCAGGACAACATACAGAGGGCAGGATCAGGACAACATACAGAGGGCGGGATCAGGACAACATACAGAGGGCAGGATCAGGACAACATACAGAGGGCAGGATCAGGACAACATACAGAGGGCGGGATCAGGACAACATACAGAGGGCGGGATCAGGACAACATACAGAGGGCAGGATCAGGACAACATACAGAGGGCAGGATCAGGACAACATACAGAGGGCAGGATCAGGACAACATACAGAGGGCAGGATCAGGACAACATACAGAGGGCGGGATCAGGACAACATACAGAGGGCAGGATCAGGACAACATACAGAGGGCAGGATCAGGACAACATACAGAGGGCAGGATCAGGACAACATACAGAGGGCAGGATCAGGACAACATACAGAGGGCGGGATCAGGACAACATACAGAGGGCAGGATCAGGACAACATACAGAGGGCGGGATCAGGACAACATACAGAGGGCGGGATCAGGACAACATACAGAGGGCAGGATCAGGACAACATACAGAGGGCGGGATCACAGAACATACAGTAGAATTGAGTAGTTTGACCTACTTGGTGAGAAGCACAGACACGCTACAGCAAAAAACAAAACTTGCATCACTGAAAAGAGCAAGCTTCTGACTTGTGCTTGTCTTATATGTAGAAAACGGATGGAGAAGAAAAACAGTATACAGTATCATTGGCACAATACATATTTTCCCCATTTCATTTAAGTTATATTTGCCATTGTTTAGTCAGCATACGTGTAAGGAATAGTAATTTGTAAATCTGAAAATGTGAAATATTAATATGGCAGATAAAAGTCTCCAACACTCCAGAGTGCACAAAGTAAAACGGCTTCTTAGCAGTGTAGAAGAGCTATTCTTGAATTTATTATTATTATTATTATTATTATTGACTTGGAGGCATCGTGTCTAATACAACATGATACTCTATCAAAATGTCCAGACACTTGTGCCAAGGTGAGGTCTTATTCAGGAGGGTCTGTACTTTAGCAAAGCTGCAGTCACTTCGGATGGCATGTTTGGTAATTCAACCTCCATCTGGCAAACTATAATTTCATGATTTATTGAAGGAAACTCGTCAACCTTTCATTTCAAGTAACCTTTGGCTGCCCTTCATGCAGTGAGGTTCCATCACACTGCCAAGTCTTTCCAAAAGGTCACAGGCATGCAGACATCAGACATCAGATCTCAGTTACATCAGATCTCAGTTACAGTCTCCACTCTTTGACTTTCTAAGAGTTGGGCTAGCACCAGCGAAAGTGGTCTAGTTACAGTTATTCAAACGATACTGTACTTTGCAGGGAAATGCATGTAGAGAAGAGGCTGACGCAGTGCTAACAGAATTGATTGGACTCACAGGTAATGTAACAATTCATAATACATTGATCCTTTTATATGGTCCCAAAATGCTGACAGAAATCAAATTCTCAATTTTTTTTGTCTTTGTATTTTTTTTTTGTTCTTGTGGTAAAATTGACATTTTACATTTTATTTGAGTTAGGTCAATTTGAAATGAACATAATATAGCTCTGTAACATCGTTAACAACATCATCCCTATTCTGCGTTCTAATTAATGAAATGAGACAGGAAGTATGTCAGGTCATAGCGTGGTGGGCAGTGCAGCCCCAAGCCCTGGCAGAGGGCCAGAAGTCGCTGGCAGGCGTTCTTCCCGCTGTGGTCGTCCCACACTCCCACGTTACAGAATGGCACCTCGTACTCCCCGGAGATCAGTTTATCGTCAGCAGCCAGCTCATTGAGCCACAGCGCTCCCTCCTGGTGCAGGCTGCGCAGACGCTCGGGGCTGGCCGTGCTCCTCAAGGCCTGAAGGTGCTGCGACACCACACACATGACCCCTGCAAAGTGGCCTCTAGAGGGCAGGTCTGTGGCCGAGGGCAGGCGGGGCCGCACGCCACACGCCACCATGAAGGCTGCCATGAGAACGTCCACGCCGTACAGCTGCAGGATCCAGTCGCGCAGGTAGAAGCCGCCCATGCGTGCGTTGATCTCGATGAGGCGCGGGCCCAGCGTGGTCATCTTCAGCTCCACGTTGAAGACTCCGTCCTGCAGGCCGCAGCCCAGGCAGGCGTGGTGCGCCGCCCGGATCAGCTGGGCGCGCTTGTCTGGAGCCACGCCCGACGGCATCCGAGCTGCCGTCTCGGTGAAGGTGGGGGCGCGGGTGGGGCCGTTGTCGGACACGAAGGCCCCCTCCAGCTGGCCGTCAAACAGCACAAGGTCCACGTCATGCTCGGTGCCGCCCACGTACTCCATCAGGGTCATGGCATTGCCCCAGCCCAGGCCGATACCTGGGAAGTCGCGTCCAATGCGTTCAAAATGTGCCAGGCTCTCTGTCAGGGAGCCAACTTTCCGAACACCCACGGCTCCGGCTCCATACTCAAGTTTCATCACAGCAGGGAAGCGGACCGCTTGGACTGCTTTCTGCAGGTCCAGAGCGCTCTCCACGTGGAGGCAGGGAACTGCATAGGAACTGGGAGAGGGGGAGAGAAGAGGAACACATTGAAGGAATGAACCTGAATGAAGTGAGGAATTGGAAGGCCACAAGCGGGGGGAAGTGGCTGGTGAGGAGCAGGTGTTCACAGGCTTGTCTGCAATGCCACTGAAGAGATTTCCTGCATCAAAATCAGCCACGGCTTTCAAGCTGTCTCCTTCCCCGCTGACGGTCCCTCCTCTTGGTCCGTTGTTCACGTCGACCTGGCTATCCACCTGACCGGCGGGCTCCTCAGCAGAGACGGGCTGGATGCCTGTGGACTGCAGCAGACTCAGGAGATGCAGGTGGGTGCGGCTCTTCTCCTTAGCGATGCGGATAGCCGTGGGGTGTGGCCCTCTCAGCCCCAGACTATCACAGACGAGCGACGTCACGACCACACAGTTATCCCAGAAGCACACGCAGCCGTCAGGACGAAGGCCAGAGGATGTCAGCCAATCACAGATGCGGACGCAGTGCTGGTCATCACGGAGGTGGTCTGGGAGGTCAGGCAGGGGCAAGAAGTGGTCCACCATTTTTGAGGCAAAGTGGTTTGGGTCACCGTCCACCAGGAGGATCTGATTTAAAATGGCAGCAAACATGTCAGTTATCCTGCTTAATTGTAATACATTGACCTCACTGAAATGCACCTGCAACAGCCTGTCTACCACAAGTTACACTTTAGGGCCACTTTGCCAATTCTCAACCAGCTTTGAATCATGACAAAATCAGTAGTATGCAAATGAACAATGTTTAACTTCCCTCCATCTTGCCCCCGCTCTCATTTGTAGAACTTCCTGGTCCAAATGAGGTCATTGTGATGTCATTTGGTCGAGGAAGTTCTGCAAATGAAGGTAGCCAGAGCAATAATGATAGTGATCTTGATAGTGACTGTGACAGTAATAGTGACACCATGGTGATCGTGACCGTGACAGTAATAGTGACACCATGGCAAAACCGCTCCAAATGACATCATTACATTTGGACCAGGAAGTTCTGCGAATGAACGGGGAGCTCTCTGTCCAGGCAAGATGGAGAGAAGTTGAGCATTGCTAATTTGCATAATATACACTACTGATTTTGTAATGATGTAAAGCAGGTTGACAATCGGCGAAATTGCCCTTTAATGTTGCACACATTTAGTCAATCTCTGAGGCAATCACCTTGAGCTCGTAGTGTTTGGCCGCTTCCCAGACAAACTTCTTACTGTGAGCTCCCGCTCCCACCACAAGCACCGTCCTCCCCTGCATCAGGAAGCACTGCGAGCGCGTAAGAGGTGTGAGGAGGAGGGTACCCCGACACGCCTCCTTTTCCATCCTTTGCTCTGGGAAAGAGGAATGGAGACAGAGGGATGGATGGAAGCCCAGCACCACTGGCTTGATGATGGAGCCGTCCGATGTGAACAGCAGGTCCACTCCTAAGAGACAGAGGGAGACTGAGTGTATGGCAGCTGAGATGTAACAGGGCTAGGACTTAATGTGAGAAACAACTCTTTGTCAACATTGAACAGCAAATGATCCTTCGGGGTTTTAGCGTACTTAGAAATCATTCCATGCTTCTTTGTTTTAGCTTTTCATCCATGTGTTACATGAAACATCAATCACACACACCTATCATGTCCGTTTGAGCTCTGAGTCCACCACGGAGCACAGAGCTCATGCTGGACTCTTGTTGCATGATAACGCGGAGGCAGTCCAGGGCAGTGATGGTTGCCAGGCGACGGATTGAGATGGCCATGGCAGGGTCGGTGAAACCGCACTCTGACAGGGTGGTCTCCAGGGACTGGCTCAGGGACTGATGGTGAGAGAGAGGGCTGTCAGATGCACCCACCCTACACACCACCTGAGAGGGAGAGAGGAGAATGAATTTGCAGATTGCACATTATCTAACATTGTTCATACAAAAATACACAGACTTATGAGTCAGCTGAGCTGAAAGTGATATAGCAATTTGGCAAAGAGAAGGAATTTGGGAAACATTTTGTTTGGAACCTTAATGTTTTCAGCACACCATATTAGGTCTCTATAGAGCTCTCAACAGTCACGTGACATGAAAAGACTGCAGTTACTCCTTCAACAAGGAGAGTTTGTTAAGTTGTGCAAGCAAATACAGCTGTGAGCAATTTTCCAGTTCTGGAGAGGGTGGTGGTGAAGGGATAGTGGGAGTACTGGAATAAACAAATGAGTAGGAATATTGGAATAACTCTCCCGGAGTCCCTGTAATATGTTGATAAACTTGCAATCAACAATAAAGAAATGAATAAAAAGAAAGAAAGAAAGAAAGTAGGAAGAAAAGACTGTTTCCAATTGAGTGCATACACAGATTGTTAGTCTTGAATCAGTGAATCTGAGTTTGATGCATCGTGCCTTTGATATGTACCTTGTAGAGGAGCGGGACGTTCTGAGGGGATCGAGTAACGATGGCACACACTCTGAAACACACGTCTGCAATAGAGAGAGAAACACTCTGAAACACAGGTCTGCAATAGAGAGAGGAAAATAATTTGTAGTTCTGCTCGTTATGAACAAAGACTTTCTCTTGACTTCTAGGCCGTGCATAGCACATCTTTGAGTTGATTACACTTCACTTGCATTCCATAATGAGACAACACAATAATACCATTACTTCCCAGAACACAAGTGGCCATTGTCTTTAAGGAACTGTTCTCTCAACTTACACTACGGACAAACAATACAGAAGGCCACTAGCTGCAGCCATTCCTCTCACTGAAGCCCTCACCAGTGTGCTCTTCCAAAGCACAGCTCTGTAGCCTCACCAGTGTGCTCTTCCAAAGCACAGCTCTGTAGCCTCACCAGTGTGCTCTTCCAAAGCACAGCTCTGTAGCCTCACCAGTGTGCTCTTCCAAAGCACAGCTCTGTAGCCTCACCAGTGTGCTCTTCCAAAGCACAGCTCTGTAGCCTCACCAGTGTGCTCTTCCAAAGCACAGCTCTGTAGCCTCACCAGTGTGCTCTTCCAAAGCACAGCTCTGTAGCCTCACCAGTGTGCTCTTCCAAAGCACAGCTCTGTAGCCTCACCAGTGTGCTCTTCCAAAGCACAGCTCTGTAGCCTCACCAGTGTGCTCTTCCAAAGCACAGCTCTGTAGCCTCACCAGTGTGCTCTTCCAAAGCACAGCTCTGTAGCCTCACCAGTGTGCTCTTCCAAAGCACAGCTCTGTAGCCTCACCAGTGTGCTCTTCCAAAGCACAGCTCTGTAGCCGGGCTCCAGGCTTCAGTGCAGGGCAGTGAGCCTCCAGCAGGACAGCCTCCCCAGGCAGCAGGCCTGGCAGCAGCTGAGCCACTCTGCTCCACACTTCCTCTCTGCTGCTCTGGGGCAAATAAACAGCTGCTGCTGCTGCTTGGCCCACAAACCTGCCGCCGCTGCACTTCAGAACCACCTGCATCAGGGCGAGGCAAAGCGTCAGAACGAGGCAAAGCGTCAGAACAAACCATTTCAATGTCATCATTACACTGATTTGATAAACCTGTAGCTTTACAACATTTGATTGCTGGAGGGAAACGGATGATGTTGAAAACAACCAAGGGTACTGTAATTAAACAGCTTTTTTGTGTATTTGTCCTTATTTTAAAGTCAGTAATGTTGCTTTTACTTAAGTACATTTTAAAACATTTTTGAAGTATTCTTTTAATGTTACAATTAAAATAATCTAGTTTGAAGGTGGTCGGACACACCTTGTCTGAGTGCCTCAGAGCCTCGGAATCCAGGAAGGAGTCCACCTTGTTTCTGATGGAGTTCAGGCCGTCCTTCACGGTCGCTCCCAGGTGCACCAGCTCCAGCCCGCCCATGGTGCCTTCCTCCAGCACCGGGTGTCCCGAGGGCACCAGCAGGGCCAGGGTTGGCGGGGTATGAATCTTAGCTTTCTGCAGCAGGAAGCGTGCGGTCAGAACGTCGCCCCAAAACCTCCCGAGGGATCCAGAAGTTCCCATCGGGCAGTCCGCGTCACGGGTCACTTCCTCCGCAGAGTACGGGTCACATGAAAGGAAGTAGGTGACCACGCGAGGCGGGTTGAAGCTAGTGAGGAAGGTGCGGCCCCCGAGGTCAAAGGTCACAGCCTTGTGGACCAGGAGGGAGGAAGAGGAGCACGAGAGCCAGGAGGGAGAGAGGCACAGCAGGGCATCTCCTGGAGGAAGGGGGGTGAGAAAGAGACACTCTTGGAGATCCTGCACGGTTTCTCTCGGGTCATGCAAAGTTCAGCATTGAGTGGAATGTGAAGCTCTTGGCACTCACTGTCAATGCACATGTGCACATAATACTAAAGTCTCTAAGGCTACGTTCACACTGCAAATCTTAGTGCTCAATTCTGATTTATTGGTCAGATCAGATTTTTTTTGTTTGGCTGTTCACACTACCGTTTAAATGTGGCCAATATCAGATTCCAGTGTGAACTGCTCACTGTCCTGAACTGATCCGCAAGTCCCGCAAAAGAACAATAACAAAGACGCAACAGTAGATTTATCATCCAAAACCTGGTCAAGTTCACTGTAAAACATGCAGGTGATGCGACCACGATTGCATCATTGGTTTAGCTTCTTTAAACCTGGCATTATAAGGCTCTCTGACATTGCAGCCACATTCAGCCATTTCTTTCTTTATACTTTCAAACACAGACCGGTTACTATTAGGGGTGTGAAAAAATAATCGATTATAAGATGCATCGCGATGCGGACGTGCACGATTCTGCATCGATTCACAAATGTCAAAAATCGATTATTTAAAAAATATATATTTTTATTTTTTATTTTTTTAATAATCAAATATAATGGAAGTATATGCAGTTGTTTATTTTAATTATGGATCATAATACAATACAATTCCAAATGCACTTTTATTTTAAAAGTAGCCACACAGTGAGAAAAAATAAATCATGTATTGTGGAAAAAAGTGATGCATCAATTTAAGATGCATCGAGATCATAGACATCGAGATGCATCGAGATGCATCGATAATCGTAATCGAATTGAATCGTAGCCCTCTGAATCGTAATCGAATCGAATCGTGAGGCCAGTGAAGATTCACAGCCCTAGTTACTATATGACCCCTCAAGTGGCACCCCAAATACTGCCTCTCCACTGACTACCTCCATATTTGCATTCACCGAGTGACTCCGGCCAGTGCAGAATTGTGACGAATGTCCATCTAGTGTGATGTAAAAGTCGCATGAATTCTGATACAGGTCACATGACTGTTCAGACTGAGGTTGCATTTAAAGAAAATCTGACCTGTATCTGATTTAGAACCACATATTAAAGTAACCCAAATCAGAATTGAAAAGATTAGATTCTGTCTGTTATTGTCCATCACTAAAGGGGGGACTATGGATCTGTGGTCGTGCACGTGACTCGTGACACGAGGGAGCAGGGAGGGAGGTGGTCGTGCACGTGACTCGTGACACGAGGGAGCAGCGAGGGAGGTGGTTGTGCACGTGACTCGTGACACGAGGGAGCAGCGAGGGAGGTGGTCGTGCACGTGACTCGTGACACGAGGGAGCAGCGAGGGAGGTGGTCGTGCACGTGACACGTGACACGAGGGAGCAGCGAGGGAGGTGGTCGTGCACGTGACACGTGACACGAGGGAGCAGCGAGGGAGGTGGTCGTGCACGTGACTCGTGACACGTGACACGAGGGCCGAGAGGTTCGGGAACACAGAGACTCAGGTCGAATAGGAGAGCGAGGCGCCCGGAGGGACATTGAGGAGGGCGCGGCCCCCCGAGTCTGGAATTTGTGAGAGGCAGCAATGTGCATCCAGTCTGCCGGAAAGCCATTAGAAGAAGAAGACTGATGACAAAATATCGACTTGAGAGAAAAAAAGGCCAGCACTCAAAAAGGTCATTTAGGCGTTTTAGATAGTTAGCTTGAAGTTGTACAGCAGCACGATTTATCATTGCTGTTGTTTGAAGAAATCGACTTGAGCCAGAAAAACTCAGGTTGAGCGTGCGAAGCCACAGGGCCCGGTGTCATCCATCAGAAATGTGTGAGTTGGCAACCCTGAGCTAGAGCATACAACTTTTACATATAAATAAACGTCCGTTACATTGAAGCCATTGCCAAGCGAGTTCCCACAATTCTGATTAAACAGAATCAGAACCGCATAACTCTCTGTATTCCACTGTAGACAGGAGTTTTCATTCTGCTGTCTGTGTCGACATTCCTGCGCTGGCCTGGAGCATGCAAATTTCCGGTTAGCCTTCTGCTAACTTGAATAAAGGATAAATAATTCAGTCGTGCAGCTCTTCTTGAGCTTTTTTTTTTTGTCATTTTTATTTTCAAAGAGTTATACACACACATTTGACAACAACAATGACAACAACCAAAAAACAAGACAATCACAAAGACAACAGAGGTGTTAACAGAGGTACGCATGGGATAATGAGCTCACGAGTTTAGGCCAGTCAGGTTACATTTGGTCGGGGGTCCAGTCTTGGATCAGTTGGCTCACCTTTGCCCACTCAGAATGTCCCTCTTTGTATAGCTCCACTAGGTGAAAGCTCTTCTAGACCTTTCAAATGTTATTAGAACCAATGGTCAAATTCTGAAACAAGTAATTTTGCTGTGTGACGCTCAATACTATTTACCCACTGGGTTACAGCCAGTATGGAGTAGGCTACGGCGTAGCCTATGACAAATGCTGTATTCACGTGTTGCTCGGATTGTCCCATTTCGCGTGTTGGGAAGTTGTTCTTCCTCGGTGTGTTCATAAGATTTCAAATTGTAACAACATGGATGCTACAGAGAGGATGTGATGTATTATATTGCTCAGAGCATTCAAGCAACACGGGGACACCTCGCCATTCCGAAGTGTCGGCATTCCGATCATTGACTTCTATGCTTTCGGAGAGGCGGCCCTTTTTTATCTCCAAAAAATGTTTCGCCGAGAGGTTAGGTTAGGCTTAGGCGTGGGGGGTGGGAGAGGTTAGGTTTAGGGTTAGGGTCTGGGGGAGGGTTCTTTCGCAATGGCGAGGTTAGGGTTAGAATTTTGTCGGAATGCCGGTATTTCGGAGTGCCGACATTTCGGAATGCCGAGGTGTCCCCAAGCAACACAATGGCTGTTTCCAGTTTTTGCGTGACAACAAAGAGCAAAGGAAGCGATCGGGGACTCATTTTCCTGACACCACATGAATGCAGCGCATGTTCCTTTGCTGGCAGAAGTGCAGGTGGGGGGTGATGACAAAGGTTCTGCACTACAAAAGTTAAGTTAGTTATTTTACTGAGACTGAAACAATTTTCTGTATGTATTTTCTGCCGTCTTCCTTCCCAACACACTTGCACATGCACACACATACTCGCGTCTCGCACTGATACTCAACATACCTCTCTCTCTCTCTCTCTCTCTCTCTCTCTCTCTCTCTCTCTCTCTCTCTGAAGCCCTTTTCCCACATGCGCTTTGTACCGCAAAATGACCGGTATGTGGTCTAATGCCTGCATGTGAGAAAGGCGCCGTGCCGGTATAAGCGCGACCCCGTCGTCCCCGACATTTCACCAGTCTCTAGCCAGTCAGAAGAGCGGTATGCTTTTAAGGAGACGCAAGTGGAAACGGGTCCAGTCATTTTCCGCGACAGCGGTCCTTCAATCATGGGCGAGGAGTAGCCTACACACGTTGCTTATTAATGTTCCAGCGGGCATAATCTAATCATTCGCGCACATTAAAGCAAACTGGCGAAATGATCTTGTGATAGCCTAATAAGAGCAGTATGTCAGCTTGCTGATTTCCGAAGGCATTTTCCGCTATCAGTGGGCTGTGACTTCGTGGACCAGGTTGCAATGCACACAGTAGACAGTCCAACACCAAATACACAGCTGATTGTTCGATATTCCCCTGGTGTTGCGTACCACAAAGGACTATTGCCAGTCGCAAACGCGCTTCCAGTGGTTTTCGCCACCGGGTGATCTTGCGTGCGGGTCGGACCAGACTCAGCACGTAATACCGGGACATGCGAAAATGACGCTTCCATTCCACGTCGTCAAAATTGTTCAGAGCATCTTCCCAAAATAAATTCCCTCCTGGTCTCTCTCGCTTCCAGACGGCTCTAGTCTCACGCAGCAGCGCAGAGGTACATAATCATCAGTCATGATCTGTCCCCGGTTTAGTCTATCTTCATATTCTGCGCGACACTCTCATGGGCGAGGTGTACACACGTTGCTTAATGTTAAACAAGCAAACTTATTTCACCATTCGGAGTTTTGCCGACACGTCACTCCCCACCCGCTCTGCAGTGCCGCCCCCCCCCCCCCCCCCCCCATACAGGCAATTTCGCTGATAGATTCCCACATGCCAGAGGAGAGGTGTGAAGGGAAATGTCCGATATTGACTTACAGGTAATTTTCCGGTACGCATGTGGGAAAACGGCTTGAGGGATGTCGGGTGCAGACCCAACAGGGGCAGTTTGGAGAAGGACAGGCCGTGCGTGGTACTTCTCAGCTCCAGCTGCCCGGCAGCCGGCTCCGGTCGGCCCACGGCTCAGGTGCTCCCTGTCCAGAGCGACGCGCCTCCTCCCCCTCTCCCCCCACCCCCCTGCTCCTCCTCCCACCTCCCCTTCGGCCTCCCTCCATCGTCGGCCCAGCATCGCCCCTCGGCCGGCGGCTACGCACAGACCCTGCTCTCCCCAGGCTCCAACCCCGCGCGCACCCTGACCTCGCCTCGCACCACCCGGCCTACCCCCCTCTGCCCCGAGGATATGGCCAAGCCAGGGTTGGGCGGTGTGGGGATGGCCGTGCGGCTGGAGAGCCTGTTCCCAGGGCTGAGCGTGGACGGTTCGCCCTCCTCCTCACCCCGCGGCCTGATGGTGGAGACCAGCTCCGCCCTCACCTCCACCTCCAACAGCCTCCACCACGTCTCCCACCCTCCGCTCCACTTCCACCTCTCCTCCTCGTCGTCGCCCTCGCCCTCCGGATACTACTCCTACCCGTCTGCCTCCATGTCCTCCTCCACCTTCCCTTCCTACTCCTCCTCCTCCTCCGCAAAGTCCACCTCCCAGCCCGGGAGCTCCTCTAGCGGTGGAGGCTTTGTGGGCATGGCGTCCGTGAGCAGCGTCCCTGTGGCAGGAATCCCCGGCAACTCCTACTGCCCGCCCCATCCCGCCTCCAGCTGCTCCCCCTGCTCCTCTTCCTCCTCCTCCTCCTCCTCGCTGGACGGCCCTGTCTCCTCTGTGTGCGTGTGCAGCTCGTGTGGCTGCCGGGGGAACTGCGGGGCCTACGGGGCACTGCCTGGGTACGCGGCGGCCGGCTACCTGCAGCCCTTTCCGGCCGGCCCGTCGCTCTTCACGCTGGGCCCCCATCTCCACTTCAGCCCGCTGATCGCCAGCTCCAGCGCCGCCACAGGCACGGGCGCAGCGCCGTTCTCCTACCCCATGGTGGCGCCACCGCCCCTGTACCGCCATAGCCCCGTGTCACACGACCAGCAGCACTTCGGCTTCTACCAGCCCGATGGCATGGTGGGAAATGGAGGGCAAAAACGGGCAGCGGGGAACCTGTCCTGTTATAACTTTGGTGCCAATGGACACAGAGCAGACGACTGCAAACAGCCACCCATGCATTCAATACAGCAAGGTGAGTGAATGAATCCATTTGACTCTCATTTCAAGACACAGTAAGACCCATTTATTACATCAATTCTTATTCTTACTGTCTTTTTTTTTACAAGGTGGGCAGCAGAAATATTGCAATAGTCTACACAAAGTTGATGCCCATTCTCAGTCAATATATGAATCATAACTGCTGCTTTCTAAAGAGTAGCATGCACAAAAAATGCCTTAAAGGAACACTCTGCCCATTTTCAACCAGCTTTGTATCATTAGAACATCAGTAGTATATCAGAAAACTGTAAACGGTTTTGAAGTCTGTCATTTAATTTGACAGTTATTGAGTGTTAAAGTGTCACTGGTCCACACTAACTCAAATTAATAACTCATGAACTCAAATCAACTCTCAATAACTGTCAAACTAGATGAATGATGAATAGTTTGACAGTTATTGAGAGTTGATTTGAGTTAATGAGTTATTAATTTGAGACAGTGATGTCACTGGTCCACACTTTAACACTCAATAACTGTCAAATTAAATGACAGACTTCAAAACTGTTTACAGTTTTCTGATATACTACTGATGTTCTAATGATACAAAGCTGGTTGAAAATGGGCGGAGTGTTCCTTTAATATGACAATTGTCAAAAAAGACAACATTGCTATAGCTTCATAACCACAACTTGATCTCTCTGCTGTGTTTTGCAGTGACGTTTCGACTGAAATATGCTCCTCACTCTGACAATAAGGACTCTGCGGACTAACTAGCAGAAACACCAGGGGGATTTGAACTGACACTCCTGGCTCCACTGTAGCCGGTGTCTTTCCACCTGGCAGCAGCCGCAGAGCTGAAAAGGAGAGATCTGACGTCCGCTTCTCTACGTTTCACACACAAGGCTCGTTGATTTGAACACGAAGACCTTTTCTATCCTTTGTAAATCGTAACTCTCAAACCTTAGAGAGCCTTCACTGGTAGATACAGGATTCTGAGAGTAGCGGAAAGTATGCAGGGAGAGGCGTTCCTTGTATAGAGTACTTATTATGAAGGGATAGGAGGAAGACGAGGAATAGGAAACAGATGTGGAAGAGGAGCAGAGAGGGACGACAGAGTACATAAACTGGACATTTATTAGCTTTCATCCTTGCTCAGATCTCCAACCCAGATCACAAGCAGAGGTTTCGGATGCTGAGTGATACGTGGTTCATCTCGGAGACAAAGCTGGAACTCTGTCTCATCTACAGCGCTAACACTACACAGCGCTAACACTACAGCGCTAACCCTATAGCGCTAACACTACACAGCGCTATCCCTATAGCGCTAACACTATAGCGCTAACACTACAGCGCTAACACTATAGCGCTAACACTACACAGTGAACAGAAGCACGAGCAGTGGCACAGACAGTCAGTCCCGTCTGACCGGAGAATGAGAATGACTAGGAAAGGCACAAGTCTCTCTAGCTTCCCGGCCAAATGAATGTCTGACAGTCATTTGTCTGTGCGTGTTTATGTAGATGGAAATGCCTATTTTATCCATCCTTAGTCTGGAGGTATTTGTAGTGTTTTGGACAGTTCTCAAACCAAAGACGTTGTGTGTGCATCCAGTATCCCCTTCATCTACTGGAGTTTTTTTTTCTACATGTCATAAAATACAGTATCAAACCCTGTTTACAACAATCCAGAGGAGCTCTTCCCCAATTATATCCTGGTAAACCATCCAGATCACGTAAACTCACATTTTATTTAGTTCCGTGGAGCCAAACAGAATGTGAGACCACAATTATGATTAAATTATGATTACAAGTATAATCATTACAATGGCATGTATACACCTTTTCCTGTTCACCAAGTTTCTGAGTCCAGCGTGAAGCTCCAGTTATTCTTCCTTTTTGTTGAACACTAGAGGAAAGGTGTTATTTTCCAGTCAAGACAGGTTTTTTTGGGAAGAGTAGAAGTACAGTTGGGTAAAAAAATAAAAGTACTGATTCAACTTGTTTACTCAAGTAAAAGTAAAAAAAAAAAAAGTACAGGCTCTGAAATGTAATAAACAACTTGACTCTTTTGACCATCAGATATAGCTCAGCAAGAGCTTTCCAATCACAGCTAATACTCATTTTTGTCCAAAAAAGTCACTTGCACCCTTTTAACCCTTGACATGTCCTGTTCCGATGGATGATTGTCTCTCCTCCTTGGAGAACAGTGGGAAACTATAAACAATTGTAAAAATGGGGATCGTAGATGTACCAGCCACCTTCTAATAAAGTCTGCCAACAGTCCCTGGGATGGAACCGGTCACCTTTTGGTTATTATTCAGCCATCTACCTCTGGGCCAACCTGATGAGTGCCAAACACTGCTCCTCTGTGCCAAGGCAATCGGGTCGGGCAGTGATATCAGGACACACTACATATTCTCTGCATTTGACATGGAAGTCGAACTGAGAAAACGGAACTTGAGAGAACCACGTTCTTGTGTCTCGTCTGATCCTTGTTCTTCTGTGAACCTTATATAGCCTGCAACCGCGCTGGAAGTGGGGAGCTGCCGGGGCTGCAGCCCCCCCTGGTGGCGGCCTCAGCCCCTGCACCTTCCTGACGCAGCCCCCCCCAGCAGCCCCACCCTCATTTGGCGAAACTTCAGTGACTGTCACAGGCATCTCTCTCTCTCTCTCTCTCTCTCTCCCCTCATTTCCCCGTGGGTGCTCTGCTCTGGGCTCTAGGCTGTGGCTGGGCGGGGTCGAGTCTCTTTACATTGATTTGATAGCAAACTCCACCCACCCGAGGCCCGCTGGCGGCCCCGGGTTACAAAACGAGTTGATCAAAACATAGCCCAATCTGATTGGCTGCATGAGTCAGTGCACTCTATGTGACCCTGCTGACGTAGTGAGTAAACACACTTGTGCATTGAGTGGTATCAGAGAGAGAGTGACAGACTGACACATCTCAACACAAGTAGCCAAAACAAAATGAGGAGATTTTTGGTCACAAAACCTAGTGCGTTTTCCACCACCACCAGTGCAACCGTGACGAGTAGCCTACGACTTCCAGTTCCAGGTGAGGTGTAGTGGTGTATGTTATAATGTTGGTTAAAACCATAGACTGTAAATATAAGGTCTAAACTGCAATGGTCCCCTCCTTTCAGACCATTAAGTATTTATACTGCTGGCTCCTGTCAGGACATAGGACACACACACACACACACACACACACACACACGCACAGAGCAGAGAGAGAGAGAGAGAGAGAGACACACACACACACACGCACACACGCACAGAGCAGAGAGAGAGAGAGAGCGAGAGAGAGACACACACACACACACACACACACACGCACAGAGCAGAGAGAGAGAGAGAGCGAGAGAGAGACACACACACACACACACACAGAGACAGAAAAAGAGAGAAATATTTTGTGAGCTTATGCTGCCGCTTGGTGTTCAAGTTGCAGATTACAGATCATTTGAAGGCGAGAGAGCATGAGTTGTCCAGCACCACTGACACCACATAGCCTTTATGGAACTAGTCTGAATCATATAAGCCGATGTAAAAATGGACATCATGATATATTATAGACTCAGGAGAAGAAAAGTTCTTCACATTCCCATTTTCATGCCAAGGACACCCAGCCAGTTGTGTTTTAAGAGCCTTGAAGGACTATAATGTGGAGTCATCATGTTTCAATATATATTAATTAAGGGGCTTTATTGTGGCAGTATTAACATATAAAACAATCCATGTTGTTTTGCTTTAGAACATACAAACATTCAACATTTTCACTTCACAAAGTTCATAAGGCTTGGTTGTCCCAGAAGGGGGGTCATACCACTGGAAAACTTGCTTGTTTTCAGTTAAGTTTTTTCTTTCTTTTTCTGATTCTTCTTAAGTTTTCTCCCAGAGTTGCTTATTAAAAGAGACTGAATGACAACAAAACAATTAGTTTGACTAACCAGTAAACCAACAAAGTGACCGTGCAACAGAATATACATGCCCATATAACACTGAAATAATCTACTAACATCTTATTTTCCTCTTATACTGTACCATGTGATGTCCAATACATTTGCATACCTGAGTTCAAATATTTAAAATCTTAAATAAATGAATTAAAATCAGTATTTGCTTAACGATTTTAGAAATCCTGCTTTCCCACTCTCTGGGTCCATAGACCCATCTGTAAAAAAAAAAAAAAAAATCTACATAAGATCCCATTCATGTAAGGGCTGTATTTTTGAGGATATCTCACTTTTCTCATAAAAAAATAAATAAAAAATAAATAAAAAATAATTAAATAAATAAATAGATAGATAAATAAATAGATAGATAAATAAGATCAATGTCCCAGTCTTGCATTACCCAAAAGGGTACTGATACCCAGCATGTTTGCTTTGAAATGCTTTCCTGATCCAATCTCAGTTTTCTGCCCTACTGATTTACACGGTCAAAAAAACGTTTGCTTTTGATCTTGCCCACAGAATCTGCCCCTTGCAAAAGACACCTAGCTGGGAAGTTTGATTAGAGCCATTTAGTTTTGACAAGTACTGAAGTCCTCATTTAATACGCCTCAAGCATAAGGGCATTTCTCCCATTTCAACCAGCAGTGCAGGAAGTAGGGAGGTCTTAAAAGCCTCACCACCACAGAGTCTCAAAGCCTTGGTCTGCAGAACATCTAACTTCCCTAGCAATGATTTGGCCGCAGAGCAATGCACAAAACATCCATAGTCAATCTCAGATCTGATCATTGCCTGATATGTTAGATGCATGGTCTCCCTCTTGGCCCCCCAATCACACCCGCCCAGACTTCTCAAGAGTGGTGCTAAAAAAACCATAACAATCATAATGGTACTTCAAAATCCTGCCCTAAAGTCTTCCATCATAGTCACAAATCAAAAAAACACCCAAAAATACAAACATTTACACAAAATAGAAACAGTCATGACAGTGAACACAATATGCTCACAGGCCACATTAAGCCTACTAAACTATTCCTTCACCTTACTCCAGAGATGAGCGTGGACTAAACACTACATGACATAGAAACGCACAGGCGAGGCAATTGACTTATCCCGATTTTTGAAGGGGAAATAGATATAATGAGTAAAATTGAGTGTTTCTCCAAGTCTGAGTGCTCGCTCTCGTCTGGTCTCTCCCCAGCTGAACTACCTGGAACCCGCCACGTGTTGTGTCCTCATCCTATTCCTGTTCGACCTGCCATAACAGGTGTTATACCAAGTTATGCATCCCTGCCAAGAATTGCATCCCCATCATATTTTGGGGCTGTTTTAACTTAAAAACAGGGATGCAAATCTCAGCAGGTACAAACCGCCGAGACTTGCATCCCCCTCCATAAAGCCAGGAGAGACCCCAGGCCTCGAGGTCACCTACCGGATTTCAAGCACCAAAGTCGGCCTCCATGAGCCAGAAGAGAGCCCCAAGCATGGAAGTCACCTCGATCTGGACTTTAAGCATCAAAGTCGGTCTCCATGAGCCAGCCTGGGGGTCACATCTACCCAGACAACAGGGCCGTAGGTATAGACAGTGCAGGCAGTGCGGTTGCACTGGCGGCCCTGGGTAGAAAGGGGCCCCTTTACAGAACAGGCTCCCTCCATCAACATATTGGGGAATGTAATTATATTATAATTTGTCAGATTAAATATGAGGGATCAGCCGAGCAGCATTTTGGTAAACAAACCGCGTCACTGGGTGGCAATGGCAATGGAACCCTATGGAGCCCAAGTGGCGCGAGGCTTGAGTGGCTGACTCTAGCCAGTTAACTCTGTTTACATTTTAAAAACTGTGACAGTTCACACAACTTTAACACGACATGCATATTATACATCAAACTCTTGGGGTACTTCTGCTCTCACTCAGAATGTCAAAATATAAGCGATGTGATGTATAGTTTTTGAGATATTAACGTTTGTTTGACACAACTCATACTATTAACTGCCGCGGGGTTCCACATTTCTGGGTGTCAAGTGACGTCACGCTGATCCCTCATATATTTGTAGTAGTTGCTTTTTAGGTTTTAATAAGTATTTTGAATGTTATAAACATTAATGTCACATAAAACCAGAGATTAATGATGTGATAAAACTTTGGTTCCTGCCGTCCTTCCGCCTTCTCTCTTTGTGATTGGCTAAGAGCCAGGTGACGCAAGGTTAGTGATTGGCTGTGAAGTAGCGTTAGTTATCAGAATCAGAAAAACTTTAATGATCCCCGAGGGGAAATTGTGACATGCTACAGTTGCTCATACTCAGACATGAAAATACCAACAGATCACCTAAATAACAGCAAACATCAAACATTATCAGGCATGAAAATATCAAACAAACCACCATATCTAAATAAACAGCAAACATCAACATTCTCGGAGACATAGGACTGTTCCGTACAGTGATAATCAATAAAATAGCATCCAATATAAGTTATATATATATAACTACATGTTACATGCTGTACAGCAAGAATCTGCTGGAGTGTGCAGAAACCAAATTGATTTGATGTTTTCGTGGACATTTGAATATCACCCTTTGTGGCATATTATGTGTAATGTACTGTATATGACTTTGACATCAAATTATTCCAAAATGCTGCAGTAGAACCACTTGCAAATCATTGTGTAGGTAGACTGGGGGGTAATGAGCAAGAATCTGGTGGAGTTTGCAGAAAACAATTTGATTTGATGTTTTCATGGACATTTGAATATCAGCCTATGTAAAGAGGGCTATTATAGCGCCACCATGAGGTCAGTCTGACATAGATACTGTAACGGCACAGGCGAGGCCTGTGCGCGAACCCGGGTCTCCAACTTACAAGCCCAACACGTTAACCATCAAGCTAAAGCATAGACTGTAAAAATATGGACGTCGTTACCCCATTGAATTTCTTCTTCTGAATTGAGTTCAAGTCATAAACGAACTGGACGTTGCCATTTTGGTTTTAGTGCGAAGGTGGGGGTTGAGAGGGTGGAGCGTGAGATGAGCACCGATTAGCATAACCTATGGGGGTGATCTTACGCGGTGACAAACACGCCCACGCCAGTGCAAACACGCCCACGCCGTGGGCGTGTTTGTCACACGCCAGTTCTCTTCAAGCTAACTGAAGCTAGGTCAGACTGCTAGCAAGCTAGCTAACAGGCTACATCCACTTCTGTTCTCCTTGCTCCGGTCGGGCCCGTGAGGAGGTGAAGAGTCGTCGTTCCACATTCACGTTACGTTGAGGTAGGCTAAATTAACACTAAACTACAATAAAAGTTTAACCAAAGATTGATCTGATATTGATATTATCGCTATTATAATGTACTAAGCATATAGTGGGCAATTGCAGAATTATGGCCAGATATTAGCTAGTGAAACAATATTAACGTGATTGTGAATCAATGTATAACCACCCCATTATGTCACTTTTTCACGTCATTCCCTGAAGCATACATTGTATTTTTTTTTTTACCCCTACAGCAGCGTTTATCTTGGGTGAGTGTGGCATTGTGGCGTGCTGCAAGGTCTTGTGGATCTCCTTCAAGTGGACTGGTCTTCTGTCTCTCGTCCAGCAGCTGCAGATGTCATCATTATCCACGTTATTGATGATTATTTATAAAAAATCTCATTGTGTAAATATTTTGTGAACACACCAATAGTTAGAGAAGGAAACCTCTCTTTGCATTTTATTTAGTTTTGTGTTTTAATAAAAGTACTTGTGATATCTCACGTGGCTTTGATAAATCATTGCAAATTTAGCCCAATTTGTAGAAAATGCAGATGTGAACAGCTAGGTTTAATGACAAATATGGAATATCACCCAAGGAAATACCACGGTTTAATGCCAACAGATAAACCATACAGATTTGTTGTAATTGTGAACACAAATAAGGGAGCAGAGACATGGTTTTCAAGTATAACACAATGTACAACTTTTATTCAAAGACAGGATTTAAAAATATAGGTCACTTGTATTCACTTCAGACAAGACAGGACACTACGTTCAAGTCTGAAATTTACCTAGATTTGCTATAAGAATTGACATTTCAGCTTGTCACCTGATGTCACTATTAATGGACAGTACAGTAGTAAAGATTTTGAACATTTTGATTAATCAATCCAAGTCAGAAACAACATGTGCTGTGAGCCTTTTATAATTCAAAAACCTTACTTCCAACAATTAACTAGCCTGCACTAACTACTGCACAGTAACGTGTACAAATATTGAATGCAACAGTCTCGTTCTGGAGCGAACCCCTCAGCTGAATTCACGTTGGAATATGATATCAAGGCTTGATACTCATACAGCAGTGTGGATCTTAACATCTAGCTAGGTTGCATCTGGAATATGATCTGGATTATGTATAATATACAGTATAACACTACGCTCAGATTCAGATTCAGATTCATTTATTTAAAGAATGGGACTTTACACATTGATGAACAGTACAGCCGTACAGTAAATATGTCAGGTTGTAGCCCAAGGGCTAGTTTCCACCTGTAGTCCCATGGCAGGTTGGTGTAATCATGAAAGCGAAAGAAAAATTAATAATACAACAAAGATTAAAAGTACAGAAAGTTAGTAAAACCAAAAATGATTAAAACACACAGTTAATAATACCAAAAAAAAATTAATAGTATAAAAGGTTAGTAAAACCTAAAATAAATAAAATAAATAAAACACACAGAGCATGCTGCAAAACATGGCAAATGTTAATTGTGATCACATTGTTGGTTTGATCTGAGCCATATTTTCAACTGGCCTTTGAAGGTGGCGAGACTCGGGCATTCTCTGATCGAGGGAGGTAGATTATTCCAGAGAGTGCTTCCCATGAAGGATAGGGTCCTCTGACTAAAGGAGGTTTTTCTAAAGGGGACCTCACAGACCTTGTTCGTAATGGCCCGGGTGACACGGGTCGAATTGGCGGTCGCACGATATTTAATAAAGTCAGCAAGAGGAGGCGGCGCCAGTCCATGTAGAACTTTGTATATTAGACAGGCAGAGGTGAAATTTCTAAAGTTCTCAAAACTTAGCATGCCATATTTACGTATGATATGGCAGTGGTGATGAGAAAAGGGTTTTTTATCTAGTATTTTCAGAGCTTTTTTATAGAGTAGTTCGGCTGGTTTGAGGATGGTTACTCCTGTCAGCGACCAGCTAGTTATACAATAGTTCAGATGCGAAAGGATCATTGAGTGTAAAAATAAAAACGCAGCGTCTGTGGACAGACAGCTCCTTATTTGTCTGAAATTATACAGGTGGAATTTAATTTTTTTGGAGATCATTTTAATGTGATTGCTGAACGTTAAATTGGAGTCCAGCATCACGCCTAAGTATTTAAACTCGTTAACTACTGATAATTCCTCTGACCCCAGGAAAACATTGGAGCACGAAGGTGCAATGTTTTTTTTAGAAAAGAACATACAAACGGTTTTTTTTGCATTCAGCACGAGACAAGATTTAGTTAGCCATGCCTGAATATGAGAGAGAGCTGAAGATAGGACACGTGCCGCCTCCACTGGGTTTTTAGCCCTTGTGAAAATAACTGTGTCGTCAGCATAAAGCTGGACATCTACATTAAAACAGTAATCTGGAAGATCATTAATATACAGGGAAAAGAAAATTGGGCCCAAAATTGACCCTTGGGGGACCCCTACTGGACAGCTCAGGTAAGGGGAGCTGACACCGCCAACCACAGTGCACTGCTCCCGGTGAGACAGATATGATTCAACCCACTTAATGGCCCCAGCAGAAAAATTGAAGCTGGACAATTTAGAGAGGAGCACACTGTGGTTGACGGTGTCGAATGCCCTCTTAAGATCGAGGAACACAGCTCCCACACAACCATCCCTGTCCAAGGAGCCTTTTATTTTCTCCAAGAGCAGGACCAAAGCAGAGTCAGTTGAGTGGTGTGGACGAAAACCAAACTGCATGGGGTGCAAGGGGGTCTGGCTCGTCTCAAGAAATTCTATAAGTTGTTTAGCGACCCATTTTTCAATGATTTTAGAGATTATCGGTAAAATACTGATGGGTCTGAAGTTGTTCATGTCAGATTTATCACCAGCTTTGTAGATTGGGGTAACTGAGGCCAGTTTCCATGCCTTTGGGACGGTTGAGTACTTAATGGATAAATTAACTAGATGCATAATAGGTGGCGCTAATGTCTCTTTATTTAATTTCAAGAAGCTGGTGTTAAGACCATAAACATCTTTAGCCTTAGAGCTGTTCAAAGCACTAATTATGTCAATGACCTCAGGTACAGAGATTTCCTGGATGGTAAAAATTGGTACTCCATTGACTGTAGGGTTATTCACCATATTTACAGAACATGTGGATACGCCAAACTGTTTCGAGATGTCATCAATAGATTTTATGAAGAAGGTGTTGAGTTTTTCAGCCAAGGTGACAGGGTTGCTCACCAGCCGGTTGTCGACATTTAATTCCATAGCTTTAGTGTCCTGTTTCATTTGTTTACCTGTCAATTTGCTAATATTTTGCCAGATCTTTTTGCTATTCCCCCTTGCACTTTCCATAACAGTAACAAAAAAGTTGGCTTTAGCCTTCCTTAATTCAGCAATCACCTTATTTCTAGCTGAGACAAACAATTGTCGGTCAGTGCCTAGCCCAGTTGTAATTGACTTTTTAAGCAATAGGTCCCTGACTTTCATCAGTTTCAAACACGACGAGTTGAGCCAGGGGAGGGAGGTTGAGTTCCTCCTCCTATGGCTCCCTCGTCTGGAGAAACCGAGGATTACATCCTTCAACCTAGAATGAAACATATCGCTGCTGATGTCTGCATCATCACACGTGGTGAGATTATCCCACTCAATATCTTTTAGAGCTCTTGCCAGATTTTGTTCTTCGTTTTTAGGGACAATCATGTTTGTACGGTTATCAGAAGTACTAGAAGTACTAGAGAATGGGTTTTGGAAGCGAGATTTATTAAGTTTTCTGGAGAAGAAAATCGCATTATGGTCCGAGATTCCTGTTAACAGGTTGTGTATTTTAGTAACATTTCTAGGTTTGTTCGAGAAAATTAAGTCAATTTTTGATTGAGATCGATGAGTAATTCTAGTCGGTTGGTCAATTAACTGAGTAAAATTAAAATAATCCATAATTGATTTCAGGCTTTTTCTATCTTTTTTCGCGTCCCAATTTATATTCCAATCTCCAATCAAAATAATTTCTTTTTTGTGGTCACATGATTTAAGGAGCGTCTTGAGATGATCATAAAAATCAATTTTAGCCGAAGGCTTGCGATAGATGCAGACAATCACCAGCGACATTTCATCGGACAGAGAGATATTTACACCAACACATTCTAGACTAAAATCATTGGGCCATATAATCTGGTTGCATTTCAGATGTTCCCTAACATACAAAATTACCCCCCCACCCCTCCCCTGACCCCCCCTATCCCTTCTAAAACTAGTATATCCCGGTAATGAGATAGCAGCTTCTGGTGAGGAGCTAGTTAGCCAAGTTTCAGATATCCCCAGAAAATCAATGTTAGAGTTACATAGCAGGTGTTCTAATTGCTCCCGTTTAGGTAGCATGCTACGGGCATTTAGATGCCCCCCGAACAACCCCCCCTTTTTACATACAGGGTCCCAAATTGTCCTTGCTTGATTTAGTGTCCGAAATATTTTTAAGGATCGATGTCTTTTGATTACAGGGTTTCTGTATTTAGCTAGCTTAGAGGAAAAAGGCAGCCCAGTTCGATGGGCCGCTGCTATGGACCTCTGAGATGCAGGCCGTAGGCCCGTTTGATGGATCGTCTCCGCTGCGCCGCTGGTAGCCAGGGGTAGCGCCGCGATGCAGGCTCCAGCCAGATGGTCTGCCGCCGGCCGCGGGGGCCCAGCCCGCGTCCGTGTTGTAGCTGTCGGATGGTCTGCCGCGTCGGATGTGGCTGGCGTTGCTAAGCTATCGCCAGATGATAGCTCGATGAGGGCCCCAGCCAGATGGTCTGCCGCCGGCCGCGGGGGCCCAGCCCGCGTCCGTGTTGTAGCTGTTGGATGGTCTGGCGCGTCGGATGTGGCTGGCGCTGCTAAGCTATCGCCAGATGATAGCTCGATAAAGGCTCTGGCCGGGTGTTCAGCCGCCGATCGCGGGGGCCCAGCCCGCGACCGTGTTAAGATTGTTGGATGATCAGTCGAGGCTGTCGGATGGACAGCTATGGGCCGCGGGGGCCCAGCCCGCTCCCGTGTTGTAGACGTCGGAGACAGCCGTCCCGTCGTTGTGCTGCTTGGGATCGGGGGTGACGGGCAGTCACTGGCCCCCTGCCGCTGCGCCAATAGGCCCGCTAACGGACCTTCACGGGCCCTGCTGATGGTAGTTGGCAGTAGTAGACCACCACTGGCCTCTCGTACCTGCCCAGCCGACCCTCTGCACGGCGCAGCCGAAGTGCCGCGAGGCAGCCGTAGCTGCGGTAAAGGGCCCGCTAACGGACCTTCACGGGCCCCGCCGATGGTAGTTGGCAATAGCAGACCACCACTGGCCTCTCGTACCTGCTCAGCTGACCCTCTGTACGGCGCAGCCGACGCGCTGCGAGGCAGCAGCAGCTGCGGTAGCGTTAGCCAGGTTAGTGGGGGAGGGCGGCTAATTGGTGGCAGCTGGGAGGCTTGGATAGCCTCATTGATAGCATCCAAACACTGTGGACCGGGATTAATCTCCACGTCGCCTGCCAGTAATACGATAAGCGCCAGATGTAAAAGTCTTAACGTCTTACTGCCTGGGTTGATTTTCTCTCGTGTCGTGGATGGGACTCTTGCTTGTCCGTTGTTCAGGAAAGCGGAGTACAGCAGGTGCTGGCTCCCATGAGCTGGGGAACAGGCTTTCCCGTCGCATTCGATGGGTAAACGTTGTCGTGTTGAGGTTAAAAGTAGACATAATATAAAAACAATAGTTGGTATCCAACCATAGTGTGGAAATACCATCCGTTTAAAAACGCTGAGAAGGTTAGTTGGTGGTTTGGCTGGCACACACGCAGCACCTGCCTTACAGCGTGTGTGCTTGTCGGCCATCTTCTGATACTGAAAAGTGAACTGAACTAGGTCATGACATTCACGTTAACGCTATAGCCTCCAAAAATCTACTGTAGCTAGCTAGCGTCAGCTACTTCTGTAACCACGCTGAAATGCGAGTGCATTAACGTTAATATTTCTAGCTAGGTCAAACACACCTTAACGTTATGAGTGTGGCCGTTTTTGATTAACATTAAGTCCACGATCAAGTCTAGCATTTCGGTATATTCCTACCTCTTAACATCTAGCTAGCTAGGTTGGATCTGGAATATGATATCAAGGCTTGATACATTTGATTGGGCAGTGTGGAGCTTATCTAGCTAGGTTGCATCTGGAATATGATATCAAGCCAGTAATGTCAGTTCTCAGTCGCATTCACGCTAACCTCTTAACGTCTAGCTATAGCTAGGTTACATCTGGATTATGTATAATATACAGTATAATACTACGCTCACTAGGTCATGACATTCACATGTAGCTAGCTAGCGTTAAATAGGTTTATCTGTAACCACGCTGAAATGTGAGGGCATAAACGTTAATATTTCAATTAGGTCAAACACACCTTACCATTATGAGTGCGGCCGTTTTTGATTAACATTAGCGTTAAGTCCATGATCAAATCTAGCATTTCGGTATATTCAGTGTGTGTGTGTGAAAAGGATGTTAGCATGCTAGCATTATTAGCACAGAATGTATACAGTCCATGGTACAACGTTAGCAGTGACCACCGACTTCATTCACTCACCGAAAAAAGTGGAAACCACCTTTCTTTGAGGTACGGTTAATACAACCAACTGCATCGCAAGAAAACATATTTACTGTATAATATTGACAAAAAGACCGCAACACCACAAACGCGACCACCAGGTCAGACAATTAGCCTTTAGCCACAGTAGCCTACCCTTCCTTAAAAATCTCCAAATAGACATCGGCCATCTGGTACAGATTGATGTCACGACCAGTTGTGCCCAGAACGCTTTGTTTCAAATCCCTCGGACCCGTACTGTAATTATCAACGGTTGGTGGTTCGGGTCAGCAGTCCAGATAACTTGCGGTGCAGCTCTGTGGTGCCCGTGGACCGTGATGGCCGTGGAGCAAACAGGCTGTGCTGTGCTGTGGCAGCAGAGCTAACCTCGCGTCACCAGGCTCTTCTCCAGCAGAGCAGCGCTCACTCACTCGGCACGCCTTCAATTATGCATAACTTTAAACCCTTATCAAATGTAAACGGGCAAGTTCCCAAATATATCACCCCCCCACACATGTTATGAAAAGGTGAAATCAGCTATATAGACCAAAACCGTGTTGAGGCCCGGGCTGTAATATGTTTAATTACAGTTAGAAGTGGGGCATTTAATCAGGAACAACGGGACTACTGAGCCCTGCCTCAAGTGACCATTTGAGGAATTACACCTTAAATAAAGACTTCCGCGTCTTCAGGAGAAAGGGGGCGGGTTTGCCCCTTGAGCTAAAGGGACAATCCCTTTAGCTTAGGCTCACTTGCTTGCTCTTATCCTTAGCGACCCAGGATCGCTACACTACCTCCTCCTGTGGGAAGCGCAGCCCCTGCGCTTCAGCTTACTCCCTGCCTTACCAGCTTGGTGCAGCAACTGGCGGACGCTTTCAGCTCCCTCACGCATCCCATCTGGGCATCCCATCCCACTTCTGACACCAATGTAACGGCACAGGCGAGGCCTGGTCGCGAACCCGGGTCTCCAGCTTACAAGCCCAACACGTTAACCATCAAGCTAAAGGGACAATCCCTTTAGCTTAGGCTCACGTGCTTGCTCTTATCCTTAGCGACCCAGGATCGCTACAATACCAAAATGTAATGTCTTTTTCCTTTGTCCATGCTTCACCCTTCCACCAAGTTTCATGAAAATGTGCATATTAGTTTTTCTCTAATTCAAATAAACAGACATACAGACAGACAAATGGCACCACAAACAACCTAATTGACAGAGGTAATTATTAAAAATGTTGTCTTGAAGAACAATAAAGTAGCCTTAATGACAGATGCATTTCAACAGGGGAAAGTGATAAGAAAAACATTAGCTGTGCTGTTTACAACAAGCTCTGTGGCCATTAGTATCTGTTTCTGTGTACGAGGCGTACTTGAAGGCACCATTACCGTACAAAGCGAAGTAGACGCTCAATGGATTTTACGTGCAGATAGCGCGACTCACAGCTTCCCCAAAGCGCGGATGGGAGTCGTGACCGCAGTTGTTGAACCAATGGGCGCTCAGCTTGATGCGTTTCTCGCATGGACTGTATAATATCGTTTCTCGTCATCCTCTGTCATCCGCAGTCGGGCGCAGTTGGTGGGGAGCAACTGCAGCGCCTCGCTCCAAATCTGCGTCGCTTCGCTCTCACGAGAGTTCCGGGGCTCGCAGCAGTCGGGCATTACGCCGGAAGTTCACAAGCGGAAGGGGCGTGTCTTTGTGATTTAAAGGGACTGTTTTGCGGCGAAAGTAGAAGTCAAGAAAATAAGTTTGTTTTGTCGTCAATGATGGACTTCTGCAGTGAACAGGTACGGTTCATTTATAACGTAGCGTCAGTTACATTAGACCAACAATATCAGCTTGTTTTAGCTACTGTGGCTAACGTTAACATTACTTCTGGTTACTTCTACAATTTGATGTTAGCTAGCATTTAGCGTAGCTAACGCTAACGTTAATGCATTTTGGTTCACTGACAGCAGAATTTGGACGACGGTCTTCCGTTAATAGTACAGTACACGGTATTCAAACGTGTTTCAATGCATATTGAAGTTTCAATTTAACCCAATCGGACAGGGTTCCATGTCGCTGTTCCGACCTCCCGCTGGTTCGACCTCTCTCTATTCCGACCTCTCTCTATTCCGACCTCCCGCTAGTCCGACCTATATATACCCTCGACCACCCAATATTCCACAGACAGGCCGCATCTCTCCTCCACTGGAGAACATCCTTTCCCAGCTGTCGCTGTCCATCAGCAGGAGTTCTGAAATGTAGATCAATCATTTTCGGCTGCGTGCATCCAAGCACCGATAGCCGCTAATGGTGACATGAACAGATTCGTTGAGAATTCACGGTAAATGTAAAAGAGCTAGAGAGAGAACTATGTACAGGACTAAAAGACTGCCCGAGCAGGGATTCCACTAGCATTTTTTCTGGCTGGCCAATTGAGCTGGGACATTCCAGAATTCTGGCTTTATAGAATATTTATCGGCCCAGTCAAAATGTAGCCTATTGAAAAAAGATAGATTAATCATTTCTTAAATACATAACATATTATTGTATAATTTTTTAGCAAACGAAATCTTAATTTTAAATCATTTTTTGATTTCCAAATAATTTTTTAACTATTCACTGCGGTCTAAAGGGAGCGAGCTGCAGGCACACTGCTCCTTCTTTAATTAATTAATTCAGTTCGGGTTTGCAGACCCATTAAATAAACAATAAAACACAAAAAAACAAAAGCTATTATCCAATCATCCAACAAACGTATTTTATTATAGTGAATGAACTCCTCACAAACTTTGAGAACTGAGTTTGTCATATATTCCCGTTTAATGATGCCTAAAGAAAGACACTGGCGGGCCTACATTAAATGTCTCTTTGCCTCCAAGAACGTGAAATTAAATAACTTGAAAGATAATCTAAATTAAGAAGTTGCCTACCTGCAACAAGCCAGAGATGAGACGTGCAGTCAGTCAAACTTTATAGCCTATATTTTCTGAAGCGGGTCTATATTGACAACGATGAGAGAGACTGCAGCTGTTGACAGCTATTGACATGCGGCGGGCATTCAACTCGCTTTCAGAATGGACTTATAGCCTACTTCACAAGATGAGAATATTTGCTTTACTTTAAACTGAATGGCAAATGTAATAATATTAGCCTTGTGTTACCTGTAGCCTACATCTGAGAAAGAAATCCCTTGTTGCGTGTTGTGAGCTTTGAGATGATGCCGATAAAGTCTTCAGACAAATAAATGAAAGCTGCCCATTAAATACTCCTCCTTAAATGGCAAATCAACTGAGGTAGGCCTATAGGTTAACCATATTTATGCTGAAATGATGACAATTAATGGCTAAATAAACGAACATAATAATAAGCTTTACAACCTGCAGAGGACTTCTCTGTCGCTGCGAGAATTCTCACAATACGGCCGCGCAGTTTCTTCATGAGTGCTCCATTTTGCGCACAGAATGCCCCGCAATTTGAAGATCAATACACATAACATGTAGACATTAGGTTGAATCCAAATGCAACATGCAGACAAGAACATGCAGCAATATACAGATTTTAGCTCACAAAGGAAAACGTGCAATCTTGTCTGGATTTGCTGCCATTTAGTATGATTGATGTAAACCGAACGTGTGCGTAATAAGATCTCCGTGCCATGGAGAGGTGCATACACACTTGCGCTGTGTATGAGTTCGGCAGGGTGCTGACTGTTGTCAACATAAACAACATCGGGTTTGGGGATGCAGGCAAAGGCATTGCAAGCATAATTGGACCATTCTGGTAAGTAACATTCTTGGATGATTATATATTGCTCCACTAGATGCTCAAATCTGTTGTAGGCTATTGCATCCAACACAATGTCACGGTCATGGCGAGCAATGTACATACAGATTCTTATTAACTACACACACACACACACACACACACACACACACACACACACACACACACACACACACACACACACACACACACACACACACACACACACACACACACGTGGACCCGCGACATAATAAACGATAATAAGAATCATAATAAGAATAAAAACATTATAATAATAATAATAATAATAATAATAACGTAAAAATAATAACAATAACAATGTTAATAATAATGATAACGATAATACTAATAACACAATAATAAAAATAATAGTAATAATAATATTATTAATAACGTACAAATAATAACCATATAACAATACCAATAATATAATAAGAACAACAACAAAGATAATAGTAATAATAATAACAACTTACAATAATAATAATAATAATAATAATAATAATAATAATAATAATAATAATAATAGAACATGGGGGTGGCTTTCTTTTATTGTTTTTTATTTTTAGGGACAGAGTTAACTCAAAAGGTACATGTCAGCTGGGCTGAGTTGGGCTGTGTGTGTGTGTGTGTGTGTGTGTGTGTGTGTGTGTGTGTGTGTGTGTGTGTGTGTGTGTGTGTGTGTGTGTGTGTACACACACGTGTGTGCATGCTGTGCGTGTTGTGCGAAACAGCGCCTATTGTCTGCGGCTGTTTGTGTGCGCTTCCCATGGCATTGATTTACATGTGATTAAAGCTTGGTTGACAGAGCCGAATTTATGGCAGTGTAGGTCGGACTAGTGGGAGTTCGGACTAGCGGGAGTTCGGACTAGCGGGAGGTCGGACTAGCGCCCCGACCCCATCGGACAGGCACTCTGTCTAACGTAACAATCATGATACCAGATGTTAGCTTGCTAGCAGTAACCGCTGACAACACATCACCACCTAGTGTAACTGCATGCATGCACTTCAGAGCAGCAAACCATGGCACACAGTGGCTGCCTGAATGTGAACAAACATAAAAATATCTTTGTAAATTGATTATTGTTTTCATGCCAAACAGCAGACAAGTGTTTACAAGTGTCAACTTTCTACTCAGAATTAGGCCAACCTTTGAACTACGATTAGTCAATGACTTCCTCTGGGCAATGTGTAAACAAGTCAATCAGTTTGAAAATGATGCTACAGCTCAAGCTAGCTGTATGCTAATTGCGAGTGTATTCTGCTATCTACATGGGCGAAAACCCTCACATTAACAGTCAGTTTGGTCTGTACAGTCACAGCTACCTGCAGCATCACATTAACAGTCAGTTTGGTCTTTACAGTCACAGCTACCTCAGCATCACATTAACAGTCAGTTTGGTCTGTACAGTCACAGCTACCTGAGCAGCATCACATTAACAGTCAGTTTGGTCTGTACAGTCACAGCTACTGTACCTGCAGCATCACATTAACAGTCAGTTTGGTCTGTACAGTCACAGCTACCTGCAGCATCACATTAACAGTCAGTTTGGTCTGTACAGTCACAGCTACCTGCAGCATCACATTAACAGTCAGTTTGGTCTGTACAGTCACAGCTACCTGCAGCATCACATTAACAGTCAGTTTGGTCTTTACAGTCACAGCTACCTCAGCATCACATTAACAGTCAGTTTGGTCTGTACAGTCACAGCTACCTGAGCAGCATCACATTAACAGTCAGTTTGGTCTGTACAGTCACAGCTACTGTACCTGCAGCATCACATTAACAGTCAGTTTGGTCTGTACAGTCACAGCTACCTGCAGCATCACATTAACAGTCAGTTTGGTCTTTACAGTCACAGCTACCTCAGCATCACATTAACAGTCAGTTTGGTCTGTACAGTCACAGCTACCTGAGCAGCATCACATTAACAGTCAGTTTGGTCTGTACAGTCACAGCTACTGTACCTGCAGCATCACATTAACAGTCAGTTTGGTCTGTACAGTCACAGCTACCTGCAGCATCACATTAACAGTCAGTCTGGTCTGTACAGTCACAGCTACCTGCAGCATCACATTAACAGTCAGTCTGGCCTGTACAGTCACAGCTACCTCAGCAGCATCACATTAACAGTCAGTTTGGTCTGTACAGTCACAGCTACCTGCAGCATCACATTAACAGTCAGTCTGGTCTGTACAGTCACAGCTACCTGCAGCATCACATTAACAGTCAGTTTGGTCTGTACAGTCACAGCTACCTGCAGCATCACATTAACAGTCAGTCTGGTCTGTACAGTCACAGCTACCTCAGCAGCATCACATTAACAGTCAGTTTGGTCTGTACAGTCACAGCTACCTGCAGCATCACATTAACAGTCAGTTTGGTCTGTACAGTCACAGCTACCTGCAGCATCACATTAACAGTCAGTTTGGTCTGTACAGTCACAGCTACCTGCAGCATCACATTAACAGTCAGTCTGGTCTGTACAGTCACAGCTACCTCACCAGCATCACATTAACAGTCAGTTTGGTCTGTACAGTCACAGCTACCTGCAGCATCACATTAACAGTCAGTCTGGTCTGTACAGTCACAGCTACCTGCAGCATCACATTAACAGTCAGTTTGGTCTGTACAGTCACAGCTACCTGCAGCATCACATTAACAGTCAGTCTGGTCTGTACAGTCACAGCTACCTGCAGCAGCATCACATTAACAGTCAGTTTGGTCTGTACAGTCACAGCTACCTGCAGCATCACATTAACAGTCAGTTTGGTCTGTACAGTCACAGCTACCTGCAGCATCACATTAACAGTCAGTCTGGTCTGTACAGTCACAGCTACCTGAGCAGCATCACATTAACAGTCAGTTTGGTCTTTACAGTCACAGCTACCTGCAGCATCACATTAACAGTCAGTCTGGTCTGTACAGTCACAGCTACCTCAGCAGCATCACATTAACAGTCAGTTTGGTCTGTACAGTCACAGCTACCTGCAGCATCACATTAACAGTCAGTTTGGTCTGTACAGTCACAGCTACCTCAGCACCATCACATTAACAGTCAGTCTGGTCTGTACAGTCACAGCTACCTCAGCAGCATCACATTAACAGTCAGTCTGGTCTGTACAGTCACAGCTACCTGCAGCATCACATTAACAGTCAGTTTGGTCTGTACAGTCACAGCTACCTGCAGCATCACATTAACAGTCAGTTTGGTCTGTACAGTCACAGCTACCTGCAGCATCACATTAACAGTCAGTCTGGTCTGTACAGTCAAAGCTAGTCTGGACACCTTTTACTCCGCTTTGTGTCATGGGGGCGTAAACCAAGGAAACAGGAAACAACACCGGAAATAAGTGCGCCAGAAAACATCTTTGTTGCTGTTAGCTTGAGGTTACGTTAGCTAGAGCCTGAAAAGAACAACACAAGTTGTATAGTAGCGTTAGCACATTTCTAGTCGAGGAAGGTTTCTGGAGAGCCAAAGACAATGGAGTACTCGCCATGTGAAATCTTATGATCAATGTCCGTCTTTCCCAAGCACAGGCAGCAGAGATGCTTCAACTGTTGTACTTGATCCTCCATTTTCGATAACAGCAGACAGACAACTAGCGTTATAACTATTCCATCAACTGGCCATTTGTTTGAAAAGTAAAGCTTCTGTATTGGCTTAAAATATGTGATATTGTGAATCCGCGATGTTTCTACAAGAACTTCTTAAAAAACTTTGTTCGGTACGTCCATCTTTTGTTTTGTTGTTTGCCGTTTTATTTTCTTATTCGTTGTGTCTGATTGTCAAGTTAACAAGCTATTTCCGCTGTTGTTTCCTGTCTAGGGCGGGCTCTAGGCCGGAAACAGGCAGGGTGACAAAATCACTTGTGAACGGAGGCCAGGCTCTTTCTCACCAAGAAGAGCCTGTTGATGCGAGGTTAGTAACCGCTGTGTTTTCTTTCAGTTTTGCCCAGTGTCACCAACACGAATCATCCAGCGTCTGATGTTACCTGGGAAAAAGAAGAAAAAGATGGTGCCCTCCAAGGCCTCCAAGCAGACTTTTGCTGCGGCCTTAAATATCAAGAGAAAGATGCTCCGTGAGTGTGCCATTCAGTTACACATTGTTATGAGCAGAGTTTGTGGTTTGCTCAACTGTGTTGTACTACAAAGAGTAGCTTTATGCTTTTCAGATGTTTGGCTGCAATAAGACAAAATGTGAAATAATTCTGTGGTCTTTCTTCATGTCTACACTAGACACCTCCTTCAGTGTCTCTCTGAAGGCCAAAAACAAGGACTTGGCTGTTGCCATGCAGACCCAAGAGGAGAGCAGAAGGCAGCTGGAGATGGAGAATGTGTACCTGCAGAAGCAAGTCAATACTCTGCGCTTCAAGCTGGCCAGCAGGAGATCCAAGGAGAAGAAACTGGTAGGTCTGGTTGATTTGTCTCAACAGTATTAAGAGATCTACTCTTGCTAAATTGGTTGTAATTCATTATTTTGTTCTCTCACAGCTCCTCATTCTGAAAGACCTCCAGCAGCAGATTGTCGACCTTCTCTCTCCTGATATTGTGAGGATGCTTCTCAATATGTACCAACATATATATTTTTCTGTGTCATGTTTGAGTTCACCGTCAAGTCTCTCAGGTTTGAAAATGTCTGAAAATCATAACAGAACCAGAGTCTAAAGTCTTTGTGATTATTTCCTATAGGATCTACGTGAACCGTCTGATGACTACAACAGACAATCTGTTGACAGTAATGATGACAATATGCAGATGGAAAGGTGAGAAAACATCTCTCTGCTAGATATATGCTTTTGGACCAAGCACAGTTTAATGTTTTTGAATGATTCTCACACACACTCTCTCTCTCTCCCCCCTCGCTTGTGTAGGCCTACAGTTAACTTACCTCCTCTGCCAGAACGTTCAAGGGATGAGATGTGTCCCACTAAACAGAAAGACAATTCTGCAAACATTGTAGTTATCCAGAGCCGACCCAGCAAGTCCAGTCATCCTAAAGGTATGAGAATATAAGGGTTTGAATTTTTATAATAATTTACTTTCACATTATTTTATGACTTAATGTACAGAGTTGACTGAAATATGTTCTATTTTCCATCTCTTTTCTTCACAGATACCGATATGGAAAGGCTTTTGGGTCCGGATATGCAAGCTATCCCGATACGAACATCCTGCCAGTCTAGCAGCCACAGGGTTGAAGTAGAAAGGTTCTCAATGAGATTCTTTCAGTCCCGATTTGATATGAACTCCCTTCGTGATATGAACTCACTTGACAACACATCAGAAAAGCCACAGCCGTCTCTTTCTGATGACATTGCTTCTCATCCAAGCAGCTCAGTTATGGCGACTGACAACGGACAAAACACTAAATCCCTGGACACAACCATGGAGATAACTCTAACCAATGCTACTGAAGTGGTCACTGTGGAAACCAAGGGCAAAGAAGAGCGTAGCTCTATCAAACTGAAGATGAAGAAAAACACACCTACGGAAAAGGTAACATTTGTCAAGGCAGCAAAGGAAGACCAAAAAAATACGGAACAAGTTAGTGGGGTGGAGAATCAGGAGGCGAGGAAGTATGTAGATTCTGGGTTGACTGAGATACAATGTGCACCCAATGTCACTTTGTTACAGGCAGACAACCTTACACAGGAGGCCTCTGCAGACACTGAGCTTCGGCTGCACAATGTACAAAGTAGAAATATTACCTTTCGTAATGGTACTCGCAACCGTCGTAAAAAGCAAATTGTCAAGTCATGTGACCCTGCCAAGTCATGTGACCCTGCCACGTCATGTGACCCTGCCACGTCATGTGACCCTGCCACGTCACACTGCCATGACTTTGTCTTACATGAGCAGGACGATTATTTTATGGACTCGGCAGTTCAGTGTTCCAAAGGCAAAGATGCTGCAAAATTCCCAGTGAAAGATATTCCAGAAGAGGCAAGGTCCGGGACCAACTGCAAGAAGAATTGTTTAGTTTCGAAGAGCGACCACTCGGTCAAAAGGAATACCTTTGACATCTCAAGTGATTTGCCATCTTGTGAAACGGAAAGAATAACTCCTTGCACAGATAATGTCACACTGAAAGAGTCGGAACATGTGAGCCGTCTTTCAACCAGCTGCACAAAGACATTTCTCATCTCGGTGGCCAGAGATGGCTCCTCCTCAAACGGCGCGTCATCACAAGGTGAACAATCAGCAGCAGTTATTGTTGTGAGGCAGCATTCTGGAGCAAATGCACACAGTTGCTCCGACACAAGGCACAGCGATGGAGTCTGTCTTGCAGAAACGGGGAGCTCCTGTAAGCATCCTTGGGTGGCCACTCAGGAGCAAGGAGACATTCCAGAGGAATTGAGTAGCAGCGCTAACCATGAAAGACTGCCATTGGGTAGTGAGTCGACTACGATCACAGACTTTCAGAGACCTCAAAAGGCCAGGAGGGAGGAAACGAGCTGAACCAGCATGAAGAAAAGCACACGGAGGGAGGAGTCTGTTGACTCTACGAAGGACAAGAAAAAGAAACCTAGTCATTGCACACAAGGACTTCGGCCTCGGGACAATGTATGTTCTCCTCAGCACCCTAGTGACACCCTACCCCTCCATGCCGGTCCCTGTATGGATAATATGAACATTGCAAATCTTGAAACGGCAAATCGTACAAGAAATAATGGAGAAGTGTTACAAGTGATGGAATCACGTTCTGATATGAGCGAGAAGGATGAAACCTATGAAGATTTCTTGAATTCCAAAGCCTCAAACTCAAAGCCCAGGATGGAGCTGAAGACAAAACAGCACAGAGACACATACAGGCTACATACAGCCACACAAGCTCCAAATCCACCTGTTTCCTCTGGACAAAAAAGGGAGACGTTTGTTGTCTCCATTCACAATTTGACGACATCTAACGTGTCGTCGGCCTGTAGTCCAACAGTAGACCAAAGTGGCGAGGCACTTTTGAGACACCTGGTAATGGATGACGACACTGAACTGTTCTCTCGTCCCAAGAGAGTGACCTCAGGCAGGGCGGCAGTGTTTGACGAGCCTGCTGCAATCACTGCTGAAGCTTCTCCAGGTGAGGTGTCCTACATCGCTTCTCTTTCTACATTGGTTGTTGAAGATATTGTATGTAGTGATATTTAAAAAAAAATCACTTATGTGTGTACTAGTAATGCTGGGCAATATATCAATATCAATATTGTGATATGAGACAAAATATCGTACATTTTGTACATTAATATCGTGATATGGCAGAAGTGTTGACTTTTCCTTGTTTTAAAGGCTACATTACTGTAAAGTGATGTAGTTTTCTGAACTTCGTAGACTGTTCTATTACTTGCCATTACCCACTTAGTGATTTTATCCACATTACCGATGATTATTTATCAAAAATGTCATTGTGTATATATTTTGTGCAAGCACCAAGTTACAATTGAACATTTAGTCCACTTCATAGAAAATACAGAGATATATTGTCTCACCATTCAGCCTAAAAAATATTGAGATATGATTTTTGGTCCATATTGCCCAGCCTTATGTGGCCTAGTGTGTTATTTTGTCTGTTTTTATTTGTTGGGACTGTTTGTAATGCTTAATTCTAAAAGGCTGTGTTCTTTGTTCTTTTGTTTTGTGTGTTGTAGCAAGAAGAGTCTTGTCATCACTGACCAACACCATTACAACCCCAGCTGATGGAAGGAAAGGAAAAAGAAAGAGATGTCCTCAAGTCAATTACAAGGAGCCGACCATCAAAAGGTGAGGACCACTATAAACACTGTCCTAAACTCCTTTTTGATTATTGACCATAATATGGCTTTTCACACTACACTTAGCTCGGGTTAAGTGTGTCTCTTAGCCCACCAATGATGATGGTAATAATGCGTTCATGTTTTTTTTTTGTTTTGTTGTAACAGTAAAATGAGGCGTGAAGACAAGTCCTCAGACAGCGACTTCCTGAGGGCACCTAAACAAAAGACAAAGAAGAAGGCAAAGAAGACCAGGCCAGGCAGGGGGGCAGTGTTGAAGGAGCCTGCTGCAATCCTAGCTGAAGCCTCTCCAGGTGTGGTGTCCTATACTGCTTCTTTCTATATGGTTGAGTGTTGATATGGATGCATTTTAGATTTGATTTGCAGATATTTGATATGTAGTGATATATTAAAAATGCACTGTGTGTACTAGTAGGGCTGGGCAATATATCGATATTGTGATATGAGACTAGATATCGTGCATTTTCTATATTCATATCGTGATATGGCATAAGTGTTGTCTTATCCTTGTTTTGAAGGTCTGCATTACTGTCAAATGATGTAGTTTGCTGAACTTCGCAGACTGTTCTATTATTTGCCATTACCCACTTAGTCATTATATCCACATTACTGATGATTATTTATCAAAAATCTCTTTCTGTCAATATTTTGCGAAAGCACCAAGTTACAACTGAACATTTAGTCCACTTCGTAGAATATACAGAGATATATTGTCTCGCCATTCAGCCTAAAAATATCGATATGATTTTTGGTCCATATCGCCCAGCCTTATGTGGCCTACTGTGTTAGTTTGTCGTGTTTGTTTGTAGTGCTGAATTCTAACAGGCATTTCATGTGTTGTAGCAGGAAGAGTCTTAGGAGATGAAAGTGGTGAGGCAGTTCATCATGATGAGATGCCACCATGGGATGTCCTGTTCTCCAGTCCCAAGAGGGCGACCTCAGGCAGGGCGGCAGTGTTGGAGGAGCACAGTTACTCCATCAACAGGTGAGGACCTCTACACTATAAACTGTCATAAACTCCTTTTGATTATTGATCGTAATAGGGCTACACTTCGCCAGGGTTAAGGGAGCTGCTAAAGCAGATACACTACGACAACTTTGAAAATCTTAACAGATTATTTATGAAAAGACTGTGGAGTTTATACTACACCACTTTTTCATTCAGATTTTTTATCACGACTGAAAAACTCACAGAAATACACGACTGGGAACGACTGGAATCCCAGATGAAAATACACTACCCGACTGTGCGCCCAGCAAACTCACAGTGAAAACTGTAATAAGTGATTTGCTACTTCCCTAAGCCTATCAGCTGGAGCATGCGCAGTAAGCAGTCTAGTCAGACAGATTCAGCAAGTGAACTGCACAGTAGAACCCAGGGGTGTTGTCTACGTGCTATGCAGGTATATGCAGTATACACACTGCGAAATGATTCAGATTTGCGTATGCGCACTGGGAAATGCGCTATGATATGTATCGTTTTCAATTTCCATTCATAAAATTCACCCTGTGCGCTCTGTGTGTTACCCTTCGTTCACACACAGCACCCAAGCCTTGCCTTTACCCACGCTTTTAAATAGGGTCCTTTTTAGTCAATGAGGCTGTGTACACAGGGCGCCTCAACGTGAACCTTCCGTGTACCCACTCCTCGCCTGAGCTCCGCCGATTTTTACGTGAGTTCTATTTTCAAGCCGACTAGGCGCGTGAAGGGAAATGGCAAAGTCAATTGAATTTCAAAATAAAATGGTGTTACAGCGTTGAGCAGAGAGAGAGAGAGAGAGAGAGAGAGAGAGAGAGAGAGAGATTGACGGGTGGCTATCACGTGGGGCTTTCTCCCCGTCGGCAAACAAATCTTCAGGAGACAGAATAGCGACCGAAGAAGCAAGATGAAGCTGATGGCTGAAGCTATTCTGTAAATTTGGGGAGGAACAACAACAAAAAATGGGTCGAATCTCCGCCCACTTCCGGCCGAAATCACACCACGGGGTCAGAGTCACCACTGTAAAAAAGAATCGTGGGTACAAGGTCCGGTTTAACGTGGCTCATTGTTGCCGCTTGCCATTTCCTTGGTTATACTCTGGCTGCAGACCCGAATTATAAACCGGAAGCTGGAGTCCGTTATAAAAAATATAGTCACGTTATAAACAACTAACCAACGCTGGAGGTCCGTATGGAAACTCGAAATGTGTGTTACTCGAAATGGTTAAAAGTTAAATCAATTTGGTGGCGTTTTACTGCGATGTAACATAGCTAGCTAGCCGCTAACATTAGCCACAGTTAGTAGCCGACTACCCACAATGCATTACGTTATCCCAGCACCCGAACGACACGGCTGTAGAGCAGAATGGCTCTGCTGTAAAAGGGTAAAATCCTCATAGACGTTTTTTTTGTCAAGTTAAAACCATACACTGTAAAACGAAAGTTACGTATGTAACTACGGTTCTATGAATCCCGAATGACCGCCAGAGGCGGTGCTTAAGCACTGAATATTCCCCTTCGCGCATGCGCAGTTCGAGTATTGTATACCAACAATGTCACCTGTGACCCCCTGGATGACCGGACCGAGGTTATATCTTCCGGTGTCATCAGGGATCATTTCCTACAGAAACTTCTCGCGAGCACACGAGGATTCTCAGTGACAGAGCGCTCTGGCGGTCATTCGGGATTCATAGAACCGTAGTTACATACGTAACTTTCGTTCTATTTCATCCCTGCTGACCGCCAGAGGCGGTGCTTAAGCACTGAATGACTTATACCATACCAGCAAAGTCACGAGGAATCCCGAGTACCCACCTCAATGAGTAGAATCAGAGGATTCTGGCACCAGGACCACGCCCAGTGGATGGGGAGTGGCAACATTCACCCGGTAGAACCTGGAGAAAGTGTCTGGTGACGCCCATGAGGCAGCAGCACATATGTCCCCCAGGGATACCCCTCTCAGGGCCGCCCATGATGTGGAGACACTCCTGGTAGAATGGCCCCTCACGCCGGATGGCAGGAGGCGGTTACTCGCCCCATAGGCATAGCTGATAGCGTCCACAATCCAGTGGGACAGACGCTGTTTGGAGAGAGCGCAACCTTTGTTAGGGCCACCATAACAGAGGAAGAGCTGTTCTGACTGTCGAATGCACATGGTAGCTGTAATATAGGCTCTCAGGGCCCGCACTGGGCACAGCAGTTCCCGCTTGTCCCCCCTCTCTCCTGGTGGGGGGTCAAATCGTGCAAGCCGTATTGGCTGGTTGAGGTGTGAGTGCGACAGCACCTTAGGGAGGAATGCTGTGTTTGGCCACAGAGTGACCCCCGAGCCATCTGAGTTCCACCTCAGACATGAGACACTGACAGACAGGGCGTGCAGCTCACTGACCCGCTTTGCTGAGGTAATGGCCAGGAGGAATGCAGTCTTGCATGACACCCACTTTAGCTCCGCCTGTGCCAAGGGCTCAAAGGGAGGCCTGCCTAGAGCATCCAGCACCAGGGGAAGGTCCCATGCCGGGATTCTCGGGGCTCTTGGAGGATGCAACCTCTGAGCCCCCTTCAGGAAGAGGGACACCAGACTGTGGCTCCCCACTGTGCCATTGTCGACTCTGGCATGTCGACACGATATTGCCGCTACGTACACCTTCAGAGTAGCAGGAGCCCGGCCTTTGTCCAGGAGGGACTGCAGGAACTCAAGGATAGTAGGCACAGAACAATGTACTGGGTCCTCGCTCCGACCCATACACCAGTTGTAAAACAGCTTCCATCTGTTGTCGTACTGCAGACGAGTGGATGGCGCCCTTGCATTCATTATAGTATGCCTGACAGGGTCTACACAGCTGCTGAGTAGTGGTTCGGGCCCTCCAGCAGCCAAACGCACAGCTGGAGGCGTTGGGGATTGGGATGCCAGATCTGACCTTCCAGTTGGGACAGGAGATCTCTCCTGTCGGGGAGGCGCCATGGAGCGCTGCGACAGAGTCTGTGCAGCAAAGGGAACCATGTCCTCCCTGGCCAGAAGGGGGCCACCAACAGAATCCTGTGCCCCTCCTGAAGAACTCTCTGAAGTACTAGCCGAATCAGAGGAAGCGGTGGGAAGGCATATAGAAGACCCTCTGGCCAAGGATGAGCCAGTGCATCCTGGCCCAGAGGGCTGGTTGTCTCCGCTAAGGAGAACCATAGAGGGCAGTGAGTCGACACCTCTGAGGCGAAGAGGTCCACCTCTGCTCTGCCGAAGCGGCTCCAGACTGTGTGCACCACCTCTGGGTTGAGGCACCACTCCCCTGATGGAGGCTTTTGACGGGAGAGGAAGTCTGCCAAGTGGTTCTGCTCTCCCGGTAGATATATTGCCCGTAGGCTGATCAGGCGGGGGGCCGCCCATGTCAGGAGGTCCCTTGACACTTGCAGCAGCCGTGCAGACTTGGTTCCCCCCTGATGGTTTATATGATAGACGGTCGAGGTGTTGTCTGACCGAATGAGGACGTGCCTGCCTCTCAGGTATGGCAGGAATTTCTTGAGAGCTAGGTGCACTACTCGCAGCTCCAGCACATTGATGTGTCCGGCGCGGTCTTCCCCAGACCACTGCCCGCGAGCCGTCCTGCTCTGCCACACTGCACCCCATCCTGCGGGGCAGGCATCTGTGGTGACAGTCTCCCTGCGGGACGGGATGGAGCCCATAGGGACCCCCCTTGCCATATAGGCCCCGTCCCTCCACGGGGCTAGGGCGAGGAGACACTGCTGTGCCACTCTGACCTTTCTGTGTCTGTGCCGCTTGGCGTCCAAGCGGAAGCCGTTCAGCCACCTCTGCAGGGGGCGCAGCGACAGCAAGCCCAGCGGAACAACAGCTGCGATGGATGTCAGTTTGCCCAAGAGCCGAAGAAACGTGACGTAGGGCAACAGTCTTCCCCTTTGGAACCAGGGAAGAAGGCGTAGGATGTCGTCCACACGGTGTGGGGACGGACAGGCTGTCATAGTAACAGTGTTTAATGCTAACCCAATGAAGGTTGTGGTCTGAGATGGTTCTAGACAACTCTTTTCCATATTTACCTTGAGTCCTAGGTGGGACACGTGGGACAGGAGGCACCCTGTATCTTGGGCCACTTGAGCTCGGGATGGTGCGCAGACCAGCCAGTCGTCTAGGTACGGAAGGACCTTCATGCCCTGAGACTGCAGAGGTGCAAGCGCCGCTGCCACACATCTCGTGAACACCCGTGGGGAGAGAGAGAGCCCGAATGGCAGCACCCTGAACTGCCAGTGGTGGCCTCGATAGGCAAAGCGCAGAAACTGCCGGTGTTGATGGGCAGTGGGGACATGAAAATAAGCGTCTTTCAGGTCTATGGATGTGAACCACTCTCCACGGGCTACAGTTCGCAGAACGTCTGCCGTGGTCAACATATGGAAGGGCATGACCTTCATGAACTTGTTGAGTTCCCTCAGGTCCAAGACTGGACGAAACCCGCCAGTCTTTTTCGGCACGAGGAAGTATGTCGAGTAGAACCCCCTGGGGTGCGACAGAGGGTCTACAGCCTCGATGGCGCCCTTGGCCAGGAGGGCAGCCAACTCCTGGTCTAAGGCTATGGCTTTCACCGGGTCGTTTATGATGGTAATTTTGACCCGGCTGGATGTTGGGGGCCGGCGTCGGAATTGAAGCTTGTACCCGTGGGTTAAGGTGGCAACCACCCACGGGTCTGAAGCATGAGTAGCCCAGTACCTGAGCTGCTGATGGAAAAAATATCCGACAGCCGGCCCCGCGGCTTCAATGTCCGCCCCGCCGGCCCCTAGGGGCCCTGAAGGGGGGACGGACAGGATCCGGGGCCCGAGGCCGATTGGAGGGCCGAAAGTCACGGCCCCGCCTCTGCGTGTACTGCTCAGGTTCACGACGGCTACTGATGTGCTCTGGTGGTGGAAAGCGGGCTCGGGGAGCAGCCGAGGGGCCCCTGGGCCTGGTGGGCGGAGGCATACGGCGAAGACCTGCCAGCTGCTGCCTGGTCTGCCCAGCCTGGATGGTTCGTTCCAGCGCTTCCTGTGCCGCTGACCCGAACATCTCTCCTGGCTCCACTGGGAGGCTACGGAGAGTCCTCCTCGATGCCTCAGTCAAATTAGACTGTGAAAGCCAGACTTGGCGACGAGTTTGGACCAGGATGGACATCATTCGTCCAATTTCCCTGGACATAAGGCCGAACGCCTCCAGTGACGCATCACAGAAGGCCACGGAGTCAGCATTCACATTGCCCTCCTGTAGTGAAGCAGAGAGGGCGAGCATGAGGTGTGACAGGGAGTTGCCTATACGACCGGCCCGAGCTCCCGCACCATAAGCCCTTGTGAGAAGGTCGTCAGTCATCCGACACTGGGGTCGGGGGCACCTAGCATCCCTTCGCAGAGCCTCATCGGGGGAAACAATGAGGGATGCGATGGCAGGCTCCATAGCTGGCATATGATCCAGGCCAACTCTTGCCGTGTCGTGCATGGCTGCCAGGGTTCGACCATCAGCAGAGAGACGGGAGCAAGCTCCAGTGTCCCTCCAACAGGCCTGCAACTCCCTTATGTAGTCCACTGAGTGAGGGACCTCAAAGGCAGTGGAGGCTGGCCTGCGCCTGAAGAAGGCGCTTGCGGGAGCCGATTCCGCTTGCTGCGGTATGTCCATGCGTAGGTGATCTAGCGCCCTGCGCATGACCGTACGCATGGGGTGGTCCTCCGTCTCAGCCAGCGAACTGTGAGACCCCATCCAATGAGTCTTCCCCATAATCACGAAAGTGAGTCGCAGAAGCTGCCAGGGAGAGTGTATCCTCCTCTGGGGCAAGCGCCGGCTCTGAAGGGACACCAGGCTGGTGAGCCATGAGCATGGACCTCATCTGGGCCAGCTCAGCGGACAGCTGCTCCACCTTTGATGACAGCCCACTGCGGTCAGACTTCGTCTTTTTCTTGGAGGGTCCACCCGCAGCGGCCTCAGCCAGACGCTTAGAGCTCCTACGTTGGAGCGGAGACACTTGGCCCGATGGGGGGATGTCACCTTCGCCCATTGGGTGTTCCAGCTCTGCCAGTCTGACAGCCCTAACTGCCCTAGGCATGTAGCTGCAGTTCATGCATGGATTGTCCGACAGTGCCTCCCTCAGGTGCACAGGACCAAGGCACGCGGGGCAGAGATCATGGCCATCCTCTGGCTGCAGAGGAGCCTCACAGGATGTGCAATAATGTGCATTATCCATCATGGTGGCACCAGTTAGGAACACCGCCACACCGTCTAATGCACACCCTTCACAGTTAGCCCAGAGCGCGGACGCAACTGGTCCCTACTGTAGATGCTGTATGCTGGGGGGAGGGAGCGCGTACGCTGCCTATACCAGCAGGCAGCAGAGGCTTACTCCTACACAGTATATATATATACACACAATGTAATTAATTAATATATATATTAATTAATATTACTGTCACTAGCAGTGGTTATACCAAACAAAACAACATCTAAACTCATTCAAAATGAAAACACTACTCACAGCGCTGACGCTATAACGTTAGTGAACAGAATGAGACCATATACTGGGGGGAGGGAGCGCGTACGCTGCCTACACCAGCAGAGGCTATTTCTTTTTTTTTTCTTTTTTTTTCTTTTTTTAACCACTCTTACAACGAAAAAACACTCATCATAGCGCTGAAGCTATAACGTTAATGACAAAATGAGGCCATATGCTGAGAAGAGGGAGCGCGCACGCAGCCTTCCCCAACAGAGGTTTATTCAAGTTACATAACAATAACGATAACCAATAACAACCGGGAAGCGCTAACGCAACCCCCACACTTGTAATGCCGGGAGGAGGCTGCGCAACGCAACACTCACCGGCAAGTCTGCAGCAGTAGGTATCGTTGAAGATACAGCTTTGCAAACAATTATGAAGTCACCTCACCTTGTCCGGAGAGGGAAGTGGAAAACACTGCCTTACCGGCGAAAGAACGCCGCAGCGTCCACCTGAACAAAAAATAACTCCTCTCATACGAGGAAGATATTTCCGTCGCAGCTCCTGGAGGGCGAACGTTCGCTGCTCCGACCAACAACGGCCGCGGAACTACTAGCAACGGAATGTACGTTTTAATATGAAGTATCTCGTAATGCTTTCAAAAGCACTCTGCGCGCGAGAAGTTGAAAAGGAAATGATCCCTGATGACACCGGAAGATATAACCTCGGTCCGGTCATCCAGGGGGTCACAGGTGACATTGTTGGTATACAATACTCGAACTGCACATGCGCGAAGGGGAATATTCAGTGCTTAAGCACCGCCTCTGGCGGTCAGCAGGGATGAAATAGAACAGTCTATTACACCGGAAGCGGAAGAGGCACCCATCAGACATCATGGCAGCTAGAAATAAGGTGGATACCCTCTGAAAAAAGGTAGACTACACCACTGGTAGAGCCCAACCATGAGCCGCACAGACATGTAAACATGTAACTGCCAAATCAAAGTTAAGCTCTTTCAAGTTATAAGACGGTGTCTTTATTGAAGAACCCACAACACAAATAACCAGCAAACTGACGTGACCGTACTAAGGAAGCTAGACAATTTTAGTTTCAAAATAAAAGCGTGAACGTATTACTGCATCACTCACTACGGGTTAGAATGGACTTTTCGAAGCCACATTATGTAAGTAGGTTTTTATGCAAATGTGTTCTTTATTTCCTCTTGGTACTTGGGGTATTTCGGATCACACACACACACACAAACGTTGCAATGGTATACTTTTATTTTGAAAGTTCTAACAAGAAGTTTCGGTTTTATTCTTTCTGACCTAACCGTGAGCAACCGGCCTTTAGCGTGTTTGATTTGATGTTGTAATTGAGTCTTCCACTGGTCCCTGGATTTGTTGAGTTGAGTCGGGTCGTTGCACCAGTTTACACTACACGAGAAATTCAAACGTGTTTGATATAATCGTTGTGGCTCTGACTGGCGTCGGGAGGCAGTTTACACTTGACGATTAGAAATCTGTACCCAGTATACACTAACAGGTTTTGCTGCCGACTGGCACAACAACTGCAGACTAGAGTCAACAAAGACGGACTGAGCCCAACTGGAAATCCTGTGTAAAGTCTTGTAGTGTAACCTCAGCTTAAGAAAGCTTTCACACTTGCACAATCCTGGAACATTCTAAAGTGGGTTAACTCCGACTTCAGCCTGGGGCTAGCTGGCCCTGCTCTGGAGCAGGGTTAACCCCGGCTTTTCAGGGTTAACCCTGAAATATTGTGATGCTGAAGGCCAGATGGCCACGCCCCTAAAATTATGAGATTCCCACCCTGGTCCTGGGTTTAGTTTAACCTCGGTTAATATGTGTGAGTGAAAAGGGGCTAAGATAGCCCTATTCTTAGCCCAGGCCTAACATAGCCCCAGGCTAAGAGCATGAAGTGTGTGTGAAAAGCTCCAATGTAACCAATAGTATTGTTTTTTTGTATGTACCACCAATGATGATGGTAATAATGCATATATGGATTTTTGTTTTTCTCTAACAGTAAAAAGAGGCGTAGAGACAAGTCCACAGACAGCGACTTCCTGAGGGCACCTATATCTAAAGAAAGGACAAAGAAGAAGGCAAAGAAGACCAGGCCAGGCAGGGCGGCAGTGTTGGAGGAGCCTGCTGTAATCACAGCTCAAACCTCTCCAGGTGTGCTGTCCTATACTGCTTCTCTTTCTACATGGTTGAGTGTTGATATGGATGCATTTTAGATTTTATTTGCAGATATTTGATATGGAGTGATATTTAAAAAATGCAGATGTGTGTACTTGTAGGGCTGGGCAATATATCGATATTATATCGATATTGTGATATGAAACTAGGTATCGTTGTGAATTTTCTATATTCATATTGTGATATGGCATAGGTCTTTCCCTTGTTTTGAAGGCTGCATTACTGTAAATTGATGTAGTTTTCTGAACTTCGCAGAATGTTCTATTATTTGCCTTCATCCACTTCATTATCTCCACATTACTGATGATTATTTATCAAAAATCTCATTGTGTAAATATTTTGTGAAAGCAGCAAGTTAGAAATTACCTAGCCTGGTAAACCAGCCGGTCATGTGAACCCCCATTTCATGAAATCCTACCAGACTGTCTGTCCTTAAGCATTCACGCAGTGTTTAGGGGTGTCAAAAATAATCGATTATAAGATGCATCGCGATGCGGATGTGCACGATTCTGCATCGATTCACAAATGTCAAAAATCGATTATTAAAAACATTTATATATATATATATATATATATATATATATTATTTTTTTTATAATCGAATAAAATATAATGGAAGTACATGCATTTGTTTATTTTAATTATGGATCATAATACAATGCAATTCCAAATGCACTTTTATTTTAAAAGTAGCCACACAGTGAGAAAAAAGAAAGTGAGAAAAAACAAATCATGTATTGGGGGAAAAAAGTGATGCATCGATTTAAGATGCATCGAGATGCAACGATAATCGAATCGAATTGTAGCCCTCTGAATCGAATTGTGAGGCCAGTGAAGATTCACAGCCCTAGTTTGCAGTGGGCGGAAGTTGGGGTGGGGGGTGAGGGGTGTACTTGCCTTGAGAGACAACTCCTTCAGCCAATTAGCATTGGGTCCAGTCAAACCCAAATCCACTCGGGAGAACGTCAAAAAACATATTTTCCGCTGAGAAACCCCGCTGTTGCATACTCCTGTACTTGTTTAATTGTTATTATTGAGTCTGTTTCTGCCATAACTATAAAGTAAGAACTAAACCAAACCCTCGCTGTGTGGTTTAAGTGTTTTGCGGAAAAAGTGGCTCTCCTCTTGACTTTGACCAGCTAGTGGGGCTCTCATGGAAAAAATAGTGAGGATCACTGTGTACGTAGTCTTTCAAATAGATGATGTAGGGAACTGGGAAGCTCTGAATGGCTGGAATCAACTTCTACATTTTGCACTGAATCAAATCAGTAGGAAAACAACAAAGTGTGGGAATCTGATTGCAAAAACCTCAGCCGTGATCGACTTTTCTCAGCCGCCAAGCTTGAATTTGAATTTGCCGTTTAAGAAGCTGTTGGGAAGCCGGGACAAACTTGCACATTGTCTGCAGAGTTTCCCCGGCCACTCAGCTCTGTAGGAATTGAATGAACTCGTTGGTGGTGGTGGTGAGTGCTGGGTGCTGATGGAGGGTCTGGTTCCTCTCTGCAGATGTGAAGAGTCCAGGGCAGAAGGACGTGCTGATGAGTGATGAGATGGACGAGGAGCCGTGTGTGTTTGGCTTCAGCTGCTCCACGGACCTGCTGGGGCTGGATGGAGAGGATGACGTCTTCAGCCCGTAAGTCTGCCTGCCTGCATGTCTCAGTGTCTCTGGCCTGTCAGTGGATCCCTTTGTTCTTTACCTTAACAGTGTTGTTTTGTTTTACAGCTTTACCTTCATCAAGAACATCCCGTCCCTCTCCCAGCAGGCCAAACCCAGTGCCAGACATATTCCCCCCAAAACCAGGAGCGCGCCCAAGGCCACGCTGGTGTTGGGCCTGGTGAGTTCAGTCCTGCTGCTTCAGATACTTTATCATCCTCAGAAAGGAGATGGGGCTCTGTCTGTCTGTTTCTCTGTCTGTCCCACTGAAGACATCATCAGTGATGTCATAGATTCACACACACACACAAAGTCCCAGTGATGTCATCGGTGATGTCATAAATTGTGACATCATCAGTGATGTCATAAATTGTGACATCAGTGATGTCATAAATTGTGACATCATCAGTGATGTCACAGTGATGTCATAAATTGTGACATCATCAGTGAGGCACACATACACACAAACACGCGCGCACACACACACACAAGAGACAGACAGGCACACACATGCACACACAAACAAGAGACAGACTCTGTCTCTTGTTTGTGTGTGCATGTGTGTGCCCCAGTGGCGCCGGAACGAGTTTGCAATAAGGGGGACACCATTTTTTTTTTTTTTTTTTTTTTTTTCTAATTTTTTTTTTTTTTTTTTTTCTTTTTTTCGGCGGCCGTTAGGGCGGCGACGAAAAATTGACGTTTTTATGGACGTTTGGATGATTTTTAGCCATATTTAGATGAATATCTCATTTTAAATTAACATTAGGATTATACTGTAGTAATGTAATTATTCAGTATTTTTCCTTTTCTCACTCACTTGGTGACCTGCTCTCCCTTTAGGTAATTTTATAATTACACTACAACAGACAGCAACACAGGCAGAAACACTGAACTTATTATTATTATTATTATTATCACTTCGAAACACAGTGCAAAACTTGTCATCTCAACACAAAAATAAAATAACAATAACCGTATACGATTATAGCAGCAGCCAATGACAGTGAGTGCAGTACAGAGTCCAGGTCTGTCTGTCTCTCAGGTGTAATAATCCCACAATGATCATGGCTTTAACAAGTGTCACAGGCTGTGTAAACAGTGTAAAGTGGGCTCTCTGTAACTTGATCCCTGGGTCTGTCTGTCTCAGGTGTAATAATCCCACAATGATCACGGCTTTAACAAGCATCACAGGCTGTGTAAACAGTGTAAAGTGGGCTCTAAGCGTCAGGGGCAGTTGCCCCCTCAGATTAAAAAAAAAAAATTTTTTTTTTTTTTTTTTAGGGGGACCAAATTTTAAGGGGGACAAAATGTCCCCATGTCCCCCTTGTTCCGGCGCCAGTGAGACAGACACACACACTGATGACATCACTGATGATGAGAGAGGGGGAGCTCTCGACAAGTGAAAACAAAGTATTTTCTAACAAGCGTACCAGTCGATGGATTTCTGCCATTTGCAACTAACGGCACAGTTGAGAAGTGTTCACACATTCAAGCCTCTCTTTTTCATTGTCTGTGAGCTTCTGCTAATTTTCATTATAAACATTCTCAGTGTTGTAACAGTAATTATTAACCTTGGGTGCATATACTGTGTACTTGCCTTGACAGACAACTCCTTCAGCCAATCAGCGTTGGATCCAGTCAAACCCAAATCCACTCGGGAGAACGACAAAAACACATTTTCCGCTGAGAAACTCTGCAGTTGCAAACTCCTGCTCTTGTTATTGAGTCTATTTCTGCAATAACTGCACTTTATGGCTGCTTAAACTCGAAAAACATTAACATGACTCCTCGAGACGATCAGGCAAGGAGGCGGCCATTATTGTTTTGTTAGTGCAGTGCTAGTGGCGTTCCTGATTGGCCAACTTGTGCAGTCGCCGATTGGCTCTTCCACTTTGCAGTTTCTGCTTAAAAGCCCTCCCAGGGCTTGAGGCTAGATCCGAACGAAATGAAATGTGAGTTCACGTGACCGGCTGGTTTACCAGGCTACGTACGTCATTACAGTACAGAAAGCCATCTTGGTTTCCTACTATAAGGTAGTCTCTCCCCAGACTCAAATATTACGTTGAATCGCTGCGCTCCACATACTACATAAATGAGTCTGTGCCACTTCACAGCTGGTTTTTAAGCCGGGTTGAAATTAAATTAGTGACGGGTCGTAGCACCGATGAGAGAGCGGTTCGAAAAATGCGGTGCGCCTCCCGTGTCGTCTGATCGCAAAGTCGTTACTGATTGGGGAGGACTGAATCCATTACTGGCATATATGACTGGCCAAGTGAACGGTTCCCTCCCATAACCACTGCCAGCCCTCTGAGGGAAAGTGTCCCAGACCCAGAGAGAGCTCTGCAGCATGCAGTAACGTAGTGTATCAGACCCAGAGAGAGCTCTGCAGCATGCAGTAACGTAGTGTATCAGACCCAGAGAGAGCTCTGCAGCATGCAGTAACGTAGTGTATCAGACCCAGAGAGAGCTCTGCAGCATGCAGTAACGTAGTGTATCAGACCCAGAGAGAGCTCTGCAGCATGCAGTAACATAGTGTATCAGCATAAGAACTCTCATGGGTCTGGCGTTGAGACTAACTATAAGGTGACTCTGTCTCTGTGCCTGCAGGATGAAACCCTGATGTTCAGCTCGCTGAACGTGATCGAGGAGGCGGAGCACACCTTCCACACCACCTTCCACCACCACCACCAGTACAAGGTGAGGCTGTGGCACATCAACAGTGTGCCTCTTTGATGTTTCCTCCTATCACAAGCAGTGTTGGGGGTAACTCATTACGAAAGTAACATATTACATGTAATATATTACTTTTAGCAGTAACTCAGTAATATAACTTATTACTTATAGGATTTCAGTAATATTATACCAGTTACTTTGTCAAGTAACTCAAGTTACAAATTGAGTTACATTTTATTAAATCAAAGCACATATTTAAATAAAGATACAATCATTTCCTAATCAAACTGAGTTTTTATGCAAATAACCACTATAGATGACAATAACAAAGGAAAAGAATAACATTTAGAATGTTGGATTGTTTACACTGACTTCAAGGCGGTTGAAATTATTTTTCGTGATGGTTCCGGGCCGGCGATGTCATTCTGCTGCTGCTGTTGTTTTGGTCAAGTAATGCAAAAGTAGTGTAATAAGTAACAAGTTACTCTACACATACAGAAATATTGTAAAGTAACGTATTACTTTCAAATGAAAGTAACTAGTAATATGTAGTATATTACATTTTGAACATAACTTGCCCAACACTGATCACAAGCGATGTGAATCAGACAAACGCTCGCAGGAAAGTGAGGAAAAAGCTGTTGATCCTCAGCTGCCCCCTGTTTTGCCTGATTTATTGAATGTTCTTTGTTAGTACAGCTTGTTAGTTTGTTGCTGCTGCTGACTTGCATGTGTGTGTGTGTGAGAGGGACAGCGGCGCTTGTGGGAAATGTAGTCCTGGGCCCAGTTGCACAAAAAGCACCTTAGGTTAAGATTTCCCTTAGAGTCAGAGTTAAGGTGTCCATAAAATAGATTCTGCTGCACAAAACACCCTTAAATCTTCTCAATAAGGCTAAACATTTTAAGGAAAACATAAGCACAAGATTTAAGGGTGTTTTGTGCAGCAGATTCTATAATCTTAAAAGGTTGTGAATTTAACTTTGGGATTCCTGCATATACCCTGAAAATAGATTTAGTAAAATATTTGTGTGTGACTGAAGTGCTAGGTGAACAAGTAGGAAGGAACTAAGGAGAAAATGTAGAATATATATGCATTCATTATGGTACAGGACTTTATTTATTGACTCCCTCATCTTCTCATCAGGTATACATGGTCCTGCGGTCGCATGTGATGGAGTTCCTGCAGTCCATGGCAAAGATCTACGAGGTAAGTTTCACGCCCAAGAAAACGAGTTTTGAATATATTTAAAATGAAGCTGCCTGGTTCCTGTGACTACACTACAATAGAGTTTTCTTTGGACAAGCAAGTTCTTTCTGTCTGTATGTTTTCAGTGACAACATTCATCAGAATATATATATATATACAGTATATATATATATATATATATATATATACACACACACACACACACACACACACACACACACATAGTGACTGAATAATATTATAGGCATTTCCCCTATTTATTTTATCTCTCTACACAAACGGTAAATGTAATGTTATTGAACTTTTGCTCTCACAGTATCTTTCTGTGCGGCTTATCTTATCGTCTTTACACATGCAAATAAACTCTGGTAAAGCGTGTTAGCGCTCTGCTCTGGGTGGGATGTAAACTCTGGTAAAGCGTGTTAGCGCTCTGCTCTGGGTGGGATATAAACTCTGGTAAAGCGTGTTAGCGCTCTGCTCTGGGTGGGATATAAACTCTGGTAAAGCGTGTTAGTGCTCTGCTCTGGGTGGGATATAAACTCTGGTAAAGCGTGTTAGCGCTCTGCTCTGGGTGGGATATAAACTCTGGTAAAGCGTGTTAGCGCTCTGCTCTGGGTGGGATGTAAATAAACTCTGGTAAAGCGTGTTAGCGCTCTGCTCTGGGTGGGATATAAACTCTGGTAAAGCGTGTTAGTGCTCTGCTCTGGGTGGGATATAAACTCTGGTAAAGCGTGTTAGCGCTCTGCTCTGGGTGGGATATAAACTCTGGTAAAGCGTGTTAGCGCTCTGCTCTGGGTGGGATGTAAATAAACTCTGGTAAAGCGTGTTAGCGCTCTGCTCTGGGTGGGATATAAACTCTGGTAAAGCGTGTTAGTGCTCTGCTCTGGGTGGGATATAAACTCTGGTAAAGCGTGTTAGTGCTCTGCTCTGGGTGGGATATAAACTCTGGTAAAGCGTGTTAGCGCTCTGCTCTGGGTGGGATGTAAATAAACTCTGGTAAAGCGTGTTAGCGCTCTGCTCTGGGTGGGATATAAACTCTGGTAAAGCGTGTTAGTGCTCTGCTCTGGGTGGGATATAAACTCTGGTAAAGCGTGTTAGTGCTCTGCTCTGGGTGGGATATAAACTCTGGTAAAGCGTGTTAGTGCTCTGCTCTGGGTGGGATATAAACTCTGGTAAAGCGTGTTAGCGCTCTGCTCTGGGTGGGATGTAAATAAACTCTGGTAAAGCGTGTTAGCGCTCTGCTCTGGGTGGGATGTAAACTCTGGTAAAGCGTGTTAGTGCTCTGCTCTGGGTGGGATATAAACTCTGGTAAAGCGTGTTAGCGCTCTGCTCTGGGTGGGATATAAACTCTGGTAAAGCGTGTTAGCGCTCTGCTCTGGGTGGGATGTAAACTCTGGTAAAGCGTGTTAGTGCTCTGCTCTGGGTGGGATATAAACTCTGGTAAAGCGTGTTAGTGCTCTGCTCTGGGTGGGATGTAAACTCTGGTAAAGCGTGTTAGTGCTCTGCTCTGGGTGGGATATAAACTCTGGTAAAGCGTGTTAGCGCTCTGATCTGGGTGGGATGTAAACTCTGGTAAAGCGTGTTAGTGCTCTGCTCTGGGTGGGATATAAACTCTGGTAAAGCGTGTTAGCGCTCTGCTCTGGGTGGGATATAAACTCTGGTAAAGCGTGTTAGCGCTCTGCTCTGGGTGGGATATAAACTCTGGTAAAGCGTGTTAGTGCTCTGCTCTGGGTGGGATGTAAACTCTGGTAAAGCGTGTTAGTGCTCTGCTCTGGGTGGGATATAAACTCTGGTAAAGCGTGTTAGCGCTCTGCTCTGGGTGGGATGTAAACTCTGGTAAAGCGTGTTAGTGCTCTGCTCTGGGTGGGATATAAACTCTGGTAAAGCGTGTTAGCGCTCTGCTCTGGGTGGGATATAAACTCTGGTAAAGCGTGTTAGCGCTCTGCTCTGGGTGGGATGTAAATAAACTCTGGTAAAGCGTGTTAGTGTTCTGCTCTGGGTGGGATATAAACTCTGGTAAAGCGTGTTAGCGCTCTGCTCTGGGTGGGATATAAACTCTGGTAAAGCGTGTTAGTGCTCTGCTCTGGGTGGGATATAAACTCTGGTAAAGCGTGTTAGCGCTCTGCTCTGGGTGGGATATAAACTCTGGTAAAGCGTGTTAGTGCTCTGCTCTGGGTGGGATATAAACTCTGGTAAAGCGTGTTAGTGCTCTGCTCTGGGTGGGATGTTTTATAAACTCTGGTAAAGCGTGTTAGCGCTCTGCTCTGGGTGGGATATAAACTCTGGTAAAGCGTGTTAGCGCTCTGCTCTGGGTGGGATGTAAATAAACTCTGGTAAAGCGTGTTAGCGCTCTGCTCTGGGTGGGATATAAACTCTGGTAAAGCGTGTTAGTGCTCTGCTCTGGGTGGGATATAAACTCTGGTAAAGCGTGTTAGTGCTCTGCTCTGGGTGGGATATAAACTCTGGTAAAGCGTGTTAGTGCTCTGCTCTGGGTGGGATATAAACTCTGGTAAAGCGTGTTAGCGCTCTGCTCTGGGTGGGATGTAAATAAACTCTGGTAAAGCGTGTTAGCGCTCTGCTCTGGGTGGGATATAAACTCTGGTAAAGCGTGTTAGCGCTCTGCTCTGGGTGGGATATAAACTCTGGTAAAGCGTGTTAGCGCTCTGCTCTGGGTGGGATATAAACTCTGGTAAAGCGTGTTAGTGCTCTGCTCTGGGTGGGATATAAACTCTGGTAAAGCGTGTTAGCGCTCTGCTCTGGGTGGGATATAAACTCTGGTAAAGCGTGTTAGCGCTCTGCTCTGGGTGGGATGTTTTATAAACTCTGGTAAAGCGTGTTAGCGCTCTGCTCTGGGTGGGATGTAAATAAACTCTGGTAAAGCGTGTTAGCGCTCTGCTCTGGGTGGGATATAAACTCTGGTAAAGCGTGTTAGCGCTCTGCTCTGGGTGGGATATAAACTCTGGTAAAGCGTGTTAGCGCTCTGCTCTGGGTGGGATGTTTTATAAACTCTGGTAAAGCGTGTTAGCGCTCTGCTCTGGGTGGGATATAAACTCTGGTAAAGCGTGTTAGCGCTCTGCTCTGGGTGGGATGTAAATAAACTCTGGTAAAGCGTGTTAGCGCTCTGCTCTGGGTGGGATATAAACTCTGGTAAAGCGTGTTAGCGCTCTGCTCTGGGTGGGATATAAACTCTGGTAAAGCGTGTTAGCGCTCTGCTCTGGGTGGGATATAAACTCTGGTAAAGCGTGTTAGTGCTCTGCTCTGGGTGGGATATAAACTCTGGTAAAGCGTGTTAGCGCTCTGCTCTGGGTGGGATATAAACTCTGGTAAAGCGTGTTAGCGCTCTGCTCTGGGTGGGATATAAACTCTGGTAAAGCGTGTTAGCGCTCTGCTCTGGGTGGGATGTAAACTCTGGTAAAGCGTGTTAGCGCTCTGCTCTGGGTGGGATATAAACTCTGGTAAAGCGTGTTAGCGCTCTGCTCTGGGTGGGATATAAACTCTGGTAAAGCGTGTTAGTGCTCTGCTCTGGGTGGGATATAAACTCTGGTAAAGCGTGTTGGCGCTCTGCTCTGGGTGGGATGTAAATAAACTCTGGTAAAGCGTGTTAGCGCTCTGCTCTGGGTGGGATATAAACTCTGGTAAAGCGTGTTAGTGCTCTGCTCTGGGTGGGATATAAACTCTGGTAAAGCGTGTTAGCGCTCTGCTCTGGGTGGGATGTAAATAAACTCTGGTAAAGCGTGTTAGCGCTCTGCTCTGGGTGGGATGTAAATAAACTCTGGTAAAGCGTGTTAGCGCTCTGCTCTGGGTGGGATATAAACTCTGGTAAAGCGTGTTAGCGCTCTGCTCTGGGTGGGATATAAACTCTGGTAAAGCGTGTTAGTGCTCTGCTCTGGGTGGGATATAAACTCTGGTAAAGCGTGTTAGCGCTCTGCTCTGGGTGGGATATAAACTCTGGTAAAGCGTGTTAGCGCTCTGCTCTGGGTGGGATATAAACTCTGGTAAAGCGTGTTAGCGCTCTGCTCTGGGTGGGATATAAACTCTGGTAAAGCGTGTTAGCGCTCTGCTCTGGGTGGGATGTAAATAAACTCTGGTAAAGCGTGTTAGCGCTCTGCTCTGGGTGGGATATAAACTCTGGTAAAGCGTGTTAGCGCTCTGCTCTGGGTGGGATATAAACTCTGGTAAAGCGTGTTAGCGCTCTGCTCTGGGTGGGATGTAAATAAACTCTGGTAAAGCGTGTTAGTGCTCTGCTCTGGGTGGGATGTATATAAACTCTGGTAAAGCGTGTTAGCGCTCTGCTCTGGGTGGGATGTAAATAAACTCTGGTAAAGCGTGTTAGCGCTCTGCTCTGGGTGGGATATAAACTCTGGTAAAGCGTGTTAGCGCTCTGCTCTGGGTGGGATGTATATAAACTCTGGTAAAGCGTGTTAGTGCTCTGCTCTGGGTGGGATGTATATAAACTCTGGTAAAGCGTGTTAGTGCTCTGCTCTGGGTGGGATATAAACTCTGGTAAAGCGTGTTAGCGCTCTGCTCTGGGTGGGATGTAAATAAACTCTGGTAAAGCGTGTTAGCGCTCTGCTCTGGGTGGGATATAAACTCTGGTAAAGCGTGTTAGCGCTCTGCTCTGGGTGGGATGTATATAAACTCTGGTAAAGCGTGTTAGCGCTCTGCTCTGGGTGGGATATAAACTCTGGTAAAGCGTGTTAGCGCTCTGCTCTGGGTGGGATGTAAATAAACTCTGGTAAAGCGTGTTAGCGCTCTGCTCTGGGTGGGATGTATATAAACTCTGGTAAAGCGTGTTAGCGCTCTGCTCTGGGTGGGATATAAACTCTGGTAAAGCGTGTTAGCGCTCTGCTCTGGGTGGGATGTAAATAAACTCTGGTAAAGCGTGTTAGTGCTCTGCTCTGGGTGGGATGTAAATAAACTCTGGTAAAGCGTGTTAGCGCTCTGCTCTGGGTGGGATATAAACTCTGGTAAAGCGTGTTAGCGCTCTGCTCTGGGTGGGATATAAACTCTGGTAAAGCGTGTTAGTGCTCTGCTCTGGGTGGGATATAAACTCTGGTAAAGCGTGTTAGCGCTCTGCTCTGGGTGGGATGTATATAAACTCTGGTAAAGCGTGTTAGTGCTCTGCTCTGGGTGGGATATAAACTCTGGTAAAGCGTGTTAGCGCTCTGCTCTGGGTGGGATGTAAATAAACTCTGGTAAAGCGTGTTAGCGCTCTGCTCTGGGTGGGATATAAACTCTGGTAAAGCGTGTTAGCGCTCTGCTCTGGGTGGGATATAAACTCTGGTAAAGCGTGTTAGCGCTCTGCTCTGGGTGGGATGTAAATAAACTCTGGTAAAGCGTGTTAGCGCTCTGCTCTGGGTGGGATGTATATAAACTCTGGTAAAGCGTGTTAGCGCTCTGCTCTGGGTGGGATATAAACTCTGGTAAAGCGTGTTAGCGCTCTGCTCTGGGTGGGATATAAACTCTGGTAAAGCGTGTTAGCGCTCTGCTCTGGGTGGGATATAAACTCTGGTAAAGCGTGTTAGTGCTCTGCTCTGGGTGGGATATAAACTCTGGTAAAGCGTGTTAGTGCTCTGCTCTGGGTGGGATATAAACTGTGGTAAAGCGTGTTAGCGCTCTGCTCTGGGTGGGATGTAAATAAACTCTGGTAAAGCGTGTTAGCGCTCTGCTCTGGGTGGGATATAAACTCTGGTAAAGCGTGTTAGCGCTCTGCTCTGGGTGGGATATAAACTCTGGTAAAGCGTGTTAGTGCTCTGCTCTGGGTGGGATATAAACTCTGGTAAAGCGTGTTAGTGCTCTGCTCTGGGTGGGATGTATATAAACTCTGGTAAAGCGTGTTAGTGCTCTGCTCTGGGTGGGATGTATATAAACTCTGGTAAAGCGTGTTAGCGCTCTGCTCTGGGTGGGATATAAACTCTGGTAAAGCGTGTTAGTGCTCTGCTCTGGGTGGGATGTATATAAACTCTGGTAAAGCGTGTTAGCGCTCTGCTCTGGGTGGGATATAAACTCTGGTAAAGCGTGTTAGCGCTCTGCTCTGGGTGGGATATAAACTCTGGTAAAGCGTGTTAGCGCTCTGCTCTGGGTGGGATATAAACTCTGGTAAAGCGTGTTAGCGCTCTGCTCTGGGTGGGATGTATATAAACTCTGGTAAAGCGTGTTAGCGCTCTGCTCTGGGTGGGATATAAACTCTGGTAAAGCGTGTTAGCGCTCTGCTCTGGGTGGGATATAAACTCTGGTAAAGCGTGTTAGCGCTCTGCTCTGGGTGGGATATAAACTCTGGTAAAGCGTGTTAGCGCTCTGCTCTGGGTGGGATATAAACTCTGGTAAAGCGTGTTAGCGCTCTGCTCTGGGTGGGATATAAACACTGGTAAAGCGTGTTAGCGCTCTGCTCTGGGTGGGATGTAAATAAACTCTGGTAAAGCGTGTTAGCGCTCTGCTCTGGGTGGGATATAAACTCTGGTAAAGCGTGTTAGCGCTCTGCTCTGGGTGGGATATAAACTCTGGTAAAGCGTGTTAGTGCTCTGCTCTGGGTGGGATGTAAATAAACTCTGGTAAAGCGTGTTAGCGCTCTGCTCTGGGTGGGATGTAAATAAACTCTGGTAAAGCGTGTTAGCGCTCTGCTCTGGGTGGGATATAAACTCTGGTAAAGCGTGTTAGCGCTCTGCTCTGGGTGGGATATAAACTCTGGTAAAGCGTGTTAGTGCTCTGCTCTGGGTGGGATATAAACTCTGGTAAAGCGTGTTAGTGCTCTGCTCTGGGTGGGATGTATATAAACTCTGGTAAAGCGTGTTAGTGCTCTGCTCTGGGTGGGATGTATATAAACTCTGGTAAAGCGTGTTAGTGCTCTGCTCTGGGTGGGATGTATATAAACTCTGGTAAAGCGTGTTAGCGCTCTGCTCTGGGTGGGATATAAACTCTGGTAAAGCGTGTTAGCGCTCTGCTCTGGGTGGGATGTATATAAACTCTGGTAAAGCGTGTTAGTGCTCTGCTCTGGGTGGGATATAAACTCTGGTAAAGCGTGTTAGCGCTCTGCTCTGGGTGGGATATAAACTCTGGTAAAGCGTGTTAGTGCTCTGCTCTGGGTGGGATATAAACTCTGGTAAAGCGTGTTAGTGCTCTGCTCTGGGTGGGATGTATATAAACTCTGGTAAAGCGTGTTAGTGCTCTGCTCTGGGTGGGATGTATATAAACTCTGGTAAAGCGTGTTAGTGCTCTGCTCTGGGTGGGATGTATATAAACTCTGGTAAAGCGTGTTAGCGCTCTGCTCTGGGTGGGATATAAACTCTGGTAAAGCGTGTTAGCGCTCTGCTCTGGGTGGGATGTATATAAACTCTGGTAAAGCGTGTTAGCGCTCTGCTCTGGGTGGGATGTATATAAACTCTGGTAAAGCGTGTTAGTGCTCTGCTCTGGGTGGGATATAAACTCTGGTAAAGCGTGTTAGTGCTCTGCTCTGGGTGGGATATAAACTCTGGTAAAGCGTGTTAGTGCTCTGCTCTGGGTGGGATATAAACTCTGGTAAAGCGTGTTAGCGCTCTGCTCTGGGTGGGATGTAAATAAACTCTGGTAAAGCGTGTTAGCGCTCTGCTCTGGGTGGGATGTATATAAACTCTGGTAAAGCGTGTTAGTGCTCTGCTCTGGGTGGGATATAAACTCTGGTAAAGCGTGTTAGTGCTCTGCTCTGGGTGGGATATAAACTCTGGTAAAGCGTGTTAGCGCTCTGCTCTGGGTGGGATGTAAATAAACTCTGGTAAAGCGTGTTAGCGCTCTGCTCTGGGTGGGATATAAATAAACTCTGGTAAAGCGTGTTAGCGCTCTGCTCTGGGTGGGATATAAACTCTGGTAAAGCGTGTTAGCGCTCTGCTCTGGGTGGGATATAAACTCTGGTAAAGCGTGTTAGCGCTCTGCTCTGGGTGGGATATAAACTCTGGTAAAGCGTGTTAGCGCTCTGCTCTGGGTGGGATGTAAATAAACTCTGGTAAAGCGTGTTAGTGCTCTGCTCTGGGTGGGATGTATATAAACTCTGGTAAAGCGTGTTAGCGCTCTGCTCTGGGTGGGATATAAACTCTGGTAAAGCGTGTTAGCGCTCTGCTCTGGGTGGGATATAAACTCTGGTAAAGCGTGTTAGCGCTCTGCTCTGGGTGGGATGTATATAAACTCTGGTAAAGCGTGTTAGTGCTCTGCTCTGGGTGGGATATAAACTCTGGTAAAGCATGTTAGCGCTCTGCTCTGGGTGGGATATAAACTCTGGTAAAGCGTGTTAGCGCTCTGCTCTGGGTGGGATATAAACTCTGGTAAAGCGTGTTAGCGCTCTGCTCTGGGTGGGATATAAACTCTGGTAAAGCGTGTTAGTGCTCTGCTCTGGGTGGGATGTAAATAAACTCTGGTAAAGCGTGTTAGCGCTCTGCTCTGGGTGGGATATAAATAAACTCTGGTAAAGCGTGTTAGTGCTCTGCTCTGGGTGGTATGTAAATAAACTCTGGTAAAGCGTGTTAGCGCTCTGCTCTGGGTGGGATATAAATAAACTCTGGTAAAGCGTGTTAGTGCTCTGCTCTGGGTGGTATGTAAATAAACTCTGGTAAAGCGTGTTAGTGCTCTGCTCTGGGTGGTATGTAAATAAACTCTGGTAAAGCGTGTTAGTGCTCTGCTCTGGGTGGTATGTAAATAAACTCTGGTAAAGCGTGTTAGTGCTCTGCTCTGGGTGGGATGTAAATAAACTCTGGTAAAGCGTGTTAGCGCTCTGCTCTGGGTGGGATATAAACTCTGGTAAAGCGTGTTAGCGCTCTGCTCTGGGTGGGATATAAACTCTGGTAAAGCGTGTTAGCACTCTGCTCTGGGTGGGATGTAAATAAACTCTGGTAAAGCGTGTTAGCGCTCTGCTCTGGGTGGGATATAAACTCTGGTAAAGCGTGTTAGCGCTCTGCTCTGGGTGGGATATAAACTCTGGTAAAGCGTGTTAGCGCTCTGCTCTGGGTGGGATGTAAATAAACTCTGGTAAAGCGTGTTAGTGCTCTGCTCTGGGTGGGATATAAACTCTGGTAAAGCGTGTTAGCGCTCTGCTCTGGGTGGGATATAAACTCTGGTAAAGCGTGTTAGCGCTCTGCTCTGGGTGGGATGTTTTCAGCTGCTGTTTGTTTGTGTTCCAGATGTTTGTTTACACGACAGCCAAGAAGCAGTACGCAGAGAAGATCCTGGACATCCTGGACCCCGACCAGAAGCTGTTTCGGTGCGTCTTCCCCACATCCGCGTACACCATCAAAGTCATTCATCAAAGTTTTCCACAACACCGTCAGGTTTTTTAGTTACACCTGTGTTTCATCAAAGTTTTCCACAACACAGAGACTCACACTCCGTCAGGTTTATCAGTTACAGTGAACCCTTCTGCGTCCGTGACTTCCTGTTAGTCGAGGTGCTTCTTGCTATTTTTTCCTGTAATCTGCCTCGTCAGCGTCTGGGATTTATCCAGTCTGAATTACAGTCACTGACTACGTTTACACACACAAAATATTCAAGTTTTTGCCCTTACTCCGAAAAAAGACTCCACCTTTCATGCGTTCAACAAACACCTTCTTGAAAAGGTCCGCGTTGGGATATTTGCACATATCCAGAAACCTGTTGATATCCAAGTCTTTCATAATGAAAACCTGTTGATATCCAAGTCTTTCATAATGAAAACCTGTTGATATCCGAGTCTTTCATAATGAAAACCTGTTGATATCCAAGTCTTTCATAATGAAAACCTGTTGATATCCAAGTCTTTCATAATGAAAACCTGTTGATATCCAAGTCTTTCATAATGAAAACCTGTTGATATCCAAGTCTTTCATAATGAAAACCTGTTGATATCCAAGTCTTTCATAATGAAAACCTGTTGATATCCAAGTCTTTCATAATGAAAACCTGTTGATATCCAAGTCTTTCATAATGAAAACCTGTTGATATCCAAGTCTTTCATAATGAAAACCTGTTGATATCCAAGTCTTTCATAATGAAAACCTGTTGATATCCAAGTCTTTCATAATGGCTGAAAGTGTTTCTCCTTCCCACCAGAAAAGTGGGCTTTTCTTTCGGGGATGCATCTCTGGCTAGTTGGTTTGTTTACAAGCACATAGCTACTGTAGCTGACTGTGAACAGGCAAGAGGCCAGGTCTGTCTCAAACTGCCATAAAACCCCCTGATTGAGACGCATGTTCTGAATGTGCTTGTTGTCCAAAGAATGCTCCTAAAAACCAGAATAATATCAGCATATCCCACGTCTTAAAAAATACTACATTAAAGCCTAATTCAGAATATCCAAACGGAATATGCTCACCCGTATACATTCAGAATATTGTCATTTTGGTTTGGTTTGGTTTATTTGAAAGTTAAGGTGATAATACGGAAGATTTCCGTTTTCTTGTCTCTGACAACACCTATGGCCATGAGCAGTAATTGCAGATGAGATCCACACAGTGGTGCATATGTGACGTGAAGGTTTTTTTCCTTCTTCTTCTTAATACATTTAAGTTGGCCAGTGGGGCAGTAATGCAACACTTGGACGCCAACCACGCAGCTGTCAATCAAATCTTCATTTCAGGATAATTTTCTCTTCCAAAATTGTAGAAAATGGTGCCTAGTGCTTGTTATCTGGCAGAATTCCTATTCCATAAACTAACTACTAACTCGGCCAATTGTATGAAACATGAACAAAAAACAAAAACTATAATCTCTAAGAATGCAAAGAAATGTAACTGGCTCGTTAAAACGCGCATTCCAGGCGCGCGCTTGAGAGCCTGGTTGTCAGGGGTCGCCCCTCGGAGATTCCAGGCGGGCGGGCAGCACCCATGCATCGGATTGTCCGCTCGCTCCGCATGAAGCAGGTGGCTGCCTGGTACTCTGCGGATCCCACTCGCGTAGCACGACAACACGCTGAATCCCACTCGATTTGGGGGTGGAACACGCCATGATTGACCAATGCAAAAGCCAGTCGACAGAATTGTCAAATCAAATCATCGACAACATATACACCTCTCAATTTGTTTTCGGTCTGAAACGGACTCAGACGCACGTGACGAACGGGTTCAGCTCGACTTTAATGAGTTGAGCAGTAAAATGAGCTTGAAGCGTTCAGCATGTTGTGTGACTTGTTGTTTATGTCTTTATCTAGGTACCGTCTGTACCAGGAGGACTGCATCTGTGTCTTGGGACATTATGTGAAGGACCTGGGCGTTCTGGGCAGAGACCTGGCCAAGACGGTGGTCCTGGACAACGCCCCCTACACCTACCCATACCATGTAAGCACCCACACCCACCTACTCACCCATTTACAAGAAGCTAACACAATTAGAGAATGTATCAGAACGACTGGTTTGATCATAGCTTCACTGTTCTCTCTCTACCTACAATACACATGATGGCATTCTGGACTAAATCATATCTGACAATACAAATATGCTCATATTTGGGTCCGAGAGACAACATTTCATCAAATGGAGGTCCGTGGCTCTAATGTGGACTCAATTAGTATCAACCAAGTATTTAAATTTCAGTTATCCGTCTCAGTCACAATTGTAGCACAGTTTGCAGCTCGAAAAATGTCATGTTAAGAAGATGAATTCCAAACATAAAGACTTACAATTGTGTTTTTTAACGAGACCTTTTGGGGTGGTGTCCTAATGTAACTCCCTCTTATCTCACCTCAGTACAGAGGGAAGAGCGTTTGTATGAATTGAGGGTGATTTATATTTTTGTTTTGTAGCTGAGGAACACGATGCCCATCACGAGCTGGTCTGGAGCGCAGGAGGACACAGAGCTGCAGAGGCTCATCCCCTACCTGGATCAACTGGCTACCACTGTAAGTTACTGCTATCACATGACATCACCTTTATTACCGGCTTGTTTCATTTGTGGATGATTTTGTTTTATTGTTATTATTAATTTATTTTATTTTTATTTTTATTTATTTATTTTTCTTGATAGAGGCCCATTCCTACCATGAATAAAATAAGTTTTTTGAATTCTGAGAAATAGTCAAGGGCGATATTGGTCCGTGATCGGCGAGCTGCGCAATCACTGGACAGGCGACCTGTCAATCACGCCCAAGCCTTTATTTTTTATCATCTATTTTACTCTAAACGGGTGAATTAGATAGAACTTCGCCCCCCATACAGTTGGCATAGAACTTAACTATAGAGACCAAAACTGTTTTTTGTACCAGCCAGGGCTGTAAACATGTTTATTTCTGCTGTAAAGTCAGGCGTTTTAACATGAGGTGAATGGGGAATGACTCCCTTTTGCAGCCAGCCTCAAGTGGCCATTTGAGGAAGTTGGCACCTTGCATGACTGCAGATGGCGACGGTGTGTGATGTGAGCATGGATGGGTGAATGTAGACATTACTGTAAAGCACTTTGAGCGGTCGTCCAACTGCCAAAAAGCACTACAGTAAATAAATCCAGTTAATTTACCATTTTACATGTGAGGGTGTCACCTTAGGCTTTGGGGAAAAGAGTGATCGACATTTTTCACCATTATAGATCAAATGACTAATTGATTCGTCGAGAATATAATGAAAATAATCGGGAGTTGCAACCCTAGTCCTGTTCTCCACCAAACATCTGGTCAGCTGCTGAAACTATGATTATTTACCTTGATTAAACCTTCATAGTTACACCACATGATATCAGTCTATGGAATAAAACTCCTTGTGATTATTGTGGTATTGATGTCTAGTGTGTGTGTGTGTGTGTTCTCGTATGTGTGTGTGTGTGTGTGTGTGTGTGTTCTCGTATGTGTGTGTGTGTGTGTGTTCTCGTATGTGTGTGTTTAGGAGGATTTCCGGGAGACGCTGGAGGAGGAAGGATCATTTCCACCGGCTGCTGTCTGAAGACTGACACCGCTCCCCGCTTCGATTGCTTGTTTCTCTCATGAGATCTGGCAACCCTGCTCCTCTCCCTCGGACTGTCGGTTCCAGACTGAATCCTAGATGCAGCTTGACTTGTACCGTCTTGAAGCCAGTCAAAAGCCCCAGCACACCCTCTGTCTCCCCTAATGACTCAAAAGGCTGAGTGGTGTGGCACAACACTGACAACACTTTTATACTGTTTCTTGTTATTGTTATAACTGTTATTCTATAAGTTTTGCTGTTCTTTTTTGTAAATAGAATTGATGTACTGTAAATATTATGTTGTGAATAAATCATTCTTTTTCAGGCAGACTGACTTTGCTTTTGGCAGATATACATATTACATACTGTATATAATGCATTTCAATACTATCTAATAATATTAATATTAGTCTTCATTCTTTATATATATTTAACATCCAGTCTGCCCCACAGTGAGAGCAGTGAGAATGATCTGAACAGTCTCCTCTGTCTTTCTCTCACTGTGCTTTGTTCAAATTAAAGTAAAATCATTCCCATCCAGCAACCCAGTTTGTCTCTCATTAATGTGCTAATCCATAAGATTCTAGATGGGTGTTTTTATTTTATTTAGTCTTTGTTGCTGACAGCTGAACAATGCTTTGTCGGAAGGTGTTGAAAGTATTGTCACGACACAGGTGAGGCTATTTTACAACCTGTGATCTCTGGATTACACGTATCTAGAGAGGTGATAATAGTGTATTTTTACTTCAGAAATGTGATATTCTACGTATCAGTGGATTGCAGAAGCGCAAACTGCCAACATTTTATTCTGGGTTAGGCTGACTTGTATCAAGTGAAATTTAGAGGCTGCTGTTAAACCTTTTCACACTGCCAGTAGATGGAGAAACACCTGTAACACCTGCTGTCAATCATAGAGGAGACCTTGTAGCCTGTTCTTATCATGATGCACTAAGCAAGAGGTATAAAACCACATGCATCTCATCAACACCTGAAGGTCATTTCCTTTCTCAAAGTCTTTGCACACAGTCAGTTTTTTTCATCCAAAATTGACACACGGGGGAAAAAAAAAAAAAAAAAAACGACCTCATTTGTGTGGCCCAATCTCAATGTCCGCACTCACAGACTCACAGACTTTGAGGCGCGTGCCCGCGAGGTGTGCGATCATTGACACACCGAGTCCGACAATTACGTCCGTCCGTCATTTAAGTTTTTGGACGAGGTTCGATTTTCTGCGTTTTTCGCATCAGTCAATAGCTTTTTGCGAGCTGGGACCTGTCTGTGTTTTCAGATGACGGATTAAGAAAACGCATACGAAGAACAAGCGAACTGTGTGTGCAAAGACCTTTCATCTTAAAGTAGGTACTGAAATGCTAGTTAACATGCCTGACCGGAATTTGGACACAAAGCTCTCCAGTATTAATTTGAATATGTTTTAAGTAGTCTACTACAAATACACTGTGAGGAAAAACCACTAGGCCTATAATATTCCTAAATCTTATCGTGTGCCTATAGTAGTGAGTTTGATGATAATATCAATATTCCTATAGTATGCATACATACTGTGGTGATTCTCAAACTTTTTCACATTCAAATTCACTTTAATAGCCACATAAGTAATCACATTACAAATGAGGATATTGGCTTAGTGCAAGTATGCAGTAGTGGTCACATCAATAATGGAAGACTAAAACAAAGTAGAAATACAAACACAAAGATTGAAAATGCAGTCCTTTAAAGGAAGACCACAGAATATGCATAATGTGCAGTGGTGTATAAAGTACTTGAAAACCATACTTAAGTAAAAGTAAAGATATCTTCCCAGAAAAAGACTTTGGTAAAAGTCAAAGTCACTCATTAGAATATTACTTGAGTAAAAGTCTTAAAGTACTTGATATTTTCTGTACTTAAGTATCAAAAGTAATTTTCTGATTTAAATGTACTTAAGTATTGAAAGTAAAAAGTACAAGTAAATGCTGCAAAAAAAGATCAAGCAAAAGACATGCCTGGGCTTGAGTGGAAGTCTATTTCTTCTTCTTGACTTTTATAGCCGCTGGCAAACAACGTTATGTTGCATTACAGCCACCAAATGGAATGGCGTGTGGATCGTGATTAACGTAACTTGCAAACTAGGAGCACTGATTTGCCAAACCTGATTGCTTGCAGGCTACGCAATTTCTTCTGATTTTACTTTGTAACTAAGATGCTTGGGGGAAATGTAGTGGAGTAAAAGTATCAATTTTATTTGGGAAATGTAGTGGAGTAAAAGTGAAAGTTGACAGAAATATAAATACTCAAGTAAAGTACAGATACTCAGAAAAAATACTTAAGTACAGTACTTAAGTATTTATACTTAGTTACATTACACCACTGATAATGTGCAATAACACTGTGTTGCAAATACAATGCTGCTGGTACATGACTTTTCCTAAAAGGGTCTGTCTTGTCATTTAAAATAGTTTTTATATGAATTATACAAAAGCAAAGAAAATATTATAATTTTTTACCTAGAAAGACCATAGGCGGTCATTTTGACCTCACTGAATTTCCCAGGGTTCTAGACCTGTTTTTTAGTCTATCTCACATTTGGGTGTTGTTTTTTAAAATACATCTTAACACAAATTGAATCTCTTAATTAGGTATTTATCATGAGAGATTATAGAGTTTGGAATCTACTGGTCAAAATGACCACTTACGGCCATTCTAGTAGATGTGGAATTCTGGCACTTCTTTCAACTTGTTAAAATGCACATTTTGGTGTTATTTCGTCTTTTCAAAAGATATCTTAACACAGTGAATGCATTCATCTCTCAATTGGATATTTATCATGAAAGGCCAGTAAATGGTCTCGTTCGGAAACATACAATTACGAAGAGGTTCCTAATACAAAAAGGTCCTACGGAGAGAGCCAACGTTTCTCCCCTCACACCAGCGTCTTGGAAGCAACGACGACGAGGATATCTACAAAATACAGTTGCGTCCGTCCTGTGTTTCTTTATGTGGCTACAGTCAACATTAGCATAGCATTAAAGACAGGTGCACTGTCTGAGACCGTGTTGCAGCGGGAGTGTAAAAGCTGTTTCATCCTTTAAAAAAGAAAAGAGTAAAAAAAGTAACATCTCACCCTAACATCAAAAATACATCTTTTTCCTCTCACCTTTAGTGCTGCTTATCCATCTGGATCGTTTAGTGTTTAGCTGCCTGAGTTTTTGAGAGATATCTGCTTTCTCTCCAAATCCAATACAATGGAGGTACGCGGTTTGAGGTGTTCAGGTCTGACCATTCAACCTTTCATCCAGTAGATGGCGACAGACACCACTAAGGGGGTTTTGAGGTCCTCCAGTGATATGCAGAGAAGGGACCCATAGCAAACAAATCAATGGGTACATATACCAGTACAAAAAAAAATATATAGCCTCTATATATATATATACGGTATATATATATGGAGAAAACAAAGCGAGAACTGGTAATCATGTCTTGTGTTCTGCGGTGGGACTCCAAGGCTTTCGAGGTGTAGGTGTCCTGAGGCAACTCGCCAGCCAAGGTAGAACTTCCTCAGATCCTCTTCCTATAGCTGTATGTGTTTCGGCGGGTGGAGGTGCGCCTCTTGAGATGGAACTTCAGCCTCAGGTGTTCCTCGAAGTCTTCGTCGTGCCTGGGCCGGTATGACTCGCGTTCACGTCGAGACTGCAGGGAAGAACAAGACAGATTCAAACTATAGTGAACAAGATGGATTCAAACTACAATCAAAATAGTTCATTAAAGTAGGCAACTCAAGTCCTTCTACAAAATGAACATCTTTACAGACTGGTTGATCTATATCAGTGATTCCCAAACTGGTCCGGGGACCACTGGTGGTCCGTGAGGCTCCACCTGGTGGTACTCAAGAGCCTTGCTGACTGCCATCAGCCTATCAGCAAATAAGATGTTTATGCATGTGTGTTTAAGCCCGCCCATGCTCCCGCCCCTGCTAAACCCTCCCCCATGGCGCCGGGGCCAGACCGTCACAGAGAGCCAAATGAAATGTGAGTTCACGTGACGGGCTGGTTTACCAGGCTAGGGGATGGCAACATCTCCTAATATTGAAGGTGTAGTAAAGTGATTTCAGTATGTTTTTGTGCCATGTTAAGAGTTTTAAGCATATTTGGAGGATTATCGCGATAATATCGTGATTATTTTGGACAAGATAATCGTAGCATGAAATTGTCATATCGTCCCACCCCTACCTGGGAGGCTTTGTAGCTCTTCTCCTGGGAGGCCTTGGTGATCTGCTCCGTGCTCTGCTTGACCTGCTGCCACCTGTTGTTGAGCGACTGCACGGCCAGGAGACGCAGCTGCAGCTCTGACTTTTCCTCTTCCTCAATCTCACTCTTCATCCTCGGCTGGGTGTGGGAGCAGAGAGAGAGAGGTACAATCTGTTACAAACAGTCACTACCACCTGACATTTTCACTTGGGAAAAAAACCCCAAAACAAAATAGACAAAAAAAAAAAACTCTCGTAACGGACAAGCCCGTCTTTTATTGTCACACGAACACCACAATACATGCATGCGGCCACAACACACTCATGCTGACGGTGGCCGGTGAAAAGTGTCCTCTGCATTTAACCCATCCAGGCATGTCCTTTCCTCCGAGGGGCAGGCCAGGAGCAGTGGTCGCTTTCTCGTACAGCGCCCGGGGACCAACTTCGGATGTTGTCGTCACTGGTCGGATGACGATGACGATCTGATCTTCTGCATATTTTTAGTGGGGGGGTTATATACGGAGGAACCCCCTGGGGGGTACGGGGAGAACATCCAAACTCCACACAGAGAGAAAGGCCCTTACGACGAGATAACCCACCTGGGCAGTAGGCACTGAAGATATGGGGGGGAACACAACCGCAGCGCTCACAGTGTCCCAGGCGAGAATCGAACTCAGGACCTTCTAACTGTGAGGCGACAGCGCTACCGACTGCGCCACCGTACCCCCCTAATAAGCCACATCTTGAAGGAAAATCAACTACTTGACATGAACTCTAGTTGACTACCTCCGACCAACCTACAAAGCAAACTAGTGGACCTGTGCAACATTGCATCACTTCTCATGTCCTACATGGCCAGTGTAGAAATGAGAATGGATACATCATTTCAAAAAGCAGGAATCAAGCAGATAATTCGTACTTAGAAATGCATTCTAAAATGATATATCCTATTGAAAAACGTGACACCTATGATTATGAAAAGAATGCTCATAGTCAACAGTAATGATGCCACTTTCAGATATGGACTCAGGATTATCTCAGGAAAATCATTCCTTTCACACATGTGGAACACCTCCGGTGTAGAGTAGGGCTGTGAATCTTCACTGGCCTCACGATTCAATTACGATTCATCTGTCAACGATTCGATTCGATTCCACGATGCATCTCGATACAGCTCAAAGTATCCCAGCTCCAAGTATCAAATCCTCAATTTTCTATATTATTACTGCACATGGCTACTTTTTCATCAATTAATACAAGCAGTCAGATAAATATCAAGTCCCTTTTTTACTTAGAAAGTACGTTAAAATCTGAATGTCAACAGAAATTTAAACATAAACGATTCAACGATTCATCTGTCAACGAGTTCGATTCGATTCACACGTCCGCATTGCGATGCATCGATTAAACGATTAATTTTGACACCCCTAGTGTAGAGTAGAGAGGGGGGCGAGGGTGGGGGGGGTTGGGGCATGATGTAGTCGTATTTATGCGAGAGTCAAGACATACTTTTAATAACGTTTTTCAATGTAGACTACATCAGAGGTATAGAAAGCAAATTCTCCACTCCATGAAAAAAGAAAAACAGCGCTTTATTCTGGCGATAGGTCCAGATATCCTACCTAGCGATGTCCAATAGCCTACTGGGAAGCAGGACGACCCTCGCATGCAAAAACACTTTATTTTGAAGCTGGTGTGGTGCGCAAAGATTTGCAGAAATGGAGCCAAGCCAGCGTTTCAATCAAGCAACACGTCGCCTGTTAGCTGACACACGGAGCAGCTTCCAGCTTCACCTTTAAAAACTGAAACTGCATGTTTGCTCGCTCGCTCTTTCACATCGACTATTTAATAATAAATGAAATGATCTCTTCATGTCTTGACAAGAATTCAACTGTATAAAGCGCTGTCTATTTAGCTAACTGTCTATTTAGCTAAGTGGAATCAACAATCAATCATTGTAGTGAGTGAGTGTGTAGTTAGGAGGACTGACCTTCCAGGGAGATTGTGGGCGTGTTCCGGCCAGGATGCGTCGGTGCTTGGCGCTGACCGGCGTGGGGGTCTCTTCATCCCTGGAGCGTTGCCGCTTGGCCGGGCGACGGGTCACTGGGCTCGACATGGAGGGCGAGCAGAACCGGTCCCGCTGATGACAGTGGATTGCAGGCTGATGAAGAGGGGGAGGGGGGGGGGGAGCAATTCAAATGAATGACCTAATTCACATTGTAGGCCTTCAGTTGACACCCTTATGCAAAGTGATGAACAATTACAATGAGATAAATATCTGAATAATGCAGGCAGCATGTAACATAAAGTAATGTTTCAACATCTGTTAGGGTAAAGACTTGGGATGAAGAGGTCACGTCACACCTCACAACTTGATGTTCACTTTGAGACACATGTTGAAGAAGAGGCTGTCTGAGAGCCAAGTCATTAATATATATATATATATATATATATATATCCTAACCCCTAAATTAAAATGGAAAAAAACTGAATTTGGGGAAAAATAAAATGGAAATTGGAAAAAATAAATCAGATTTAATATGGCTCTACCTGAGGATCACTGATGGCCAGGAGCTCCCTCAGCAGATCGTCCCCGGCACCTGCTCTCTTGTAGTCCACCTCCAGGTAGTCTTCATCAGTTGGTGGTACTGGGTAATAGTCTGTAAATAAGAGACAAATGATACACCCTTCACTTGCACTGACAAGTCTGCTGAAGACTAAAACGTTACTGGAAGGCATCCATACACGTTACATATCAATGATGTGAGCAAGTTACCTGGAGTTTGTGATGGTGACACGTTTTTAGGAGCCATGTTCTTCAATATCTTGATGGCTTCAAAACTGCAAAGTAAGGAAAACCATTACTTCAGCAACGCGAACTATTTTAACGTCATCATATCCAGTCTGAAACAAGTGACGTTAACCATAGCGCTAATATTAGACGAGAGCATAATGAACGTTAACGCGTCAGGCCGGCTACGAACTTCGGAGCTTCGGCTTGACAGACCATGCACCGTGCAACACCGCCATCTGAACCACTCGAGCTAAACGGGGAGCCTGATCTGATCTGATAGACGAGGAGCGGTAGTAACGAAGCCCAAGTGCCGTTCTGAAGCCTACACTAGTTAGCGTTAGCATGATCATTCACTTTTTACATTTAGCTCAAATGCTAGCATCAAACCGGTGGCTTAACCAGTTGACTTGACTTAGTTCCATTTAATGAAAAATAGCAGCGGCGGCATTTGTGTCAACTACCATTAGCCGTTAGCTCACAAGTTAATAAGTGTTCACACCGTACAGATTTACTGATGGTCGAAACACAAGGAAAGCAATCTGTCTTTTACCTACAATTCGCTGTGCACAACTGGCTGGCTTGTTAGTCGTTTATTTAGAGTCTAAATAATTAGATAATCTAACTTTTAGACAGACGGTGTGTTGTTGTGTGGTCCTCTTCTCTCAGTGGCGAAAGTCAAAGTGACGGCAAGGATGACGTCATCGGGGATAAATGTCAGAAAGCGGTGCTGTGATTGGTCATGATTGTCATGTGGCCCACGTAGCTCCGGGACTTTCCACTGATTAGGCGGGAAATTTGATTGTCAAACGTCAACTGCGTTCTTTTAAACATCCTGATGGTCAACAACAGTCAACCCAGTTTTTGGGTTGACAATATTTATATAGCACAGTGTGTACACACACACACACACACACACACACACACACACGCACATGTATATATACATATATGGACATATACATATAGCCTATGTATATATATATAGCCTATATATATATATATACCGTATATAGCCTATATATATATATATATAGGCTATATATATACATAGGCTATATATGCATGTCGTGTTAAAGTTGTGTGAACTGTCGCAGTTTTTAAATTGTAAACAGAGTCAAGCCGGCTAGAGCAGACACTCACGCCTCGCGCCACTTGGGCTCCATAGGGTTCCATTGCCGTTGCCACCCAGTGACACGGTTTGTTTACCAAAATGCTGCTTGGCTGATGCCTCCTATAGGCAGGGTTTAAAAAAAAGTAATTTATTACAATAATTTCCCAAGTTTACCATTAATAAACATTTGTTTACATTTCAGTGTGATGTATCATTTTCTACACTAAAGCTGAAATAAGTTGACCTAAAAAAGGGAGTCTTAAACAGCAGTTGATACAACCTATAAATGGAGTTCTAAGTTCAATAATGATTTGATTGTATATGGCAAGGAAAACAAGAAAAGTCAACATCTGGAAATCCTTGAAGGTCCCTTAACTGTTAAGATAGCCATTTAAAAAAAAACATTTCCATTGGCCTAAGCAAGGCACAGGAATACTAAAAGATTAGTATAGCATACATACCATGCAGACGGTGAATCCCATACAGTGATTTTAAGTTTTTTATTTTAATAATATCAAAGGTGCATTTGGTATTTACACCTCTAATTTCATCTGAAATGTAGCATGAAAAAAAGGATATTTAGCTGGAAAACAAAATACACAAGTTGACCTATCCAGATTTGTACATTGTGCGTAGGAACCTTTATTCCAGAAATGAATCAATAATCGTGTCTGATTGAAAAATTATGTTACAAAAAGGTCAAATCACTTCAACAGTTTATGCACCTTAGTGTCAAACTCATAGGCTCGTCCTATCTTGTTCAAACTTTAATTGACCTGATGTATTTTTGGCTGGGTCTACTGGGCGAGGGTGTATGATGTTCGATAGACCCGAAACACCTTACGACCCCAGGTAACATCACTGATGACGCGTCCCTGCGCATGCTGAAGCATTGTATTTTGAACCGTATGTGTATGGCTCCCATGGCCAGTGACACTTAGGAATAGTCTAGGTGACAACCAAGTATAGATTGGTGACAAGCTGGAGAGACAGTTGACGGCCGGAGAGACGGCACCCGGTACGGGATGGGTTAGCACCCCAGACTGGCTCTCTCGTGAGGGAGAAATCCACAAACGCTACGGATTAGCCTCCTGAAAAGCTGTATAAAGATCGGCGCGGCCTGGGGTCCTTCAGGGTAGAGCGAGGTGGTCGCCGCAGGCGAATGACATGCAGCGCACAGGCCTTCTTGAGGCATCCTCTTTGTCTAGGCTGCGGCATAGTAGGATTGCCTTTTGGAGGTCTGGTGAGACGAAGGAGGAGCGCGGCCGGGAGAAACCCACAGAGCCTTAGCCCTCCATGCACCGAAGGGTCTTTCAATGCTGTGGTGTAGCACTAGCTCTATTGCAGCGGATTGGGCATGATCAACCCTTCCGCGGGCAACGCTGCAGACAGAGTAGGAAGGCTGATCCGTGAGCGGCTGCTTCTGGGACGCGAGTCGGGGTCTTAATCGGCCTCGGCTGGGTCTACTGGGCGAGGGTGTATGATGTTCGATAGACCCGAAACACCTTACGACCCCAGGTAACATCACTGATGACGCGTCCCTGCGCATGCTGAAGCATTGTATTTTGAACCGCACAGTTGCTATGAACTTTTTCCAGTTTATTGTGCTGTAAAGTAATGTAGCATGGTCAGGAACGAGGCGAGAGTCAGGATCTAGTTACCACCTTTATTCTGTTTCACACACAGGTTCCAGGGCTACTGTCAGCCGTAGCCCACGCCAAAACAACCCCACAACACACACCAAAACCACGCTAGCTCCCTCCTAGCTCTCCGCTCTCCCCAAACACAGCCGTCTCCCTCAGGCTCCACACACCAACTCTCCGAGCTGTTCTCCTCTCGCCCACAGCTCCCCTCCCCCCAGCCAATCACAGGTGAACCCCCCTCTCACCCCACCCACTGGCCACATGTCGCCTTCACAGACCCCCCGCAAATCCCCATTCACAGAACAGTACAACACACAACAGTAGCACACAAACCCAACCCGTTACACTTCCCCCTCACATCAAAGCTTCTGGCCCACCAGAAGCACACAAGTCCCTCTCCCCCTCCAGTGGGGTCACTCCTCCGCCGGGTGACTCTCCTCAGCCCCCCCGTGTCCCACAGTCATCACACGCACTGCAGTAGTTCCGCACATCCCCCTCGTACTGGTTCCAATAGAACCATGCCCGAACACCGCGGACCGCCTCCTCAGTCCCCTGATGACCGGGTCCCGGGCCCCTGTGTGCCCACCGTAATACCAACTCCTGCAGGTAGCTGGGTACCACCGCCCGGAACCCTCTCTTCCTCTGTTCCCCCCTCCCCAACACTCCGTCTTCATCCAGATGCAGGTCGGTAAACATCTCCCACAGTTCCTTTGTGACACCGGAACACCTGTGAATCTCCTCCACAGGGGGCCGGCGTCCGGCCACCACCCACGTATACGCGGGACCGATATCCGCGTCCTCCGCCTGCCTGTATTGCCACTCATCCGCGTCGACATCCATGATGGTCATGTTGTCGTCCTCCAGGTCCACATCTGAACAGAACTCCTCTTCATCTGAACAGTACTCCTCTTCCTCCGCCTCTCGCACTCGCCCGTCCTCCCGTCCCCCTCCCCCAGGGGGCGGCGTGCCCAGGACAGCAGGGAGAACACAAACGGCCGCAACCACCACCTCGGCTTCCCGTACAGCAACCGGTCCCTCCGGCGTTAGTAGCGACACCTGCTCACCTGGAAATATGAGCGTCGCTCTCCCGATCCTAACGACGTTCTCTTCCCCCCGGCTTTCCACACTCTCCCCAACCCATGTCTCTTCCCTGACCTCCACTGTCTCAGTGCAGTCTCTGGCCAAATGTCCAGGCCTCTTACACGACCAGCAGAGTCTCACCTGCCAGCCGCCTGCACGTCTCTCCTCTCCCGCCGTCCTCTGCTCCCCGACAGCCTCCTGACACCCCCTGGCGAGATGCCCGAAGGCTCCGCACGACCAGCAGACACCCGGCCGTCCCCAGTATCGTTGCTCCGCGTACCCCGTCTGTCCCCCGGGACCGCTGCGGCACCACCTCGCCACGTGGCCCGGTTCTCCACAGGTCCAACACACTCTTTGCGGCTCCTCCGTCCGCTTCTCCCCGCGCTGCGCGACTTCCCGTAGCAGCTCCATAAGCCCCTCTGCCCAGGCAGGCGTCGCCTCCAACAGCCGTCTGATCTCCTGCATCAAGCGGGCCTCCACGCCGGCAAGTACCGCGCTGAGCTCCTGCTTCAGGCGGTCCTCCATGCTAGCAAGCACCGAGCCAAACTCCGTTCCTCGCGCACCATTCCACGTGGTCCTTGTAGCAGCTAGCACACAAACAGCTAACAGCTAACGCCAGGTCGCGCTCGAGTCTTCCAGTCTTAGTTTTTTCTTCTGACACCACTGTAGCATGGTCAGGAACGAGGCGAGAGTCAGGATCTAGTTACCACCTTTATTCTGTTTCACACACAGGTTCCAGGGCTACTGTCAGCCGTAGCCCACGCCAAAACAACCCCACAACACACACCAAAACCACGCTAGCTCCCTCCTAGCTCTCCGCTCTCCCCAAACACAGCCGTCTCCCTCAGGCTCCACACACCAACTCTCCGAGCTGTTCTCCTCTCGCCCACAGCTCCCCTCCCCCCAGCCAATCACAGGTGAACCCCCCTCTCACCCCACCCACTGCCCACATGTCGCCTTCACAGACCCCCCGCAAATCCCCATTCACAGAACAGTACAACACCCAACAGGGTAACACTTTACAATAACGTACACAAATACTATAGTAGTTACTAGTAAACTAACCATTAACTAATAGCCAGTTAATGAGTAGCTAATGAAAAATTTGGCATTAGTCAATCACTAGTTAATCATAGTTAATGAGTAGGTAGTCATTAGTTAATGATTAGTATCTAATTTCCTGAGTAGAGAAGTTAATCATTACCTAATGATTACTAAATGTCAGCTCGTGAATAGAGTAGTTAATCATTACTTAATGATTCCACAATGTCAGTGCGTGAATGTATTAGTTAATCATTAGTTAATCTTTTTGTGTACCCTATTGTAAAGTGGTGCATCATACTCAGTAGTTTATGAATACTGAATCATTACCTGTCCATTAGTTACTCTTTTCACACCCTAATATAAAGTGAAAGATATCCTTATCAAATAAACACTCCCTCCAGGTGAGATTCGAACCCTGAAACCCAAGATCGTTAAATTGTAAGTCTGGTTCTCTACCATCTGAGCTAACCAGCCTGTTATTTGGTAGAGCCATACTATAGGTCTGTAGAGTCAGAGACTAAGTATTATGTCCTATCCACATACTACTTTCTGTTCAAGTACTTAGGTATGTTTCAGCCAAATACTACTATGTCTAAGTACTTGTAAGTACTTGGACAGAAAGTAGTATTTGGGTGGAATATACCTTTAAACTATAATACTTGGTCTCAGGCTCTACATTCGATAGTATGGCTCTAACAAGCAACAGGCTGGTTAGCTCAGATGGTAGAGAACCAGACTTACAATTTAACAATCTTGGGGTTCAGGGTTCAAATCTCACCTGGAGGGAGTGTTTATTTGATAAGGATATCTTTCACTTTATATTAGGGTGTGAAAAGAGTAACTAATGGACAGGTAATGATTCAGTATTCATAAACTACTGAGTATGATGCACCACTTTACAATAGGGTACACAAAAAGATTAACTAATACATTCACGCACTGACATTGTGGAATCATTAAGTAATGATTAACTACTCTATTCACGAGCTGACATTTAGTAATCATTAGGTAATGATTAACTTCTCTACTCAGGAAATTAGATACTAATCATTAACTAATGACTACCTACTCATTAACTATGATTAACTAGTGATTGACTAATGCCAAATGTTTCATTAGCTACTCATTAACTGGCTATTAGTTAATTACATTACATTACATTACATTACGTCATTTGGCAGACGCTTTTATCCAAAGCGACTTACAATAACACATTTTTGTCAGCAATAGAGCAATCTACTATGGAGCACAGTCTGTGATAACTACAACTTCTGAAGGAACAGTGGTACAAGTTTAGGTTAGTGGTACAAGTTAAGGTTAGTTTTTTTTTTTTTTTTTTTTTTGGGTGAAAGAGAGAACGAAGTTAGATCAAGAAGGGCCCAGATGGAGCCTGGAAAGGTGCGTCTTTAGTCTTTTCCGAAAGATCGGCAGTGATTCAGCCGTCCTGACCGAAGGTGGAAGCTCGTTCCACCATTGAGGTGCCAGGGACGAGAAGAGTCGAGATCGGGATGAGCGACTTTTGAGCCCCCGTAGCGAAGGAGGGGCGAGGCGACCTGCACTGGTGGAGGAGTGAAGGGAGCGCTGAGAGGTTTGGAACCTGACCATAGATTGCAGGTACAGGGGAGCTGACTGGTGTACTGCCCGGTAGGCCAGTACCAGTGTCTTGAATTTGATGCGGGCCGAGATGGGAAGCCAGTGGAGCTCCTGGAAGAGGGGAGTGACGTGAGAGAATTTGGGTTGGTTGAATACGAGATGGGCTGCAGCGTTCTGAATGAGCTGAAGCGGTCGGATGTCGGTGGCAGGTAGGCCGGCCAGGAGCACGTTGCAGTAGTCCAGGCGGGAGGAGACAAGAGACTGGACCAGGAGTTGAGTCGCTTCTCTTGTGAGAAAGGGACGGATTTTGCGGATGTTGTAGAGAGAGAACCTACAGGAGCGTGCTGTAGCAGCTATGTTGGCTGAGCAGGACAGCTGGTTGTCAAGGATCACCCCAAGGTTCTTAGCTGTTTGGGAGGGAAGTACAGTGGTGTTGTCAATGGAGATGGACAGATCTGCGAGAGGGCAGTCTTTTCCTGGGAGGAAGAGTAGCTCTGTCTTACCAAGGTTGAGCTTGAGGTGGTGGGCAGACATCCAGTCGCCAATGTCTTTGAGGCATGCAGAGATGCGAGCCTCGATTTGAGTGTCTGAGGGGGGAAAGGAAAGGAAAAGCTGGGTGTCGTCAGCATAGCAGTGATAAGAAAAGCCATGAGAAGAGATCACATAGGCAAGAGATCTGATATAGAGAAGGAAAAGTAAGGGGCCCAGGACTGAGCCCTGGGGGACACCGGTGGTAAGAGGACAGGATCTGGAGAGGGACCCTCTCCATGAGACCTGGTATGAGCGGTTCGAGAGGTAGGAAGCAAACCAGGAGAGTGCAGAACCTGAAATGCCTAGGTCAGACAGAGTGGAAAGAAGGATTTGGTGGTTGACTGTATCGAAGGCAGCAGACAGGTCAAGGAGGACAAGAACAGAGGAGAGGGATGAGGCCTTAGCAGTGTGAAGGGCCTCTGTGACAGCAAGAAGAGCTGTCTCAGTGGAGTGAGAAGCCTTGAAACCGGACTGCAGAGGGTCCAGGAGGTCATTTTGGGAGAGATAGAGAGAAAGTTGTTCGGACGCTGCTCGTTCGAGGGTTTTGGAAAGGAATGAGAGAAGAGAGACAGGTCTGTAGTTGTGAATAGCAGTAGGGTCAAGGGAGGGTTTCTTAAGCAGAGGCTTGACTCTTGCAGTCTTTAGAGCAGGTGGAACAAGACCAGAGGACAGAGAGGAGTTAATGAAGGTCGTGAGGAAGGGAGATATGTTAGGTGAGATGGTTTGGAGGAGAGAGGAAGGGATAGGATCGAGGGGGCAGTAGGTGGCTCGGTTCGAGCTGATGAGTTTAAGCACCTCATCGGGAGAGAGGGGAGAGAAGGAAGGAAATCCAGGGACAAGGGGCCGGGAAGCAGGATTGGAGTCAGGAGTGTTAGTGAGGGTGCCTGGAGGATGGAAGGAGGAGCTGATGTCATCCACCTTTTTAGTAAAGAAGGTTACAAAATCATCAGCAGAGAGGGAGGAGGGAGGGGGAGGGGAGGGAGGGTTGAGGAGCGTGGAGAAGGTGGAAAACAGTTTACTGGGATTGGATGCAGAGGACTGGATTTCAGAGATGAAGAAGGAGGTTTTTGCTTTGGAGACAACAGTTAATGGTTAGTTTACTAGTAACTACTATAGTATTTGTGTACGTTATTGTAAAGTGTTACCCACAACGGTAGCACACAAACCCAACCCGTTACAGTAACTTCAAAATCATTGATTTGGCCTTTTGTCAATACTCCCTCATATCAAAATGGAAGGAAATTCTAGATAATTTCAGTATAAAATTCGAATAACTGACAAACACGCTTTGTAAAAGTAGTATACAACCCCCTTGATTCATTCAGGTTAAAATGCCACACAGGCAAACATGTTTAAAGTGGTGTATGATGAGTGGGAGTAGGAGCATGTCAGTGGGGGGACCTTGGCCCGTTACCAAGCCGGTTGTGTGTTCAGGGGGCACCTTGGCCCGTTACCAAGCCGGTTGTGTGTTCAGGGGGCACCTTGGCCCGTTACCAAGCCGGTTGTGTGTTCAGGGGGCACCTTGGGGATAAAGTTCTTATTCATGGGGTCTTTCGGGTCTCCTTGAAGAGGTGGATGGCATTTGGGAAGAAACTGTTCCTGTGACGAGAGGTTCTTACTTCTTCTGAAAGACCGCAGTCTACTGCCATGGGGGAGCAGTGTTGGGGGTAACTCATTACAAAAGTAACATATTACATGTAATATATTACTTTTAGCAGTAACTCAGTAATATAACTTATTACTTATAGGATTTCAGTAATATTATACCAGTTACTTTGTCAAGTAACTCAAGTTACAAATTGAGTTACATTTTATTAAATCAAAGCAAAAAAAGATACAATCATTTCCTAATCAAACTAAGTGTTTTTATGCAAATAACCACTATAGTTGACAATAACAAAGGAAAATGATAACATTTAGAATTTTGGATTGTTTACACTGACTTCAAGGCGGTTTAAATTATTTTTCAGGATGGTTCCGGAGCGGCGATGTCATTCTGCTGCTGCTGTTGTTTTGGTAAAAGTAATGCAAAAGTAGTGTAATAAGTAACGAGTTACTCTACACAGAAAGTAATATTGTAAAGTAACTTAATACTTTCAAATGAAAGTAACTAGTAATATGTAGTATAATACATTTTGAAAGTAACTTGCCCAACACTGTGGGGGAGTGCAACAAAAAGTTGATGTTGTGGGTGGGAGGGGTCAGTCATGAAGGGATGGCAGGCTGCATCCGACCACCGTTTCAGCAGAATGATACGCCGCAGTCTGCAGATGTCCTTGAGGGCAGTGGCAGCAGCATACCAGATGGAGGAGGTGAGGATGGACTCAACAGTGGAGATGTGGAAGAGCACCACCGTTGCTTTTGGCACTTTGAATTTCATATCAAGGACCCCTCATTTAGCCCACATTAGGGCCGCAGACCCCCATTTGATTATGTTTCTCCTCGAAATCGAGAATATTTATATTGTTAGATATGATTTTGTCCGGAATTCCTTGACTATTTGTATTCTGGGCGATAACAGGAGAGATAACAGTGAATCTATGACCAAAACAGTCATTCTTCTACATGATTGTGTTCCCTTCTTGCAAATGAAATCATGTTAATTCATCAGTCACCCGCTGGAACCAACCTCATGGACCTCACATTGAGAACCACTGGCCTAGTGACTTTATGACCTTATCCTACTTTAATGGTCTTTGTGTTGGTGGATCTTGTGATGTGTGTCACAGATGTGTGAGAGAAGTGCTAAAGCTGTGCTGGAGTAGGAATGCAGGAGTTGCAGGTTGATTGCAAGATGAACACTAAAGCGATGAGCAATTTGGATTAAACATCTGTTGAATTTTGAGAAACTACAGGATTCAAGTGTCAATCTCCACTTGTTGTGACACTGTTTTTCACTGTTTTTTTCTACTGCCAACTGTTTCCAACTGCCCCCCCCCCCCCTTCCCACACACACACTTGAATAATTGATTTATGTCCAAATAAATACAAGTAGCCTATGGACAGAGAACGGGCCTTTGCAAATGACACCCCAGAAATACGCCTGTGTTCAAATAAGAACACACATTAGATCTAAATTTACAATATATGCCTTATTTTTTGTAAAATAGTCCATAGCAATCTATAACAAAATGATATGCTTATTACATCAAATGTTAAAGTCAGCAGTCATTTCAGAACCACAATTAAAGAGACAGCTCCTCTGCTCTCAGGTGCTGCTTAAATACTTTGTTACCGCAGGTGTCAGAGCGCTCTCCATGGTCCTGATAGCTTGCATAGACCTATCTATTTCCCCCCTACAATAGCCTAAGTAACTCATTCAACTGTAAAATTCTACACGTTGGTAAAATATATATATATATTTGTGCGTGTGTGTGTGCGCGCGTTGCTTGCCTGTCTGTACTTCGTAACTACCGTGTAGGGCCCCGTCAATATAGGAATTCTACAGGATCCATTCAGACCTCATGGTACCTTTGAGCTAAGCCTCATGCAGGCTAGCTGGATCTATGGTTGTGTGGACAGGATAGGGCTTTACTCAGAGGAATTATCATTTGTCTCCTAAACGATGTATTTAAGAGAGGTGTAGCACTTTATGTTCCTCCAAATTGAGACTACATTTCCCAAATTGCTTCCTGTTCCTCCTTCACTTTCCTGCCGTATTTCCCGCCAAATCTCACCTCACTATTGCCGTTCAGAAGGCCCGCAACGCCGGCAGCCAAGACTCATTTTGAAGGAATGGAAGTCCTCCTCAATCACCTTATTTTCAGGTGTGGCTGATGGACATGATCTCTGTTGTGCAGATGGAGAGACTCAGGTCCCTGAGAACCAAGTCGCTTAAAAGTTTCTCAGTTATCCGGGACCCGTTTTTGGCCTACTTTGGTTAAGAATGACTAGTGACTGAGGTTAGGGGTGACGGCTGGCTCGCCTGGCGTGTATCTCATGGACCCCTTGAATGGGATCCCATGCACATTATCTCCTACGAACACATAAGCACCTTATGCGCCTGGTAGCACCACGTTGCAATGTTGAATGTTGATGTTTGTGTTTTTCCCCCTTTCTTTTCCTGTGTCTGAGCCTGTTTGTCTTGTCCGTTTACTGTTCTATAAGAAACTGAAAATAAAATATTGAAAAAAATGTCTGTTGCTATGTAACCATTCATTTGGCTTTTTACAGTCTGAAAATAGTTCTGCCTGCATTGTTTCTACTTGGTGCTGGTCTACAAACTGATAGTGCTGTCATCGTTAGGGGAACAGAAAACACAACACAAAGTGAACTTGCTTTATTAACCAATACTATGTGGACGGAGGGCCGCATAGAATATATTTTGAGACAAGCCGTTTAAAATCGGTGCATGGGCCGCAATCTAAACAGAGGGTTCATCAGCATTAAAATACATTTAGTTTCAATTAATTCAGCAGACTGCAGTAGAATGATGAATGTGGGCAAAGAAATCAAGAGCACAGGTTTGAACTGACCATTTATTTAAACTGAATAGCATATGCGTACAAAGCTTTTACAAAGCTAGAAAATATCTAACATACTTTTAGCCATGAAGGATGGGGGGAGGGGTACAAAGATACACACACATGACTAGGTTTCAGATTTTCATAAATGTACTCTATTTGCAAAATAGGATAAACATTAGAATATCAAAGATATCCACATCTGTAATAAACGTTGGCACCCTTATACAAAACACCTTATAAACTAGAACGACCGCAACGCGGACTTATGCCTCCGCCATTAGTTGATTCTGGAGTCCAAATCGCCATTTGAGGCAAATTGGAAGAGATTCCGTCAAGACGCTCCTGTGATGTTGCGTTACAGAGCTTGGAAATTGGGTGTGTGAGAGGTCACAGTGACCTTGAACTTTGACCACCAAAATGTAATCAGTTCATCCTTGAGTCCAAGTCGATATTTGAGAAAAGTTTGATTAAATTCCGTCAAGGCATTCCTGAGATATCGCGTTAACAAGCTTGAAAATGGCGTTCGAGAGCTCACCTTGACCTTTGACCTTTGACCACCAAAATCTAATCAGATCATCCTTGAGTCCAAGTCGATGTTTGAGACAAGTTTGATTAAATTCCGTCAAGGCATTCCTGAGATATCACGTTAACAAGCTTGAAAATAGCGTTTGAGCGGTCACAGTGACCTTGACCTTTGACTTTTGACCACCAAAATGTAATCAGTTCATCCTTGAGTCTAAGTAGATGTTTGAGGCAAATTTGATGAAATTCCGTCAAGGTATTCGTGAGATATCACGTTAACAAGCTGGAAAATGGCGTTTGAGAGGTCACAGTGACCTTGACCTTTGACTTTTGACCACCAAAATGTAATCAGTTCATCCTTGAGTCCAAGTCGATGTTTGAGACAAGTTTGATTAAATTCCGTCAAGGCATGCCGCATTCCTGAGATATCGCGTTAACAAGCGTGAAAATGGCGTTCGAGAGGTCACAGTGACCTTGAGCTTTGACCTTTGACCACCAAAATCTAATGAGATCATCCTTGAGTCTAAGTCGATGTTTGAGGCAAATTTGATGAAATTCCATCCAGGCGTTCCTCAGATATCGCGTTAACAAGCTTGAAAATGGCGTTCGAGAGGTCACAGTGACCTTGACCTTTGACCTTTGCCCACCAAAATCTAATCAGTTCATCCTTGAGTCCAATTCGATGTTTGAGACAAGTTTGATTAAATTCCGTCAAGGCATTCCTGAGATATCGCGTTAACAAGCGTGAAAATGGCGTTCGAGAGGTCACAGTGACCTTGACCTTTGACCTTTGACCACCAAAATCTAATCAGATCATCCTTGAGCCTAAGTGAATGTTTAAGGCGAATCTGATGAAATTCTGTACAAGCGTTCTTCAGATATCGCGTTAACAAGCTTGAAAATGGCGTTCGAGAGGTCACAGTGACCTTGACCTTTGACCTTTGACCACCAAAATCTAATCAGATCATCCTTGAGCCTAAGTGAATGTTTAAGGCGAATCTGATGAAATTCCGTACAAGCGTTCCTCAGATATCGCGTTAACAAGCTTGAAAATGGCGTTCGAGAGGTCACAGTGACCTTGACCTTTGACCTTTGACCACCAAAATCTAATCAGATCATCCTTGAGCCTAAGTGAATGTTTAGGGGAATCTGATGAAATTCCGTCCAGGCGTTCCTCAGATATCGCGTTAACAAACATCGTACGGACGTACGGACAGCCGTACGTACGTACGTACGGACGGACAACCCGGATCCATAATGCCTCCGGCCTGGCTATCGCCGGCGGAGGCATAAAAATAAAAAATAAACACCTTGACACACAGACAGATATTCCTCTGAATGCAGCGGGGCAAAAATATTCAAGGCCATTTTGGAATTGATTACAGACAGGTTTATATTATGTGCCAGGTGTGGTTTGGAAAAGATGACACACACACATCCAACTTGCAAGTATAAGACAATATTGACAAAGTCGATAACGATTCTTAAACTCATGACCGAACTTTCCAACTGAATCTACTCCAACAACTTTACACATTGAGGGTGTGTTGCTTTAACATTATGTCTTTTCATGAACGTGAGCACATTCTCCAATAGGTTAGGTCCATATGGTCCTTACCAGTAACACTCTTTCTTTTTAGAGACATCTAGAGCATTTCAGTGGCATCACAGTTTCCAGTGGCATTCACACTCAGGCCGTACAGGGCTTATTCAGTGTGATGCAGGATTGTCCAATGCTTTAGTTTGCAAATCAATATTTTGTGTCAAATGATGAATGTCTTTAGTAAATACAAGGCGTGAGTGTCTGCTCTGTTTACAATTTAAAAACTGCGACAGTTCACACAACTTTAACACGACATGCATATATTATATATATATATATATATATATATATATATAGGCTATATATATATGTGTGTGTGTGTGTGTGTGTGTGTGTGTGTGTGTGTGTGTGTAGTGTACACACTGTGCTATATAAATATTGTCAACCCAAAAACTGGGTTGACTGTTGTTGACCATCAGGATGTTTAAAAGAACGCAGTTGTTTGACAATCAAATTTCCCGCCTAATCAGTGGAAAGTCGGAGTGGACTGTGGGCCACATGACAATCATGACCAATCACAGCACCGCTTTCTGACATTTATCCCCGATGACGTCATCCTTGCCGTCACTTTGACTTTCGCCACTGAGAGAAGAGGACCACACAACAACACACCGTCTGTCTAAAAGTTAGATTATCTAATTATTTAGACTCTAAATAAACGACTAACAAGCCAGCCAGTTGTGCACAGCGAATTGAAGGTAAAAGACAGATTGCTTTCCTTGTGTTTCGACCATCAGTAAATCTGTACGGTGTGAACACTTGTGAGCTAACGGCTAACGGTAGTTGACACAAATGCCACCGCTGCTATTTTTCATTAAATGGAACTGAAGTCAAGTCAACTGGTTAAGCCACCGGTTTGATGCTAGCATTTGAGCTAAATGTAAAATGTGAATGATCATGCTAACGCTAACTAGTGTAGGCTTCAGAACGGCACTTGGGCTTCATCACTACCGCTCCTCGTCTATCAGGCTCCCCGTTTAGCTCGAGTGGTTCAGATGGCGGTGTTGCACGGTGCATGGTCTGTCTGTCGAGCCGAAGCTCCGAAGTTCATAGCCGGTGCCGAGATTTGCATCTCTGTTTTTAAGATAAAACAGTCCCAAAATATGGTGGGGGTGCAATTCTCGGCGGGGGTGCAAAACTCGGCATGACACTGGCCTGACGCGTTAACGTTCATTATGCTCTCGTCTAATATTAGCGCTATGGTTAACGTCACTTGTTTCAGACTGGATATGACGTTAAAATAGTTGGCGTTGCTGAAGTAATGGTTTTCCTTACTTTGCAGTTTTGAAGCCATCAAGATATTGAAGAACATGGCTCCTAAAAACATGTCACCATCACAGACTCCAGGTAACTTGCTCACATCATTGATATGTAACGTGTATGGATGCCTTCCAGTAACGTTTTAGTCTTCAGCAGACTTGTCAGTGCAAGTGAAGGGTGTATCATTTGTCTCTTATTTACAGACTATTACCCAGTAGGCCTACCACCAACTGAACTTCAAAATGCATATTGTCCTTTCCTACAGAAATCTCCTCAGTCATACAAAATCACTCCTAAGGGCGGCAACAAACTAGTGGATTATGGAATGGACCTGAACAGCGAGGACTCGACCGATGACGAGTCCGCTCCAAGGAAACCGATACCGTCATGGGCACAAGGTATGCATGAACTATTGTACTGATGATACATGTCGGTTCAGTCTTCACAATGTATCTGAGCTGCTGTCATCTTATAGATTATGAATCCATTTTACTGTGACACTTTCTTTCACAATTCACAATTTAATTATCCACATATTCATGATCTTTGAAAGTTGCTTTGCTTGTGGTATCTTGTTATTTTTAAAGGGCCTTTTTAGGGTTAAATATCTAGAAAGAAAGTACATAGGTTTTGCCAGATTTGCTCTGTATATCTCAGAGCTGCCTCAATAGCCTATAATCTTATCATTGTCAAACTCTGTAGATGTTCTGTACATAATGCTTAATTTAAGGTGTTTTTCCTCCTCCAAGGTGACCAGCTGGAGGAGGCCAATAACAGGCAGTACTATGATCCTCCTGATCTCCGCTCCTTCTTCGGAGTCATAGAACCTGTGAAGCTGGAGGTAATCTTCTCGAAGAACAAACCAAGATATTTCAGGCGGACCAGCTCTGGCGTTTGGGACTCGCCACCCTACCACCAAGCGGGCGTGGCAGATAACACTAAGGTAAGGTTATGATTCAAGCAACATGCGTTGTGTTGAACTAGCCAACAGTATGTCTGACTCTGAGTGACATTCCCTCTGGAATGTGGTCAGTGTGCCCAATTGACCATCTGTAAAGCCACAGGCAACAGAACCTTCAATACAGCTGGCACTGAGCATTGGTTTTTAGGTGTAGAGAAAATGTTGGGACATTGAGCACCAAATTAAAATATCAGTTAAATGCAGCACTAGACAAATCTGTTCTGCAAAAACATGCAAAACCATAATTAGTTTGTGTTTGAGAATCATTGAAGATTTTACTCTTAAATGAAGTCATTTTGATGTGCTCTACATTTATTTATTTGTTTGTTTGTGTGTTTATTTTTAAGCCAAGGAGGGAGAGAAGCGCCAACAGGATCTCTTGGCCAAGCAGAAGGCAGAGGAGGAGCAGCGAGTCCGCAGGGAGAAGGAAAAACAGCTGATCCTGCGTGTTCCCAAAACGTATAAGTGGAAACCCATGCGCGTTCCAATTGAGAAGCCCAACTTGCAACCCATGTGTGTTCCCAAAAATTATAAGTGGAAACCCATGCGTGTTCCCAGGAAGCCTGTGGTTTAAAGACATGTCCAATGTGACTTGATCACAAGTTTTGGTTTGTTGTTGAGGCTGTTACCTCACATATGAGGAACCTCATATGTGAGGTAACAGCCTGTTATGACTCTGTAACAATCCAGTTTGTGATTCACAAGTCTGTGCTGCACTATTTCATTTCAGCCATGTTCTGTTCTGACTTGTTTCTTTTAGGCATAGTTTTAATATGCAAATGTTTTTTATAAGATGGTCAAAAACCACATACTTATTTTTTCATTACAGTGCAGCTAAATATATCAGTTAAATGCAGCACTAGACAAATCTGTTCTGCAAAAACATGCAAAACCATAATTAGTTTGTGTTTGAGAATCATTGAAGATTTTACTCTTAAATTAAGTTATTTTGATGTGCTCTACATTTATAAACATTGGCACCCTTATACAAAACACCTTAAAAAAAATAAAAAATAAACACCTTGGCGCACAGACAGATATTCCTCCGAATGCAGCGGAGCAAAAATATTCAAGGCCATTTTGGAATTGATTACAGACAGGTTTATATTATGTGCCAGGTGTGGTTTGGAAAAGATGACACACACACATCCAACTTGCAAGTACAAGACAATATTGACAAAGTCGATAACGATTCTTAAACTCATGACCGAACTTTCCAACTGAATCTACTCCAACAACTTTACACATTGAGGGTGTGTTGCTTTAACGTTATGTCTTTTCATGAACGTGAGCACATTCTCCAATAGGTTAGGTCCATATGGTCCTTACCAGTAACACTCTTTCTTTTTAGAGACATCTAGAGAGTTTCAGTGGCATCACAGTTTCCAGTGGCATTCACACTCAGGCCGTACAGGGCTTATTCAGTGTGATGCAGGATTGTCCAATGCTTTAGTTTGCAAATCAATATTTTGTGTCAAATGATGAATGTCTTTAGTAAATAGCTGTGTGACAAGCGGGATAATATACAGGCAGCCGGTCATTATTGCTAAATATGTTATCTCTTACATTTGAGACATTGGTGTATATTAGTGTGAAGGGTTATAATGTGGAATCTTACAGTCCATGCTGCTTGACACTGAATATTGGAGCATGGACACATTTATGAGCCTTTTCTAAACACTCTCTGGAAAAACAAACTCAAATCAAATTCTCTGACTTTTCATGACCTTATGAACCCTAAACGGAACTGAAATGGTATACATTCACACACACAATCACACACCGACAGCAGCAAGCTACCACACAGGGTGCTGGCACAGCCATCGACAGCAGCAAGCTACCACACAGGGTGCTGGCACAGCCATCGGGAGCAATTAGGGGTTCAGTGTCTTGCCCAAGGACACTTGGACATGCAGACAGACACAGCCGCCCCGCTAGAAATGTCTACAGCCGTTCTAATGTGTATGTATTGTAATTGATGGGGATAGTGTGCATATATTGTATTGTATTGTATTGTAGTATGGTACTGTAGTATGTGGTGTGTGGAGGGCAGGGTATATTAGTATAAATGACATTAAACTAATACAGGGTTGTACTAGTTTTGAACCAGCAAATACAGCAGATGCAGTAATGTGCACTGGTGTGTGTGTTCTTTTTAGTGTTTTCGTAGTAGAAAGTAGTCAGTCTCTGTCTGTTGGACTGTCAGTGGAAGACTGTCTGTCAGTCGTCTTGTCTGTCAGTCTGCCTGCCTGTCTGTCTTTCTTTCTTTCTGTCAGTCTTCCTGTCTGTCTATGGGAGACTGTCTTTCTGTCAGTCTGTCTACGGGAGACTGTCTGTCTGTCAGTCTGTCTGTCTGTCAGTCTGCCTGTCTTTCAGTCTGCCTGTCTTGTCTTGTCTGTCTGTCAGTCAGTGGAAAAGGCTGTCTGTTTGTATTGTTTTTCAGGCAGAAAACGCCACAGCTTACAGTCTTCGATGGCGGAGCTGAAGAGTCGAGGCTCCACACTGAGATTCAGCATCTCCAGCCGGGAACACGTCAGCTGTCTGTCGAGCGGGAGGTCGACAGAGGAGGACTAGAGGAGAGGAGACGAAAGGAGGAGTAGGAGAGGTGTGACGAGGAGAGGAAAGGAGGGGAGAGGAGAGATGTTTAGTACGGTGGCCGAGAGGTGTCGAACAAACTGCATATCCAAAACGCTTTGCAAATTTGAAAAACCCAAATTCATTAAAAATAAAATGCAAATACAAAAGCCCAAAAGTGGCATTTTGCATTTTTGTTCTGTGTTATTTCTACATTTACCACATAGCTGATCGCTAATGCATAGTCGGGTAATGTACAATACAGTACATTCATATACATTTTGTAATTAGGAGTATCAGTATTTACAGGTATGAGGTGCGAGGTGGGCAGCTTTAAGGCCTGACCGATCACGACAGCCATTTCATATTCGGTCATCCGTTCTTTTGAAGAGTAATGGAAGATTCCATGTAAGGACCGATCCTGGAAGAGAGACAGAAAGGGAGAGAAGGACAGACAGAAAGAAAGAATTAAGAAGAATATGTCACAGTTAGGGGTGTCGCGGTACGTGTATTCGTCCCGTGAAGTCACGGTATGGGCGTCACGGTTCGGAGCGTGAAGCGACCCGACGAAGAGGTCGAATCCAGATCGTGGTGGTAAAGCACCTCAACCACTGTTTGAACACCATAAACGTCACAGAAGAAGACACATCAAAACAACACAACGGACATAGAAATCCGCGTTCACTGAATGGAACGTTTTGTGGAGAGGAAACATTACTGGGGGTCAGTCGCTCCAGCGTGTTTACAAGCTCCAGCGTGTTTACAAGCCGTAGCTTCCATGCTAGTTGCCCCTCCTTTACCGTCGTCAAAAAAGCGAGTGCAGAGCAGTATCCTAATGACTTTTATGACTCAGGTGATAAGCTGTTTTGCAAATTCTGTCAACATCAAGCCAACGAGGTAAGCGTGCTAATGTAACGTTACATAGCCGCGACGCGCAACTATAAAGGACTTTCTTCTAGTCCTTTATAGT